>NC_136600.1:3564734-3979734 GCF_910589615.1 Taurulus bubalis
GTTTTAAAGTAGTTGTGTGCGTCGCCTTTAAGAAGCCAGATACACATTGAGACACTGATACAGTAAACCATATTCCTTCAAACCATTTCACATCAGTGCTGCAGCGAAATGAAAAGCAGGATCTGATGCAGATCCAGCGGCACAGGAGCAGTGGGAGGAGCTCGTGAATGTCTTTAATCTCTATGAGGGAAGGGATTTCTTGGAGGAAGTCGCTGCTGATGCTGAACATACACTTTAACACGGCAGTGTGTGTGTAGCTCCGAGTAATTCTGGGTTCTTCTGCGCATGCTTCTATGAGCAAAAGCCTGTTATCTGTGACCGTGGCTGTTTTGGTTATTATGATAATGAGTTAAAGCACTTAATGAACTGGTTACATGAAGCAGACCCTCACCAGTCCTCCCACTGAGGCTTTGAATTGCTGCTGCTTTCCATATTTCTCAGCTCTACTTTACTCTCTTTTCCTTTTCATCCTTTTTCTGCATTTAAATCCAACCCCCAAGAAAAAAAGGAGATGAGTTTGAGGCAAGAGACTAGACGACACAAACATTTTAGTTGACTGATTGTGTTTTGGAATGGTGAGAGGGCGATTGTGCGTACAGGATACAGTGAGGATGTGAGGAGCCGGAGAACCGAGCACGGGCTGTTGAACATGTTTGGCCGACTGGAAGCTTTCGGTGTCAGTACTTCCAGTATCAAATCACTTTTTCCCCCGATTGTCTCCTTCCGCATGATTGATAGCACCTAAAAAGCAGAAATTGCAATGCATACTAAACAGGAAGGGAGAATGTATGAAATAGAACGACAACACCCCCAAAACGTTGAAAGATAAGCTATTGAAAGACAATGTGCACCGCTTCCCATGCGGCAGGAACCTGAAACTCTTCAGGGTAACTCTGCAGGTGGGATTGTGCGTCATTTATGGTAAACTCATCCCAAGCAGATGAGCCAATAATCTGTTCCATATTACATTTGTTCATTTAGCAATCAAGGTGATATTGATGCTAATTTATAAGCAATTTTGTTAACAATGACGCCCTTTATTTGCGTTCTCAAATCTAATGTTGCCAAAGTGCACGAGTGGCCGGCGCGCTCGAAAGCGAGAGCGACACCACTGCGGCGCACAATCGTTCAACAGTCGTGCACCCCAAAATTAAATTTGGGGTGTTTATTAATATAAATTATAATACAATTATTATATAAATGATTTTGTTGAATGGTTAAATATCTGCAAAAACTGAAGTTTCCATCAGCCCCATATACTTATAAGTTAAGTTCTTATTATAAATGATCAGCATGCTCATGTTAACCTGGTTAACTCTTAATATCAGCACGTTATTATCCTCATTGGGATGCTAGCATTGAGCTAAAGAGGCTCTGTGACTCTGTACAGATTCTCCACTGACTGTTTCTCTCTCTTCCTTTAGAAACACCACAGTCCTCAACTCCAAGGTGTTGTCGGTGACCATCAAGCCCACCCCAGCCTCCCTCTCTGCTGCGGTGGTAGTTGAGTTCTCTCACCTGTACAACGTGAGTGGCTTTGGTCTTGAAGCAGTTTCAGTTGTTTAGCTATGAGGTTACTATGATGTGTAACCGGTACTCTGTCGTGGTGCTCATGTGTGATTTGGTTTCTAGGCCACCACCAACCAAACCTGCTTGACCTGGGACGAGAGCGACAGGTGAGATTTACCACATTGTTGATTTGTCATCCGACGTGCTCATGTGTGACCTGCATTGACCCTTTGGAAGCTGTTTTGTTTGCAATCCTCCTGTTTGTATCATAGCCATATTGGGACTCTGCGTCAGGATATTTCAGCCTCTACTGCAAAGCCTCCACTGTTAACTACTGCTAACGGAACTTAATTCAGTACGCTGCAGTACTCAAATGCTGCCAGTAACTCATTTGGTTGAAATACTAACCGCTCTCCATCTCTCCAATATACTAAGGTCTTAAGCAAGATACTGTCGGAAATAAATTGCCAGATTGTGATGAAATGCATCTTCCCCAGAGGATGAACCTCAACACATTCTGCAACCTGATTATCATGCGTTTAGTTCCACCATCAAACAAAATGTGAAGTCAGACGACATTTATTCTCCCCAGAAGACAAACCTCTCTGACCTTCATGGCCGCGTGGCCTTTCTGACTCAGAGGACTCACAAACACATTTGGTAAAGAGTCCAAGAATAGCAACACACGTCAGTATGGATGTTACCGTTGCACATTAAGAAAAACCTCCGTGGAAAATTTTAAATAAAAAAAAAAATAGTTTGGTGGACACACTTAAATGGAAATGTGACATGTTTGGACAAAAACAGGCTCTGCAATTAGCAAAGAAATCAACAAATACTTAACTTAAACATGCCTGTATTTCTCTGTACGCCAACACTTCATTTTTACAAACGCAATAATCTGCATTATTCTTTGTTGATTTTGTGGAAATGTGTGTTAAATTTGGATGGGAAATGTTCCATTCAAATGTGTCAGGTGGTTCTCATCCAGCCCGTGTAGCTACACCCACGAAAAACCATGTGCTGTAAATCGTAGATTTCCCACGAAATGTATTAGTGTCATGCAATCCACGTGAACATGAACCAGACCTCCCACACAGGGCGGAGGATGGATCAAACAATAACCAACATTAATTTTACCCAGGAGACCGCTGTTCCCTCCCCGTGTGAACGGAGAAGTCAACATTGACTCATTTGTCTGCAACGGCACTGCAGTAGTTATTTTAACACAAACGAAGATCTATTAATGAAGCAAACTATGTAGTTCTGTTGCATAAACCAAAATATTTCATGATGTTTTCCTAATCTAAACCAATCTAACTCGGTTGACCGTGTGCATGTTGCTGCTTTTCATAGGGAAACTATATGAGTGACTTTTCTCAAGATGTTATAAAAAGAACCATTGAACATTTTCATGACAAAAAATGGCAAGTGTTCAGTTTTCTTGTTTTTAGGATTAATAAGCAATATGATATTAGGTTTAATTCCCCCACAGAGCAGTTGTCACTGGCTGGTCCAGATTCCATTTGTAATTATCCAACAGAATACACATGTAGTCTACAAAACAAAGTTCTGGTACCTAGTGGATGTTTTCGAGCCATCACGTTCCTTCTGGAAGTTCCATGCCTGGGCACTGTGTTTTTATTTTTTTTATTTTTATCTCGACAAAGCCAGCTCAGTGCTCCCCAGTGAACGCTGCTGAGTGTGTTGGACAGCTCCGCAGCTCTCGTCTGGGAAAGCGCTAACCTCGCGCCGCGACTGCTCCGACACTGATGCAGCATGTGGAAAATTAAAAGTGTCGCTCACAGCTTTCCTCCCCCTCCCAGCCCACACACACACATCAACATATACGACGGAGAGCAGTTCTGAGTCTACTGAGGGAGAGGAGAGTGGGGCGAGCGAGACACAAAATAAATATTAAACAGTTTTACTGCTTCTGTGGCCACAGTCAAAGCACTGCTCGTTTGCTCCTCGCGCTTAAAGTGCCCTACTTGTTTAAGAGCAGAAAATAGTGTGAGCATGTGAGATTGTGAGCGTCGAGCGAGGGAAATAGTGGAGGCAAAAGAAGGAGGCAAACATTTGGCCGCCTTATTGCAATGCATGTTTGGACATTTGCATTTAGATGGGTGCGCACACTTGTTGTAGAGACGAAAAGCAGAACATTCTTGGCTTAAGGATTAAAAGAAGTTTGGCTTGGCACATATAGACCTAGAGCAAGACACAGAGGGAAAATCACAGATGGAGGTGATTTGGGGATGAAAGAGGAGGAGTGAATATTGAGAAATGGAATAGACATTAATATGAAAATGTAAAAATGTAGCTTCAAAGTGACGGTTGAGACAACGCGCTCGGAGAAAACCCAGCCTTTATTTGATTGTACTAATTACATTTGTTATATTTGCTCAATTCTTGAGTTGAGTTTAGCAATTATAGATTTCCTGTTTAAGTATAATATTGTTTTATTTGACTTTATATCAATATTAAGGCCCATTCTCAATCACAGTAAAAGTCAGAAGGCGCTGTGCAGATTTACAGATAAATATTCACCTTAAAATAAACAATTATGCATACATTAAATACGCTCATAAGTTAAAGTTAAACGTGCTCATGTGATCAAATGCCCTTCTGCTGCTGTGAGTTTCTCTCTTCAGTGAAACTCATTTCCTGCGGCCCATCCTCATTAAAAGCTTCACAGTGAAGACAGTCCCTCACTTTTCTGGTCGGCTTTTATTTTGAAGTAGCTGCAGGAAGTGTTGACATTCATCGACAGCAGGTTAATTACAAAAGTAGTACAGGAACTCAGAGTGGTGGATTGGTGAGTATGACGTGACTGTTGCTGTAGGCCACTAGATAGTGTTGTGGAAATGCACAGGACACAAAATGAACCATGTGAGCCATTACTCCCTTTTTGTATTTCTTTATGCTATATTATTGAAGTCTCATTTCGTTATTTGAATACTAGCTCTAATCAATTTATGGTATATATTGTATCTATCTATCATTATTTGAAAAAACGTGTTAAATGAAAATGCATGTTTTTGGTGTCTTTTCTGGTATTTTATTCTATTTTATTTTATTTGCACACACATAAGACTTCATGTCATCCAGATAATTAAAAAATGATTAAATAAAAGTGACAGGTGAGGTCAAGAAGCAACACAGTCTCATATAGCGACCTTGACATCTATTTAAATGAGCTGTATTCAACATTCTGAATAACCCTATTTGGCACTGCTAACACGACTGGCACTGTTTATCTCAGACATTGCCCCTTTCAAGGAGAAGAAAAAATAACAAAAACAAAGCAAAATTAATACAACAAAAAATACACACACAAAATAGGCAGAAAAAAACAATCAGTGGACAACAATGCCCCCCAAAAGTATGTATTTCTAGCAAAGGTGTACTTACTGAATATGTATATGGAGAGAATACTGTATTTAGTTTCCTGGGAAAAGGAAGAAAGGCCTTGCTATAGTTGCTTATCTAACAAATTGTGGAGAGACATGTTCAATGCAAAATTAAAATCCATCTCGGACAGCAGCTATGATTAATGAGTTCATATTTGGGAGAGAAATTGGAATCTGTGGAGGCGTCCTTGTCATGTTGATAAGAGCTGTGAGGCAGCCGGAGCCTTCACTCCCTCCACACTTCAATCTCCTGAAATCAATAAGAAGAACATCTGCAGCGTCTTTCTGTCTTTGTCACTCTCACTCACCCAACATTATTACTTTGGTTTATTTACAGGACGTCTTACCTGATGCATCATAAATACATGAAGACTTGAAACTAGAGATTGAGACATAAACTCATGTTTACAATGTTTGCTGAGGGAATAAATCAAGAGAGAAGTAGAGTAATTTATATAGACTTCTATACAACCAGGGGTTGGGTGGACCTTATAATTAGCTTCACTTCTCAGAACCGCAGGTTGCAGCCTGGATTTTTGGCAACAAACCCACTTAGTTTGGTTTTGGAAGACATATTATGGTTTGGATTGAAATGACCAGGCTTGTGAAGTGAAATTTAAATTGAATTGAATTCTCTGAGAATGATGCGGATGGCTTTACATTAAAGCTAGTTGAAAGCCCAGAGCGTCTCCTACAGGAGCTAATGATGTGTCGGCATCAGACAAAGAAACCTCGACACCCCAGGCCTTACGGTTCATGGTCAGGGCCCTAAACCCCTTCACCTTTAGGTGCCACCCAGGATAAAACATGTGTATACCTTAAATGGCCCCAATAGGCCGTCTAATATGTTGCAAGCTCTGATTTTTATACTGGGATCCAGTCACGACGCAGGCACAGTTGAGATGACAACACATTGTTGGATCCCCTGTAATACTAGTCTAGCTGAGCCAGCATACTCACACATACATTGTTGTGTACTAAAGGAACATTTTGCAGGACAGCATGCACATGCAATTCCATTAATCCCTCTATCTTGTTGCTATGAATATTTTCACGCCTGCATGCCAGCGACAGCCGTGGCCAGAAGCATCACATTGTCAAGTTGTCCATCCGTCCCTACGTACGTCTGTACGTCTGTACGTCTGTACGTCCGTCGCTTCGTCCGGTTCATTCTTGTACTCGAGTTTCAAATGGCCTTTTTCCACATAACTCAAGAATTCCGATGGTAATTCTGAAAATTTCGCAAACATGTCTTTAGAGGATACAATTATGAAGTAATTACATTTTGGATGGACATGGATACACAGTGGAACAAATGCAAGATGACTAAAAAATGACAGTCTGTGCATTACTACCCAGTTTTACCACTTTGTCTCAACAGTTCTGCTTGTAGACAAGAGCCCTGTAATATAGCATACTTCTAATTAAAACAATTAAAATCCCCATCTGGGTGGTTCTATGTAAAACCAAATTCAAACCGAACCTGTGTGACTCCAAACAGTCCCCATCAAACCAGAGAGAGAGGTATTTCTGCCAGACATTGTTTACCAGACTGCAGTCACTAACTAGCCTCTCTTCTGATCATGCAAATCAATCTTGCTGTCTGAGTTAATTTACAGAGTCCGTGCTGATGTTGAGGAACTGCCTCAATTCATCAAAGATGTTGGAGCGGACGACTGTGGACTTGAATGTTCATCAATTGCTGTAATACAATTATAGAGGAGGAGGTGGAGTTCACTGGGTTAGGCCATGTTTGTTTACAAGTACTCCTGAATAGAAAGTGGCTGCATTACAGGTGACAGTCTGCACACATCCTTCTGTGTTTATATTCAGAGCATGCTGAACCACTCTCACTCATATGCCAGCCAATTCTCCAGCTGTTTGAGAGCATAGAGCTTTGACGAATACCCTCTCATCTGACTGGCTTCAGCCGATGGACAGTTTTACCTACATATCTGATCACAATCCTGCCGCCTCCCTTTAGATCCCACCTGCAGTAGGTCATGACATAACCGCCGTTTTATTACCACAGAGATTTGGAAAATACAAGCGTTGTTCTCCTCTAGTGTCCGTTTTGGACTCGGGGTGGCGTGCCAGGTTCCATGCACAGTTTATAAACGTCTAATCTAGGTTTATTTAGTTTTTAGTTTTAGGAAGCAATACTACTCGTCTTGACTTAGGAATAGATCGTGGTTTGTGTAAAACAATATATTTGTTGAGTAACTGTATGAAATGTATGTACAAAACTATGGGAAGATAAGTCGACGTTGACTTGGTTTCATACTGAACAGGAGCAGAGGTCTCCTGGGTGGAAGTCCCTTACGCCCGCCCAAACCCGACTTTCTCCCTCTTTTTACGACATCAGTTGCTCAGAGCAATAGTGACGCGGCCGGGTTTACACCCAAGTATTTGTATTTGATGAGTTTTGATGAGAACGGGTTGAATAAATAGGTTCTTCAAGAGAAAACTCTTTTTTCATGCTGTACACACAATCTCAGAAATTATTTTTGGAATGGGATGTTGATCGAGAAACAGTTTGTATTCTGCTCATGATTATCTTGTGTGTCGGCTTGGATTTGGAAGTCTGGTTCAGCAGAATTCTCATTCACAGTCGGCAAAACTATTATGTATGTTGACCCCGACTGTAGCAGCTGCCACGTTAAGTAAAGTTTGTGCCACACACACATTTTTGCTGCTGGTTGTGTTATCAATAGCAAGTTTTTTCGGCGCTTTGCAGGTAATGTACATGGAGTGAGACTGGATTAAAACCAAGTGCTGCAAACCAGAAGACCTTAAGAATGATCTTAAAGTTCCATAGAGCTGATGGGAACTGCAGGGTTGGTGATCGTTTTCTGTGGGTTTGTTCGTCCACATCACATATTCTCAATTGATCTTATTTTATCAAAAAAATGTGGGTGCAGTAAATTGAACTTACCTCCTAGGTAAGCAATATAATAAATTCTAACAGTGAGTCAATATATTGATGTATATGTTTGCAGTAAAGATGATAAGCAGTGGGCTGTGTGTTCATATGTTTATATTAAGGTCTTCTAGGAGAAAGTCAAATAAAAACAAACAGTTCAAATTGAAGCAGCAGAGGCAGAGAAATACTGACTTTAAGTCCCTGGTATATGGGTCAAGTTTCAAAAACCCTGGATCCTACAATTCCCATAATGCAATGTGACATGTCCCCATGGTGCAGGGTTTCTGTTATAGATGTGTAGTCTCCCAAGCTCAAGCCGAGATAACCTTGATGACTTCATCGGTCTTGTTTTAGCGCCCTGTGACTGTTCAACTGATAAGTCAAATCCATGGAATGATTATCCCGAGTGCTGCAGGAACGAGTCCTGAAACCAGGAGATGAGTCAGCATTTGCTCCGCTTCCAGTTCCCTCAGCTCAAAGTCAATGCTTTTTTAAATGTGTTGTGGTGGATGCCTGCAATAAGGTCTGTGGTCGCGGGAGTTAACTTCCGCTTTGACCACAAATTACGTCATTCTAACATTACATTTTCTAAATGTTACATTTTAATAAATATTAAGAATCATAATCAGAGTGAATATTAACACAACCATAAATAAAGCTCCTAAAAATAAGTACATTTTTCAAGTTCAGATATTATCTTTTGCTGTATCACAGACAATCCCAGCACATGATCTTGGAGTCTCCTCCTCCTCATGTCTTTTTCATATCAGCCTCCTATATTTCCTCTGTGCTGGCAGGCTGCTTTTTTTTTTATCCATGTGGCCTGTTCTTGGCAGAGGACATTCTTCCATGCAGGGCTGCTGGACCGGCTCCGTAATTATCCAATTAGACGGTGGGGCAAGACTGTCTGCGGGCCACTGTGAGGCTCACAGAGAGGCCTAATCACGTCAGCCACACAGAGAACTGCACCGAGTCCTAATATATTGGATTTCTGTTAGAGGTGATGTGCTAATGTCAGCACTGAGTCACCTCCCGGGTGACTCTCTCTCTCTCTCTCACACACACACACACACACACACACACAACCAAACACTGTCTGCAGACTCTGTCTATGAAGTTATGAGACCAGTGGATGTGTGAGGGCTGTGATAAATATCCTTGGTTATCACACGCTGAGGTTGTTGCTGTGGTTCGGGTGGTGCACAGACAGGTGACAAATGAAAGGAAAAACATGAGCACCTATGGGGAAATTTGTTTTTGTATTGGACGACGTCCAAGCGCCAAATATGGAGCTACCCCTTATTGACTTGTGTTTCATCAATTGGAACCAAATGTCTCATCCAGGCTTCCCCGTCATGTTCGCTGCATTTGGCTGTGCCCTGCCGCCGTCACATTTGGGTCGCCATAACATTCTCCGCTGCTGGCATGTGAGAAGCAGAATGTCCTCAACCAGGCTGGCCTTGTGTGAGCGATCACGGCCAGACTCCTACTGGAGCCGCAGATACCACTGAAGAGGCGTCGGGGTACTTTGGCCAGGTGTTTAATACATCTTTGGACAGATGTTGTGAATCAGAGGAAAAGATGATCACACACCAGCAAGTGCTGTGGAAGAGATGTATGATCATGATATGATGAAAGCAAAGGCAACTTCCCCCAGAACAGACTATGAAGCTGGGTATAATAAAGTTAGAATAAAATGGAAGTCCCTGAATCAGACCCAAACAGCTGTTACATAAATAAATAATCAACTCGATTTGTCTTCTATATAAATGCCTGAAATGAGTCCTGACACTCTGAGAGCTCACTCTTTGACATCATCTGACAAACTCCTTTAGGATTCAGTGGTCGGAGTACAAGTTTGAGTCAGAAACCTTCGCTGCTTCGCTTTCAATGTATATTCAAGTCGATCAAGTGGATGTTGATTTGCGCAAGGAGAATTGAAATCTGTCGTTACAATTCATAACTATATTTCACCAATTTGACTTATTTGCTTAATTTCTCTGCGCAGTGAAGCAGAGCAGTGTGAGGCCGGTCAGTGTCAGGGAGTCAAATGGAGTTGTTCTGCCTAATTGCCAGAGGTGTCACATGACCAAACCCTGCAGCCACACATGTGTCAAACCGCTTTGATGCAGCAACATTGCATCTGAAAAACAACCTTTACACAAGTGACTTTCAACATGTTTGCTTGATTTGGGGGCTGAACGAAAAAGCTGTGTCCTTTTACCATTTAACCCACTGCACAATATAAGAAGTGTGATGGAGCAATACTCATTACACAATACACTGACACCATTTTCTACTTGAAATATTCCACATGTTTTGTAAAAAACTAATTCCTAATCTACAGAAACTCAGTCCACCAGGAGAACAGAAGAAAAAAAATATATCTTTTCGCATAAGGAGGAGGTTAGGATGAAAACTTTGAACTATTTCCAGCACCTTGTGGTTCCTAAAACACACTTCCCTCAAATGCATCACAACAGTGTGAGCAAATCAGAAATAAAATGTCATATTTAAAAGACCCTTTTGTTGACATGTATGCAGCAGGAAAAACACGTAATGATCTGTTCCATTGTCTCAGTCAGAGAAGCAGCATGCATCAAACTGGAGGCCTACAGCCTGGAACTGGTCATTAGTAATGTCATTAATTACACCTGTGATTTCTGATATGATCTATTGTCAGTGGCCAGCAGGTGTAATTGGTTGTTACCATGGAAACACAGCTCTGATTGGAAGTGTTCAGCTTTGGTCTTCGATAACGGCTACCTGACAAAATAAATAAATAACTTCACAATCATTGCAGAGGCCATGTTTGTAGCACCCACTACAAGCCACTACAAGCCATTCATATGCCGTTCATTTCTTTTTTAAATAGTTCATAAATGGTATTATTATTACAAGTCAGGGGTATCGTATGTATGTGTGTGTATATATATATATATATATATATATATATATATATATATATATATATATATATATATATATATATATATATATATATATACACACACACACACACACATACGATACCCCTGACTTGTGTGTCTGATATGTGTGTGTGTGTGTGTGTGTGTGTGTGGGTGTGTAAACTATGTAGTATGAGAATAGTTTACATATATATGGAAACTATGACAGTATGGGCATAGAAATATGGGTAAAATGTATGAATAAATATATGGTAGTAATTATTTTAGTAGTTTACTCGCCAACTCATACTTACCACTGCAACTATTTTATAATAATAATAATAATAATAATAATAATAATAATAACAATACAAATAACAATAATTATCACAACAATAATACTAATATAATAATTATAATAACAGCAATAATTCTAGCAGTAGCACATGAGCGCTGCCGGCTGTGTGTGCTCAGTGTCCGGGCACAGCGCTGCAGCACGCCGCCTCGCCGCCTCGCAGCCTCCCTCTCGCCGCCTCGCAGCCTCCTCCTCGCCGCCTCGCAGCCTCTCCTAGCCGCCTCACAGCCTCCCTCTCGCCGCCTCGCAGCCTCCTCCTCGCCGCCTTCACGTCGCGCTCTGCGCCTCCGCTTCGCCCGACCGGCGGAGACGTAAAGTGGATTAAATAGCCGCGAATGCAACGCGGTGGGATTTGAACCGTTTAAGTATATTCTTCATGCCGGGACTGTCTCTTTATTCACCGCATCGCTTCTCTCCCTGTGTGTGTGTGTGTGTGTTTGTGTGTGTGTGTTTGTGTGTGTGTGTCTGCGTGTGTGTGTGTGTGTCTGCGTGTGCGTGTGTCTGTGTGTGTGTGCGTACGCGTGTTTTCTCTCCGTGCAGCTCCTCTCTGCTGGGGTCCTGGTCTGCCAGGGGCTGCAAAGCCGTGCTAGTCGACTCATTCAGAACCAAATGCGTGTGTGACAGACTGTCCACCTTCGCCATTTTAGCACGGCTCAACCCCGAAATGGTAAGTCCGAAACCTCCCTTCACTTCCTAGACGTTAAAGGTATTGGAGACGTGTTTATTTGTATGGGGTGGCTTTTATGTGAATGCATCAGCTGTTTTTTTGTTTTTTTTTCTGCTCCAAAGGGCGTCATTGTCATTACATATCAACACAGACCCTCCCTCTCCCTCCTCCCTGTCTCTGTCTCCACATGCCAAAGCCATGCTGCAAGGTTATTAGGTTGTTATAGCCTCGCCAAGGGTGAGGATTTGTGTGTGTGTGTGTGTGTGTGGGGGGGGGGGGGGGGGGGGGGTGTAGGTATGTGTGTGTGTGTGTGTGTGTGTGTGTGTGTGTGTGTGTGAGGGGGGGGGGGGGGGGGGGGTCTTTATTCTTGTTGCACCCAGAAGGAGACACACTGCTAGTGCTGCAAGAGGAGAAGCCCCCCGGCAGCCTGAGCCGAGCATCGTGCTACAGCTGCTGATCATACCTGCATGCTCCCCGCACACACACACTCTCTCTCTTCCTGTTCCATCTGAAACAATTCTCGTTCGTGCATTAGCATATCTTAACATATTACACTGTCAACGGCGTATCCATGGTTACCAGGCACCCAATGGAGAAGGTGCTGCATGGCAATCCGGTCATCTGAACTGAGAGGCACGGTTCAATAAGGCTACGTACAGTAGGCTACAGATAGGATGGAGCTGGACACAGCGTGCCAGCAGAGTGTGTGTGTGTGTGTGTGTGTGTGTGTGTGTGTGTGTGTGTGTGTGTGTGTGTGTGTGTGTGTGTGTGAGAGAGAAAGGATGGACATGTCTGATAAAAACCATGCAGTGTCCCGGTGACTCAAATCTGCCCCAGTTTCTTTGGGGAAAGGGCAGTGTCTTTGTGGGGAATTTTCATTCAGCGCGATTAGTTATTCTTAGACTGGAAATTGCCTCGGAAGCAGTTTGTTCACCAGTTGCCCTGGTAACAGCATTGGCACCGAGACACCGAGGCGACACCGAGGGTTTATCACCCTGCACCTTGGTGGAGGTGCTGGTCGGGTGCCATGGGGTGCTCCATGTGTGCCCGTGACATGATTGGCTCATCGATTGATTGGTCGACTGAGGAGCTAGTGACAATTTAAAGGGAATAGTTGGGCATTATTTGGAAGTACTGGCATAGGAAGTACTTAGCATATCATGAAGGGGTTTGGGTGAAGTCGCCTGCTGGAACTAGTTCTTTACAAAAACACGGTTCATCCATCCGTCTTCTGTGGAACATCTCCAGCTATGGCGCGGGTCGGTTGTGGTAGCCGAGCGTAGCATCTTGCTACTGGTCCTGATGATCGCACACGTGGCAACGTCGCCGTGACAACATGACTCTGAAGCTGCACACTGTGCCCGGCTGTTGTTGGCCAAGAAATAGTTCCACAATAGTTCCCCTTAACCTGTTGAGCCCTAAAAAGGTCCCCCAATTGGGGGACCCTTTTATATCAGGAAAATCAAGAAAAAATCATGGTATAAATCCCTCCCCCCCCAAGAAACAAACATGTTAGGTATCCAATTAAACATAAAAATCAGGGCTACAATAATATATCATCCCGATGTACAATCTCTAAACACAACTCAAACAATAAATAGGATTAGGGGTTAGGGTTAGGGTTATTAGGGTTAGGGCTTAAAGGGCTACAACCACAAATGGTTTTGCCCTTTAGCTAGACTTTCTCCCGGCCTCCAGTCTGTATGCTAAGCTCCCAACGTTGTGTCTGTGGCTGCAGCTTCATACTCTACAGTCGTGAGATCGCTGTTGTCTTGTCACTAGGCTTACTTTGAATTGGAATTGCTAAGAATTGTTCCAGCTGGTTAGCTTCCTCTGCTACTGCTACATGTCTAATGGAGGATGTTTGACATCCTTTTCACATGTTGTCGGCTTCAAGCTGCTATGAGGAACTTTCATTGCTCAAAGCAGAGCTCTCCACCTCCTGCTGGAGCTCCGGGTCTGGATCTGGGTCCACGGCGGGCTGGTCACCACCGGTTCTGCTGGGGTCTGGACTGAGGGACTGTATAGTGAACCTGCATGATTTCATCAGATGCTTGCATCAAAAATAACTATATATAAAAAGCCAATGTTCTCACTGATGGTTTTGTTTACATATAGAGGCATCAGGATTAAAGTGAGATGGTTTCATTTGAGTTAAGAGTCCCTTATAGTATCTTAAATTACTAGTATGGTTATTGTAAAATGCATCGTAGAATTATGAGGACGGACTTTGGTCACAGTCCCACAGCTGAGGCTGAGGCAGCAGGTCATACTGTGACAAAACTGACAGCGGCATGAGCGTCCAGCATTTTTGATTCTACTGACATTTCATTGACCGTCAGGGATGGATTATTCAAGAAAGTAAGGCTAATAATGAATTAGTTAAACACTTATGTATCTACATGTCAATGATGCCGTGTAGACAAGAGGTGTCATAATGCAGGACCTCATCACTTCATGAGATGTTGTGCTTATTCCCAAATTAATGTTCTTTTGCTGCTGTTGAGGATTATTTTCATTTTATATGAATAAAATATGTCTTTTACAGTATTTCTCAAATGTAACATGCTAACTGTTTTAGGTCTAGTCAAACAAAATGCCCCCAAATGGGTTGGTCTCGCCCTGCTTCTGGGTCGGTACTTCTTATGGGGACAATGCACCACTTTGTCTTACAATTGAAAAACTGTCACAGTGTGTTTTAAGTTTATGAAAGTTGTATTTGTAACCACTTTGGTCACCTAAAAAGGCCTTATTCAGTGTGTGTTTGTTCTTAGCTCCACCTTCTTGTGTCACTTCTGCTTTGAAAAAAAAAACAAGATGGCAACGGCCAAAATGCTGAATTCTAGGCTTGAAGCCAAGGCGGTCCACACACCAATGGGTGACATCACCGTGACTACGTCCAATTATTTTATGCAGTCTACGTGTTGAATATCATAAACATTATGCAAGCAGCATTGGCGTTGTCATTTTGAGCATGTAGGCGCCAGCATTTAGCTGAAAGCCCTGCTGTGCAGCTTCACACAGCCACTAGCATGGCTGCACACTCTTAGTGTTGTTCAGATCCAGCTTCATCAGTGAAATATGAATACAAGCTAATAGTTATCAGTGGATAATGGGGCGTCCACAGTTTGCTGTCTTCCCTGCAGCCGGCCTCCACCTGTGCGGACGACAGCCTGTTCCCAGTCTCTCTGCAGCCTGCAGGCTTCACAGCGCCCCGAGGAAAGGCTGCTCCTCCCATTGCCAGAGATGGAGGAGAAGGCGACTCCTCTCCTTCCTCATTTGGCGGTCCCTTTTCCCCACGTCCCGTTATTTTGTGAGACGGCCTTGGATGCCACGCTAATTATTCCTACTGCAACACATAGTAGCTTCTAAATGGCCCAGCCGCTCTGTCTGCAGCCCAGCCTCCTACAGCCCCAGCATGATAAACACCCCAACCGCTCTCCTCCTCCTCGCTCCCTTCCTCTAATCTCTTCCCCCTCTCTCATTTCATCAACAGCATTTTTCACCCTCAGTGGCTGCATTATATGTTAGCGGTCCCCCTCTGCTTAGTTCTTCGTTTACTCTCTCGCAGCCACCCCTCATGTCCATCTTGCCCATTCCAACTACACTGCAGGCTTTTAAATGGGGGAAACTGAGGCAAGGGGGGGGGGCAAAAGTCCCAAAAACCTGAGCCCAGTTTACTGCCACTGCTAGATCTGTGTGTGTGTGTGTGTGTGTGTGTGTGTGTGTGTGTGTGTGTGTGTGTGTGTGTGTGTGTGTGTGTGCGTGTGTGTGTGTGTGTGTGTGTGTGTGTTGCGGGGGAGGAGGCTGAATGAACGTGCTTGTGCTTGTATCATTTTGGTTGTAAGCCTTTTTCTTCAGTTTGAATGTGCTGTCAGGATATAGATGCAGGGACAAGCCTCCTGGGCCAATTAGCCCACATTCTAAGAGGAACAAGGAAGTAAAAAGGCCTGCCTGAGGTTTGCAGGGCGACAGGAGTGTGATCATTCTTGGATCCCACGATGTATGCATCTGAAGTACTGGAGTACAAATGTATGTTTACTCGTCAACACGCAATACCGATCTTAAATGTGCAGCCGATGTTTTATAGAAGAGAAGTATTGGCTCAGTTTAACGTTTTGTGAGCTCATGGTTTCTTGCTGAGAGTTCGACGAGAAGACTGATATCTGATGTCTGTGCGGTAAATATGTAGCTGGAGCTAGCAGCCGGTTAATGTAGCTGAGCATAAGGAAACGAAACACAGGGAAACAGCTAGCCGAGCTCTGTCCAAAAGTACCCAAATCCACCTAACAGCACCTCTATAGCTCACTGGTTGTTACGTCTTCTATGTTTAAGCCATGCAAAAACTAAAAAAGACAAGTTGTTGTGTCATTGGGGGTTAGATGCGGTACTATTTCTTCTAGGAGTCTCCTGGCAACCTGAAGATGACAACAAGACTGCGGAAGCTGTTCATTAAAAAGTAGTCCCAGCATGTAACTTCCCCTGAAACCACTGATGAAACAAACAAGATACAGCTAAGTTTCCTCCTGCTTGCGGTCTCTATGCTAAGCTAGGCTCGCCATGTCCTGACTGCAGCTCCATGCCTGACACATAGACATGAGGTTGAGCTGCTCTGCAGCTGCAGAAAGTATGATTTACCTCTAATTGTCAAGTGGATAAGTTCACTATGGATCCTGATATGAAATGTTTGTAGAAACTACTCCATGGCGTGGGTCCATCTCTGCTCTGAATATGGTTCATTCTGTTTCATTCCTTAGATATGCATATTCACAACTAGAAAGAACTTTAATTATTTAAAGTGTATTAGGACTATAGTTTATTCTGTCAATGAAAAAGTAGTACAAAAAAACGCCCATCACAGTTCTTGAGTGCCCAGCGGGTTGTCTGCAAATTGCTCATCTTGTTCTCTCTGAAACCCAAAGATATTCAGTTTACACCGACGTCTACCAGCATAGCAGCAAGATTCACACTGTGTGTGAGCAAGTAGATTCAGTGAATATTTGGCATTATTGCGAGAAAATTACAATTAATCAATTAGCAATATAGTTGTCAGGGGCTGCGTGGTGGTGCCCCTATTGCTTTCTCCTCACAGCAAGAGGGCACAGGATTCAATTCCCCGGCCGGACAGCTCTTCTGTGTGGAGTTTGCATGCTCCCCCGTGACAGCATGGGTTCTCCGGCTTCCTCCCACAGCCCATAGACATGCAGCTTAGGTCATTGATTACTATAAATTGCACGTAGGTGTGCGTGTGAATGGTTGCCTGTCTCTATATGTGATAGGCTGGTGACCTGTCCAGGTGAACCCTGCCTACGCTCGATGTCAGCCGGGATGGGCTCCAGTCCCTCCGCGGCCCTGAACAGGATACGTGGTGAAAGATAATGGATGGATGCAATATAGTTATCGGATGACCGGTCACTTAATGGCCTAATTATTTCAGCGCTAATATCAGTTAGCGCTTATCAATAAGCTGTTTGTCTTGGGTTACAATAGAGATTGAGTATTGCATTTTCTATTTTATTAGCTTCATTCTTATTTAAATTGACAGATTTACAACTAGCCCCACTTAATAAGACGCATGAATCACTTTTCTTTAGTACTTGCATCAGTAGTTTTATCATCCGGTCTCCCTTTACATTTCCATTGTGTGTAATTGATACCAGCACAACTTGTTTAAGCAATCATATTTGTTTACTGCTAATATTGGCAGCAGCTACGACAGCAAACGACATCCCGTGGACCTCCTCTCAGTGGTGGTAGCTGGAGCGTCCCTGTGTCTGCTCATGTGGAATAATGCAGTCTGGTCACTTTACTTTGGATGGCAGCGCGCTCGTTTGGACGCTGCGTGAGGCTTCTAGCCGAGCCGCGTCATTGGCTGAGAAAGAAGGTAAAGTTTGTCTGTCTCAGCAGACGCCTTTCCATTCCACTGCACTCGTAATCTCTTTCTCCCCCCTTTTGCTTTTAAAGAAGGAACTCACTGCAGTGCAGATTAATCAGAGGGATTTAATTAACTTGGCCCCAGCACACACATCAAACCTGGAGACAAGACAGGCAATAAACTCAGCCAATTATCTTCTGCTGGAAGCAGAGTGGGGAGGGGCTGAAACATGTCCTGGTCCCTTTATTTTCACCCAACCACCACCCCAACCACCAACCACATGGCATATTTCATCAAACCGCCCCCTCACCTCACCTTGGCTCTTTCCACCTGCCCACAACCCCACACTCCATGTTGAAGATGGTTTTAGACGGTTGTAACTTGTATGGAGCCACATTGTGTTTTGATGATTGCCTCTGGAACTAGCTTGAGTACTGTTGACCTCGATTATTCATTAGTCATTTTTAGCTGCACTATCGGCGCTAGGAATGCTAATGTCTACTGGATGGGCAGTCTACAAATTTGGCCCAGGTGGAAATATCTAACCAACTAATTGATGGATTGCTGCAAAACTGAAGATTCATGGTCCCCGAAGGATAAAGCTACCTTACTGTGGTGAATCCCTAAAATGTCTTCTGGTGCTACCATGAGGTTGACATCTGTGATTCAGTGAAATGTGCTACAGATAGTCAGGGTTCCCAGAGGGTGTATTCATATGACGTTGGTGATCCTCTGACCTTTCTTCTCACCCCACCAGTAGGTCAATACATTGACTTATTCTACTGGACGGGTGGGCACACCACTTGGTGGACATCCATAGTTTGTTCACGTGATGAACACCCCAGACTTCTCCATTTAGTTTTTTTCATTGAGTATCCCAACAATTATTGGACTGATTGTTGTAAAATGTAATACACACAATTACGGTTTGACAGTCATTAATTCTGATGTTATGAATCCCCTGACCTCCAGCAACATTGTCACATTGTCACACAGTGTAACACAGACAACATACCCGGTCAATAGATGGACTACAAGTAGCAGTATGAGGAGCAGCGGGGGGTGGGGCTTAGCAATGGGTCAAATTAAATATATATATTAGGCTGTGTTTGTCTTTCTTTTACAATGAAGGTAAGATGGTGAAAGGATGCGGAGCGGCTGCTGGTATCTTTTTCATACTACAAAGCTTTATTGATTTTGAATCAGTTAGTGTTGGAGTTTTTCTTCTCCTCCCTGCGCTGCTCCAAAAGAGTGTTGGGATGATGGGATGTATAAATATATTGAACCAGAACTTTGAATGTTGTTTTAAATATTATGATCAAGACAGACACAAGACATTAGTGGGTCTATATTTAGAGATCAATATTGGCAAGCTGAAATATCCCAAGCAGCATAAACACACAGCCTCCCACCCTGCTGCTGCAGCTGCCATGTTACAGCGTAGCCATGGCAACTAAGACAATGTCTGCATGCAGGGCATTTAGCTGTCAGTATTAAGCATCGTAAAGAATGTCAGTCGTATAGCATGTGTGTTATGTAAAGGCACACATCACTGTGTGTGTGTGTGTGTGTGTTTTTGGGAGGTAGCGTGGTTTATTCATAAATCACCTTGAAGTCACCTTGCTCTGCAGCCGAGTCTGCCAACTCCTCTCCAGCCGTGGATGCCAGATACCTGCGTGTGCGTGTGCATGCGTGTGTGTGTGTGTGCATCATCCCCCACATAATTGTATTCACGTCAGGGTAGCAAAGCCTCTCACTTAGAGCTAAAGCGGTGAAATAATTTGTGTTGAGTTCACAGCTCCTGAGGCAGTGCCGGGCTTCTTCTGGTGTGTGAAGTCATCCCGCTAACCTTTACAACTCCACTTACCACCATAAACACTCGGCTGTACCGCCGGCGGCCACTTAATCTCCCTGATTCCAATCATCTGTCCATGAGTCTCCGGTCCAATCTCAAGTCTCTCCAGTTGAATTGTAAAAATGTCCGTTTTCTATAGCGGCCGCGTCGCCGCCCACAGAGCCACATCATGAATGGCCGACATCACAGCGTGTTGTCGGCGCTCTTACTCGCGGTGTCACTCGTGACACCTCTGCTGCAGCGCTGCTGGCTGCTGTGGTCAGAGGGGCAGCATGTTTGTTCATAATTTACTCTTTAATGCCTCTGAGCATCTTACAAACAACTCATGCTAAAAACACACGAGCAGAGCCACCGCTACCTTTAGCTGATAGATAGCCTGACCCTTCTCCACCTGTTAGGAGGATAGTTACTTGATCTCCGGGCCTTAGTGTTTACACCTGGCTATCAGCACAGTTTCCCATATTGGATTATGCGGGGAGAAAATAATAATAATACAAAAAAGATATGTATATATTCTGTTTACATGGTAGTAGTTATTGCCTTTTCTATAATATATAGATTTATATCATATTAGTGCTTATACGATTTTTCTTTCAATACATTTTTTTAATGCTATATTTCACAAAAACGTCAAGTAAACTCAGTACATGTTCAGAAGAGAAAGTAAGAATAAGTAAGATGCAATAGAATAATTGTTGTACAGAGTGCTACTCTTTAGATCTCGAGCAAGCGCCATGATACATTAGTTTCCCCCGACCTCCTCGGTAAGTAAGAAATGATTCCCTGACAGTTGAGAATTCATTAATTGAGTCTTTCCATCTCTATTACTGAAATCATGTCAGCCATTTATCCCTGGAAAGAAGGGGGAGTCTCGGCGACAGTCATCCCCAACATGGAGGACGGCAGCAGGAAGCCACGAGGCGGATTGTGATGAGCCAAAGATGCCGAGTCCAGCGTCTAATTGGAGTTTTTCCTTGAGAGACCTCTGAGTATTAGTTTAATATGTTGGGCCAGTCAGCTGAACCAGAACGTGTGCATCCAGGCTGGATCTAGAATAGTGGAACTGGATCAGCTGGGCAGGACTCTTATTATATTGAATCAAGTTTTCTTCCCTGGAAGTTTAACAGTCTGCAAAACACCTGCAGAAACGTGTGTTTTCCCTGATCCAATTTTTAGATCGCATATTGCATGCCAACACAAAATTTATATGGGGTATTGAACTTGTCTTTAGAATCTATTACCGCATGGGGAAGTACGTTTTGGGTGCAGCCCCGAAGTGAACAAAGTTACGTGTTGATATCGCTTTGTTAAATGACAGGATGACGCTTAGATTCCCTGTGTGAGATTAACACGTAAACCAGTGTTTTTGCAACTTGAGCTCCAATGTCTGAGAACTTTGTCCTCCTGAAACGCATCAGAGAGACTGAAGGGATGCAAAGCAGAGTCCAGACCACTGCAGTTGAACCGTCTGTGACCCAGTTAGGAGGTGAGCTCTCAACAAATCGAGTCACCGGGGGAATTATTCTGTGTTTGTATTCATCTGCTGACAGCTCCTGTCAAAGTCTTTGCAAACACTCTGCAGGACTGGGCCGAAGTTCCTCGACCACTTTGTTTGCAGCGGTGCTTTCGAGCCTTTTTCGCGACAGTAGTTCTAATCATCATGCAGTCGATGCAGACGCAGGGGTCGGCCAATGAGTCACGATTGCATCAAAAGGTTCGGAGACGTGACCACAGCCTCTTTTTTTTCACATTCTTGTTATTCTCCTTCTTTTACTTTTCAGAACATGGATAAGACGCAGCTGCCATCCGTGACGCTGATCGTGGGCTGTGGAGTGTCTTCGCTAACATTGTTGCTGCTCATCATCATCTACGTGTCGGTCTGGAGGTGAGAGGAAGCTTCTTGTTTTGAGACATTGTGTCGGTTTTAAGAGAAAGTTGGTGATCACTCTGCTAGCATGAGCTTTGACGAGAGCGTCAATTAGAGAATGACACATCTATATTGAAAGCAGCAGGTTAACATTATCTGTGGGCAGCACAGTCCTGCTAGGTTAAATAACTGAGCTAACAGCTAATGCTAAAGGAGGATGCATTGAGTTACATTATGGTGCATTCAAGTGCTATTCAGTAATTATGTTATTATAGGATTATAACCTAACGCTATCATGATATATTCAATTGTAATCTTGTAAAGTTGTTGGTGACAAATCCAGTTTTGAAGCAGATGTTTTCACAGCAATACAAAATATATATTACTATGACCTGAACTTCTTACCCCTAGTTTTAATCAAAGAATAACTCTATTTTGTTTTATTTGAATGCAGTGGTAATAAGTTGGTATTCAGTATCTGGAGAGGAAGAAGTGCTTTTGGAACATCTCTAATTGTAATATACAACATATAGATAACATAACCATCCTTTCATGTGCAGCCGTATTCAGACCTCCTGTGTGGCTCTTCAAATGGAGTTTGAGCATCCCTGTGTGTGACATGGGAAGTCAAGTACACAGTATGCTGCTGTTTAGGTAGTAAACCTGCAGTTCAATGCCATAACCAAGAGAGGTTGAAAGGTTAATGACAGTTGTAAATGTTCCTACGCTGGCTCATGCATATGGACCAGTAAACACCAGTCCATTTGAAAGCACCATCTCTTCCTGTAGGGACACGTACAGTAATGTCTGTATAGCATGTTTATGCACGTGACTCCAGCTGCATGCTGACTATGAGCTCTCTGACGGTAGGACAATATGGACTACAGAAATTGGTGGTACTTTTGTAATTCATGTAGCCTGGTAGCCTGGTTCCAGAACTCAAGTGTCCTATTTATTCAGCTATTCAAATATGTGCGGGATATCTCTCATTGACATTTGTGGCATATGATGAGCGTCTAAACACCTATTGTCTTCCATGCACCCTGGCTGCATCTTTGACGCTTGGCATTGTGGGCTAACAGATGTGGCTACTGTACATTGCTCCCGCAGGCTGTTGCGGCGCTGTATGAATGATAATGAATGGTTAGATAGTCCTGATGGACAGGTGGCACCTTGCATGGTAGCCCATTCAGTGTATGAATGTGTGAATGATGACATGTAGTGTTAAAGAGCTTTGAGTGGTTAGAATACTAGAAAACGCTCTACAAGTACAGTCCATTTACCATTTACCATGTAATGTGACTGCTTCTTTGGTTGGTTGCTATTGACGCAGAAGAAAATATCTGCAATGCAGCTGTTGTCGGCTGGACATCATCTTCTTAGCTAATTCGCTACCTCGTTTCATGCATTCAATTACAAAGCTAAAATGGCCACGTGGGGAACAAGCAGAGATGACATCTATGCAGCTGTGCAGGTTGCCGAGATCATTTGCGTATTGCTTGGATAGTTGTGATGAATCGTAACCTGTTTCACCGTGGGGCGGATGCATATTGCTGCTGATTGGAAGCGACACTCTCCAATAAGGGGAGCCTACTCTCTATCCATCGCTTGCAACCGTTGGGATCTTGTCTATTGGTCTGTTGTGTTAGAAGCCACCAGAGTAAGCATTTGGAGGAAACCACAATCATTGTTGTTGTTTGTTTCCATCTCTTTCCTGCAGGTACATTCGGTCTGAGCGCTCAGTCATCCTCATTAACTTCTGCCTCTCCATCATCTCCTCCAATGCCCTTATTCTCATCGGACAGACTCAGACCCGGAATAAGGTGAGAACCGGTCCTAAGACCAGCGTGCCGGTTAATCTGCATCCGTATTTACTTGATACAAACCATCACAGTGTGCCTCATTCATTGAGAATCTCACTCCTTGTTTGTTTTTCTCGACTTGTGTTCCCGTCCTCTCAGGTCTTGTGCACCCTGATTGCTGCATTCCTTCATTTCTTCTTCCTGTCCTCGTTCTGCTGGGTTCTGACGGAGGCGTGGCAGTCGTACATGGCGGTGACGGGTCGCCTCAGGAACCGCATCATACGCAAGCGTTTCCTGTGTCTCGGCTGGGGTGGGCCCCTCCGTCCGGTGTTGGTCACGTCGTTCCTCTGGTTTCTCCCCTTCGGCCCGTGTTAATGTGCATTGTGTCTTCTTCCCAGGTCTCCCTGCACTAGTGGTGGCCATCTCAGTGGGATTCACCAAGGCGAAAGGATATGGAACACCGAGCTAGTAAGCATGTATTCCTATGGCTCCATAATCCATATACCTCCACCTCTTTACTATTTATGCAGGGATATGACACATGGAATGGGGGTTTCTGTTTGCAGCATAATTAATCTCTCTCTTTCTCCTCTTTCTTGTCATGTCCTCTACCTTTCACCTCATGTCTCTCCCTCCTCTTTACAACCCTTAATGTTTCCATCCCCCTTCCCTGCCCTGCCTCACTCATCACTATCATCTCTCCTTCTTTAATCATGTCTCTCCACGTCTGTCTTGTCCTGCTCCTCTCTTTAGCTGCTGGCTGTCTCTGGAAGGAGGTCTTCTCTATGCATTTGTTGGACCCGCTGCAGCTGTTGTCTTGGTATTTCTTCCTTTCTGTTCAGTCTGTCTTTTAAAACCTCTCCACTAACTCCAAGTTTAGACCAATATATACGACCAATATGCAACACGTAACAGCTTTAAGCCACTTTAAACAACAATAAAACCATATTTACCCACAGGGATGTAACACAGCAATAATGTTAACAAAAACACAATATTAAAATGGGAGAAATAAATACATTAAAGAAAGTCTTACTTAAACTACCTCATCCTTTCCTTTTTAAAACCCTATTTCCTTCCTGCCTGCTCCTTTCCTCATGTACTACCTCCTTTCCTCCCCTTTTCTTTAACTATAATTATTTATGATTCATTATTAAGTATTTCTAGTGTGTTAGGTTGCATTTTGGGGCATTTACTATAATAATAATAATAATGTAATAGTGGTTTTGGTAAATGTTCACTTCATTTCATAATAATTCAATAATGAATTAATAATGAAACCAATATAGAAGATCATGGAGAATATAGCAGCTACATGATTGAATACCAGCATAGTTAGGGATCCACTTTCTCCTTTCTTGCAGCTGCTGTTTAAATTAGAACAAGGGCAGTGCTACATTAACCATGAAAATCATACAGAGACACATTTAGATATAGACCATCATCTCAGCCCTCCTGGTGTTCCAGCAACACACTCACACACTGTAGCAGCACTGTCCTTGTTTCACTAATCAAATGAATTAGCTTCAGTTTTCTTGATTCACTTCCCAGAGCCTCTCCCCCACCTACACGTGCACGGCGTATTCGGGGTGTTCTTTTAACACAAGCTGCTTCTCCAATAAAGAGCTCCCGCTCAATTGGCACCATACTGGAGGCCCCGCCCACTCTGAGCGCCTTCACAGTGGCTCGTACGAGAGATTATACACTGAATCCTCAAAGCAGTAGCATCAGTCACTGCAGTCCAATACATTCCCTCCCCCAACCTTTGATTTCACGCACAGCTTATATTTAATGTATGAAACTGTCTACATTGAGTAATATGTTAATATGTTAGCAATCCATCCTTCCACCATGTTTTAAATCTCATGCTTCATTGGGTGGCTGATAGTTTTTGTCATTACCATTTAAGATGATACAGTCTAGTATTTACTTTGCAGAGCCTACAGTAAGTACAGATAATGTGTGTGTGTGTGTGTGTGTTTGAAATGATATGTACGTGTATGCTCATCATCATCATCCTCATCATCATCAGGTTAGATCTGCATGTTCTGAAGTGATGAAAGTGTCTTTGCTCTGCTTTAATCATGTGCCTCTTCTCTTCGACAGGTTAACATGGTTATTGGGATTCTCGTTTTTAACAAACTGGTGTCCAAAGACGGCATTACAGATATGAAACTAAAGGAGAGGGCGGGGTATGCCTTATACCACACATCCATTTTACACAGTGACCTATAACCAGCCGGGTAGCTCAGCTAGGGGGCGGGACTAGCGCAGTTATTGACTCTTTGCCTGAAACTATCCTCTGCCGCCATTTCAGAATTTTGATTGAAGATGGCGCTTCATTTTTAACACCAGGGGGACGAGGAGTACAAAGGAAAAAGATATTGATAAATGTGACTAATCAAAAATAAGATCAGAGGCCAAAAGAAAATGAGTTTACTCATACGTCTAAGACTGTGATCAATGTTTCTGGAGGATAGAATCCTGTTAGAAAGCAGATAGGAGATGTGGGGAAGGCTGTCTGGTTATTGGTCCTGCACAGACTCAGCAAGATGTTGACTCATCTCATTGCTTTCTTTTAAGTTTCAAATGTGTCACGTTTTCCTCCAGCTGCTCTTTGTTTGCAGGTGTTGCTATTGATGTAAAGTTCTGTAGATCCATCCGTGTCTTTTTTCTCCTGTTTGGTTATTTCTAGTAGAGGGAAGCAGGGCTTTAAAACAGCAAGGTCACACTAAATGAGAAGCCAATAACACAGTTCATCACAACTTCAGTTTGATTTGCATAGCTTTGGCCATTGGTTTTGTCGGTTGGGATAACATTGTGCTCATTGTAACTGCAACAAAGTGACTGCTGAGCTTTTCCCCTCTGAACCAAAAGTCTGCATCAAGCTAAGATTCTGACAAGAGAACTCAGCTCTTACTTTGGGAAATACAATCTTACTATCACCAGTGGCATTACCAACAGAGCCAATGGACAGAGTAACAGAAATACAACTTAATTGCTATCAAGCCACTGTTTTGTAGGTCCCTGTCATCCCATTTACCGTTGAGATGAGTTAACTTGACAAACCACTATGCTGCTTGAAGGTGTGGGGCTATTATTAGCCTTTTGCAAAAAGAACACTCCAACATTTGGGAACACTACATTGCTTATGGTGTGTTCACACCAAACACAAAGCAAACTTTTCATGCGCAACGATTACATTCAACGTCGATGCAAAGATGTAAATATTTATATCTAGACATTAATTCTAAAATGGAGGAAAGAAATGATGTAGCCACCCAGAGCTCCACAGTAGTATCTCATATTAGTAAAAAAAAACTGGACAAAACTATAAACCAAAGACTGCCTATGATACACACAATAATGTCCGGACCATATTTATGCCTAGATGACGTTATTTTAAGTGTCGATGAAGCAGCTACAATGTTAGCATAGGCTAGCACTATCCATCCAACCTCCATTCTGAAACCAAGAATCTTGGCTTTTCGTTTTGCAGACAGACAAAGCTGACGTCAGACACTCTACAAATCGGCATCATTATGTAGTTATTTCGGGATCCTTCTGATTGCAAATAAATCACAGCTAAATCTGTTTATTTGGGGTCCATGCCGCTGTAGTAAACCAGATTAATTCACTCAATGTGGGATTTGCTAGATAGCGTAAGTAACATTGTGAGTGCGTGTCTGGATGATGGTATGAACCCAGACAGCTCGGTGTCTTATTTTGTGACGTATGAGCAATAGGTAATCTCTTAGTTAATGAACATTGCGTCTCCATGAAGGTACGCACTCCCTCCTTCCCAGCGCATCTGACTCCGGCTTTGGTAGCAAACAAGCAAGTTTTCCAAAATGTTGGAGTGCTCCTTTAAATGTCAGATGAAATAAATCTTGCAACAAAACACTTCTTTGCACATTGTTAAAGTAGTTTTTGTAGACACAAATAGGTAAAGAACACATTCATTTTTTAGCATGAACACTGTCACCAATTGGCAACTTGAGTATGAAAAGGCCAGGTTGGTCAAACCACAGAGCACATGGCCATGCTCCCCTTTACCCGCAGGCTGTTCTGTCTCCATTGGCATTGTTGGTGCATTCAAATGTTTTATTTTCTCTCTCTCTCTGAAAATGTTTGCTTTCTTCAATGATCTCTCTGTTCAACTGTACTTGTTTTTGCTGTCTGATATGTCATGTTTGAGTTTGCACAGAATCCCCTCTCTCTCACTCAGGGCTCTCCAATCAGGAACACATCAGTCTCAGAAGCCCCCTTCCATGTCATCAGTGATTGGGTAAAAAATACCTGCCCACCCCCCCACCCCACCCCTCTCTCAAAAGTATGGCTACCAGCCCTGCCCATCACCAAATCCGCTGAATCTTCTAGCAAGCACCTCTGATTGGCTTACTATTACTTCCTGCCTATTTACCTCCCTATTCCACTATTGACCTTGCATTTGACGCTACCTCCTAGCTGGATAGAATATAACTCATCACTGCCTAAGGTTCTGAATGCTACTAGAGAAGCTGTGACTGTTTCAACAATAACACTTGCTAGTTTCAATGCAATAATATTAATATCTTCTACTGACTTAAATGGCGTGGGCATGTGTGTGTGCAAGGTTAGTATGGCCATGACGTGATTGCATTACTCGAGTGTGTGCTCTGCGTCCGATGGAGTCGTAGACTTGTAGAAAAGTAGATCTGACAATGTCTGACAATAAGGATCGGTCAGGTTGCTGTTTAAATGAGTCTTTCTTCGGCCTCAATGCCTCAGACTGCGTCTCGCGATACAAGACAATGAGTAGATCTCCGCCTACCGATCATTTGGGGATTTCTAAATGCGAGTTGTTGCGAGAACGGTCGCTCGCAATAGTACTCCTGACTTTGCAAAAACATATTCTGCAATATAATGCCATGTGAGAAAATATATGAATTTCCCCCCTACATTTTGAACATTTTTAAGTTAAATGCATGTGGAATTAGGAAGTGGACCTGTGGGGGGATATGATTAGTGCTGGTGGCTTGGCTCGCTCCAATCCTGTCCAGTTAGCTAGAAATAGCATGCGGACACCTCCATGTGGGTTTTTCCCACGCGGTCAAAACAAAGGGGTCGGCTTCCATTGCATTGCCTTGAGGTAAGATACCAGTATACATGTAAAAAGAGCAAGGTAGGCGTTTAATTCCTATAACGACATATTCAAAAAGAAGTTAACAGAACAAATGCAGCAGAACCATAGATATTGTCTTTTTCACTCCACCCGTTCTGCTTCCTTGTCAAAACCAGGCGAGAGATTGGGGTGTGTTTGGCTAGTCGTGGCTAAGGTAGCTCCGCCCCCAGATTTCTTTAATTTTCAAACTTGTAATCTGGAGCCCGAGGCAGTGCGTCAGACTTTACACAGCTCCTTCTAGAGACACTTAGGGCATCGTACAACTTATTTCCCAAATGCAGTAGTTCCCCAGTCCAATGTGTTCTCACTTCTTTTGGGTAGAAGCTGGGGCAGCCCTTTGCGGAGTATCTTGTTGCTGATGGTTCGGGCTTGGTTAACGTTGACGGTCGACTCAGTTGGTAAGCACAGTTGTGATAGTTAATATTTTTGACATCCTCTATCCGTATTCATTTCCATCCTTGCGTAACTGCAACAACCTTCTAGGGTTTGATAAAGGCTTATCTGATCTCTTACATAAAGTCCATCTTTATTAAATAGTGGCTACTTTGATCAAATGACATCTCAAAACAAATAACATAACAAAGTAAACAATTATTTTGTACTTTCGTCCACTTCCGCCTTGCATCTTATCTTTTCCTGCACATTATTCATGGTAAGCAGTTACGGTCTTTTGCGCCATGGTCAGATTTGAGAATGCAAATGAAAATTGCGGATGCGATACGTTCAGGCAACTCAGGCGTGTTGGTTATTGGTTAAGCCTTCTGAATGAAATCAGACTGGTTTGAAATGACGCTGTATGTTTTTGTGCTAACCATCTGGTGATTAGCCTGTTTGTAGTTATTTTTTAAAACAAAAGAAGGAAATGAAGAGGCTCAAATGCTTCTTTTTTCCCACCTTTGGCAACCTCACACCACCTTTCACTCACTGGCCTCTCCTGCGGGTCTCGAGGTTCAAATGCAAAACATGTTTTAAGAAGCTAATTAATTGGTGCGGCATCCAATTAAGTGCGTAGCAGCCTCTGCAGCAGGCAGGTCTGCTCACACCTCAGAGACCACCCTCACTGCTGAGTCTCGTTTCCCCCGAAAATTAGAAGCTAATTGTCAGAGAAAATTAAAGCAGACAACGGAGGCCTAATTCCAACCGGCGCTGGAGTTTGTTTTGTCCTTAACGAATGCTTAAATAGTTTTAATCATCAAGCCTGTGTATTTACAGGTTGTAATAGAGCATTAAGCTTCCAGATGAAAACGTGTTGTTGTACTTCCAATCCCTAGTGTTCCTGTGAATGCAAAGCTTTGCAGCGTCCTGGTTAGCGAACCGAAGAAGGTTTACGTTTGACTCAAGGACTCCAGCGCTGCAGATCCATGTTGTGTTTTTCTGTATAGGATATTTATTTATTTGTCTCAATGCATCTCGACCCACCTTACCAACCAGCCAACTTTTGCCTCTCAATCCGTAAATCCTGGGAAATGGTGTTGTATTTCAAAAAGTCTTGATTGCCTTTTAATATCACTGCCTGCGGCGTACATTTAGCGGCCGTATTGCCCTTTTACTTGAAATTGAATTTCTTCCATTATGTGATTTCTAATCCAGGCGTCCAGGGGCGACAAAAATCGATTCCCTCGGCTCTTCAGCTTTAATTGTTGTTTAGCAGGAGGCCATATGGTAACAGATTAGTTTGTTATTACTTGTCAATATCTCCAGCGTTGTAGTCCGTCTTTTCGAGAAACTACACAGAAGATACACAGAGTTATAAATGGAATTCTGGTGGTTTCAGGAGCTTTTTTAGCTTTGGGCGTTGGAGGGGAAATTAAGTCATGTTCTCTGTGATCATACCTGGAAGTGATCTGTTCCTCTGTTTTGGTTGTATACTGTTGGAAATAGGTATATAAAGTTAATATCACATTCTTCAGTGAACTCCTTTAAAGCAAAATGTAACCAAACAACAGCTTCCTGTGATCATCATTTGATCAGTGATATGATTCAATCTGGAGAGATCTGTTGAATCACAATTGCTTCTGAACTGCCTCCGCAGTCTAGAAATCCGATAGTGAACATTAAGTTCTAGCGTCGATGTCTTCAGAGTGACATCCAGGGGACGTACAGAAGACATGACAAAGGTCTGGTAGCTTTATTTCTGTCCAAGAGCGTCTGGCACTTATGCCAAAGAGAAAATGCTCATCGGAGTCGGAAAAAAAGGAAAGATACTTTGTCGTCGCAATTGGAAAGAAAAACTTTTTAACATAGTTTCCCAATTCAAAATGTACCCGAAAGCCAAAGGACTATTATAATTATATTAGGATGAGGTTTCTATGAAGTGTAATCTTTTCCTCCGTGTTAGCAGCACTTGCAGTGATACGATTTAGTCTCTTGGAGTTTTATTTCCGTTGCTCTGGCCGTTGGTTCTTTCTTTTAGCATTGCACTCAGATAAGTGTTGGCGACGTTGATGAGAAGAGGTCAGATGGGACCAGCAACAGGAGCGTTCAGACAATCAGGATGTCGACAGCAACGATAGGTACTAATAAAGAAGATCGGTGAACTTCAATCCTGTTGCTTGATCTGTTTTCAGCGGTGTTTTCAGATCTCAACAATTAGTTTCATGAGTAGAATGTTACAATGACAAAGAGAATCAATTTTCAGGACTTCAAAGTAAGACACATGTTGATGCAAACAATGTTAATATCATGAACAAAAACTATGATGAAAGATGTTAGTCACTTACCTTTTCTGTTTTTCCATGATTTAGACGAGACGGCGGTGACGTCATCAAACACGAATGGTGACGATATCAACGGGCCATTTCATGAATGAAAAAGGAAGAGAATATAATGTAGTTTAGAAAATAGAAGTTTAGAAAATCTTGTCACCTTCTACCTTCTCCCCTCTCTGCCTGTTTCACTCTCTCTGTCAAAAAACACACATTTGTGATTTTACATCTCACGTGCCACCACCACGTAATGCACTGTTACGCCGCGTTCACACCGGACGCGGCGCGAATTTGCGAATTGGCGATTTATTCGCGGGGCGGCGAGATAGACGCGTTTGAGGCGGCGCGAACAGAACGTTTGACCTGGGGCGAACAAAGCGAAAGACGCGCCGCGAATTCGCGTGTGTTGAATTCTCCCAACTCCGGCGGAGAAATCGCGTGACGCAAAGTTGCGGCTGCCAATCAGCGTTGAGAATCAGCGTTGAGAAGCTCCGCCCGTCACCACCGGCGTCTCCCCGTTGCTGAATGAAACTGCTGCTGCTCCGCCTGAACCAGCGCTGACAGCGGCTTCATTGAGACGCTGTTGTGGGACTACGGATAATATTATGAACCCAGACACCATGGAGTTTGATGTTCCGACATATGTGGAATTTACACAAAAAGTATAAAGCAGAACTGGTGGTTATTTCCATGGTGGATGGCATAATCGGTATCGTTTTACGGAGATATGCGAGACGCAGTTGCTGGAGGAGTCGGTGAAATTCACCGATCTGTGTGCGGCTACGGATGACGGATGATGATTGGTTTTGAACCCAAATACGAGGGCGTTTCATGTTCCGACATGTTTGGGACTTCCACAACAAATATAAAGCAGAACTAGTGGTTGTTTATTCCATGGTCGATAGCGGAAATGAAAGCTTCGTCGCTTGTCTCTCACAGAAACAAGTGTGTCTGTGTGCGTAACGCCTTTAGCTTTAGCTCTTGGCTTTGCCCGTAAAAAACGCGGTTCGCACAAATTGAGATGAGCGGGGGCGAGGCACATCCGGCACATCTTCATAAGCAGAGCAGCAGAGGTGGAATGCTCCAAATCAGGCGTCGAGATGAAGCCTTTCAGCAGATAAATGTCAATCAAAGCAGTCACCAGAGCAGCAGCATCATGTGACCCACCTCCCCTGTCCCCAGAGTCACACACAGGTAACCCCCCCCCATCCTAAAACAGGCACACACATCACCGGTTGGACTGTAGCCCTGAGAGAGAGATTGTGCGAGGAAGCACTGTGACTCACTGTGTGCGTGCCCGACGTGTGAGTCTGTGTGTGTAGGGTGCATTTGTATCTGTTTGTGTTATGTTACAGCGTGTTAATTTGACTTTGCAGTCAGATGACAGTGCCACTGTACAATATGACGCTCAAATGTGCCAAGTGCGGAGTTATCTCTTCGGCTGACGTTTCCACCACAGCTACCAGTAACGCCATGTTAGTCCCGCTAATTATTTTTCCTTAACTCTCTCCTTGCCTCTGTTCTCTCCCTTCTTCTTCCTCTTCTTCCTCTTCTTCCTCTCTCTCCCTCTGTCATTTTTTCTTCTCACCGGCAGGCAGGGTCTCACTCAGTATGAAAGGCTGCTGAAGCTTTTGTGCCCGTGTGTTTACTGTATATATGTATTTAATAATTATGTGATGGACGATTGAATGAGACTGTGTGTGTTTGTGTTTGATCATCAAAGTCACAAAGCTGATTGGAGCACGTGTTGCGGAGGCCATGGTCGTGTTTGCATAGAGGGACAGCCAGACACTCTATATGTCAGTGTGTGTGTGTGTGTGTGTGTGTGTGTGTGTGTGTGTGTGTGTTATTTTTATTAAAGTGATCTATGAGTAGATGGATCACTTCCATTACGATCAACCAAGGCCTTTTGGTTTGTTACAGGTAGTGCTGCTCTCTACTACAATCCACAAAACAGCCTCTAAATAGCTCATCTCTGTTTTAAATAGCTGTGACTGAACAAGTAATACACATCATTTCACTTCATAGTCTGTAATCTGACATTGCTGACACACGTCACACGCATATTGCTTTTCTGGCTAGTGGCTGTGACGACTGCAAAATAAGAAAGAGTGAAACGTGTTAACAATGCAGCAGATATTTCACTCTAGAGTTGGTTATATATATTTATTTATTTTCACTTTTACTCAAAATCAATGAATAGTAGCTTTTAGCCCTTCAAATTATATTGTTTTTCTATTTCCCTATTGTGGTTTGTTATTGCCAGCTCATACTTTTCCCTTGATCCATGTATTATATGTTTTGGATCAAAGTATGATATGGAACAGTATCATCATTTTGAATATTCTCATCATTCTCCCAGTCCCATTATGGACTTTTGTTCAGATCAGATTTATTATCTATGTCCGATGATGACTACAGAGTCTTTTAAGGAAAGCTAATAATTTTCCATGGAAATCAACCCGGTACAAACCCTTAAATCACCCTTGTTTAGATCATTAGGTCCTAAAAGTTGTTAAATGCACCAAAAGTCACATGCACTCATGTGAATGAGCCTCAGACCGACCGGCTGGGAGGTTTGGTGAAAGGAAGTGTGCGCTTGCTCAATGGCCCCATGGATGAAGGTAGTTGGAATCATGTTCTCGGCGTTTGTTGCATATCCACTGAGCAACTTTCACTGAATGGATGTGGCTCTGCCTCCAACACTGGACCAGTTCTCTTCCTCCACACATGGGGGAACAGATCTGGTCTCGTCTCTCCAAAAGACACGTGAACCTTCGAGCAAACATACATGATATTATCAGTCACGTTGCCATATTGCTTATTACTCATGCAAAAAGCTGTATTTGTCGTTGGCACAGGTTGCTGATGTTTGCTAGACCACCTCCGATCTAAACAGGCAACATTTTGAAATGTTCCTTCTGGTCCCATCGTGACTTTTACAACCACACGAAAGCCTCTAATTACCCAGATTGACTTAGTAGAGTATTGACTCTATCTGGCATGGCCTCCAGTCAATCTTGTTTCATACATGTGTTGACATGTTGCACTAGTTTGTGACGCAGCTAAAGATATTACTGCTAAGATGCTTATGGTTTGTAATTACTGAAAGTACCACAAGCGTGTCTAAAACCATGTGGGCATAACTGGGTGAAGGAGTGTTGTCGTCACGTTTTTTGGTTGAACTTAATGTTTCCTGTCTGGTGGATTGTATCGGAGAACAGCGCTCCCTGCAAATGGAAATGTTGGAAAGGCTACAGTTAAATTGTTTTAGCTTATGAACGATGAATATGGAAACCAAAAACAACGTGGATTTCACTTTAGGGAGGATTCAGCCATTTGCTCCTTTTTACGGTAGTACTATTACGTTGTTCTTCTTTTCAGCTTTTTTTTAGCCAGAACTATAGCTGAGTATGTCCTCCAGAGTATTACTGAGAGCCGGGAGGAAAGCTTCTGAAACAGGTCTGACATGATGAGACTCATCAAATGAAGGAAAAAATGGCCAACATCAGCACTGGTCTAGCCTATCTAATAGCAGAGGTGGAGAGAATGTCAAGAATGGATAGTATGTTAACATAGTACGTTCATTAAGCTTTATACTTATGGTGTTACATTTGTCCTTTTTTTTTACTATTTGGATGGACATATGAGTTTTTACAATATAACATTTGTCCAAATCACATTTTACTTCTACTTGTTAATCACAAACTAGGAAGATTTATAGGAAATGTGATGATTCTTTTGCATTTGAACGAGACAATCAGAAAAATAGACAACGGCCCTGTCCAATGCTCACTGAACAGGGAGTTCTATGTAGATATACGTAGCGAGCTCATCTACAAGGTGAAAGATCACTGCCGGCACTATTCGGCTTGTTTTCACTGCGTATGTCATTGATGTTGAGTTATCAACGTCGACTGGTGGACCATCCATAATAAATCCAGACATCAATGTTTATGATGAATACATAATGAGCTATTTTGTTTAAGTGGTTATTGAAATACTCTGAATGAATTGAAGTTCCCCTGATGAACAGTGATGCAGCGTATATATATATATATATATATATATATATATATATATATATATATATATATATATATATATATATATATATATTTCGAGGGCTTTTATTGTGAAAGGAAATAAGCATATTCATATTTATGAATCTAGCTTTGTGGCTGTTTGTGTTGTGCTGACTCACATTAAATATATTATTTCTGCGCTACAACTCATGATGTGTCTCAGTCGCGTTGCTCGCTCCTGTCTCATCCGTCTGCCTTTGTTTTGCATTGTGGGATACTTAATAGGATATCATAATGCTCACTATACTGGACAGCACTAACATATTGGGAATGTACTCTATAGTCCACCCTGTAGTTGCTGAGCATTGAGTGATGTTGGACATGTTGTATTTCATTTAATGGCCTTTTATTACCATGTATTTTGATAAAATGCATTTTTATCAGCAGCATTATTTTGATGGACAGTAGATAATGAACATTGTTATTTTGCACTATTAAATCTCCATTAGTGCCTGCTTTGTAGTGATAGTATCATCATGGCTTGATTAGGAACACGTGCTCACCGGCCTCATATTAGTCATAGTCAGTATTTGCTGTAACAGCTTATGTCAGAATGGTGTTTTCGGACATTTTAATGTGACATGAATGTATCGGTGTGTCCTTTCAGTTTATGTATTCCTTTTAAAGAGTAATTGTGCTGTGAGACCAGCTACAACAATTACATTATTTTCTTAGATATCCATTGATTACTTTGAGTTTTGTTGTCGGTGAAGCGCAACCGCGTCCCTCATACATAAACTGTAGAAAGCGTTCTAGGAGCTGAAGGGCCAAACCCGCTCTTCTCCTGGCTTTTATTGTGAAGCTGCTGCATGAGGTGTAATTGACAGCAGCTAAACACTAATCGATGTAGAAGTAATTGGAAAACGTGATTGAGAAGAGTATCTGTGTTCCAAAGAGCAAGTCAGAGCAGCAGATTGTTTGGACGATGTGGCCGTGTAATAAATGCTGTGGAAAGGTTTAATATGCTAACGTTAAAGCAAACTTGTGAATGCGTCCCTTTTGCTTATGATAATAGTGTTATTCCATTGTTGCATGCACCGGAGATTTATTTTCCACGACTGGAATATTATCCAACTTAAAGTAGATGTGAGCACCCATGACGAGGTCAGGTGGTCTGAGTGAGTGGTTATTGTTGGTGTCCATTCCCGACGTGCACATTAGAACACAGAATGACTCAGAGAAAGAAAAAACAAGAACAGCAAAGTGGGAGCAAAGCTACGGCCTCTTCCTCTTGCTCCGTCTCTCTGTCCTCTGCTCTGCCTCTGTTTGTCTCTGCATTCTGTTTCAGCCTCATCACACTCGTTTTCCCCACTGCTCACATCCCTCCTCCTTCTCTCTCCTGTGGCACTAGTTCCTCTATGGTTTGACTTAACCATCCTAAACATACATGCATGTAATATATGTGAACTATGAACATATATCTGCAGATATTGGATGTATGTTTTTGTTTGTGATAGTCGCACAATTATTTGTTGTGACATTATGCATTTATGCATGTTAGAGCTGAAGGCTGCTACCAACGTGGGCAGTGACCAGGTTGTTAAGCAGATTGGTTTATTAAGATTATTAAGGATTACAGTCCCTTCTGTGCTATTTTTTGATTTTACAAAGGAACATACATCCAGTGTATCTCTTGAAATTGTTTAATATCGAAAACCTGCCTTAGATGTTACAAAATATAATTGTCTTAGCTAATGACAAATATGAAATATCTGTTAGAAACTGCGTAGGCTTCTGTGTCATGTTGAGCCAGTACTCGTGCTGCCCTTGACTGTAGTTCCCCTCCCGTCCTGCAGGGCGTCGCTGTGGAGCTCCTGTGTGGTTTTGCCCCTGCTGGCTCTCACCTGGATGTCGGCCGTCCTCGCTATCACAGACCGGCGCTCGGCGCTCTTCCAGATCCTGTTTGCCGTCTTTGATTCTCTGGAAGGCTTCGTCATCGTCATGGTGCACTGCATCCTGCGCAGAGAGGTACCTCACACCACCACCTTACAGATGGCGGCTACTGCTTCTCAATCAGTTTGGAGCTCTAAAGCGCCCACCTCCCACGGAGAGCCTCTGTGTACTGATGTAGAACCAAGCATATGAATGGATATGTTGCCATGCAAAGTGGTTTGGCCATTCAATCAATCAACATTTTGGTTGAAGGAGTTTGGTGACCCTCAGACTTTTCTTCTAGAACCACCAACAACCCAAATGAGCCTTTGATCAATGTGGTCATGAGGGTCCATGGGCCGTGCTGAGCACTGTGATCCCTAAATGGGATGCCCTTAGAGAGTGCATGTGTTTTGTTTTGTTTGTAAACTCCTTCCTACAGCCAACCCATTCTGTCAATAGTCTGTCTATCATCTACAAATGGTCGGAGAATTATTTCCCGCACCCTGTTGGAGTTTAACCATCTTCTAGCACAGATATGTACTGAAGAATGCAGAAATACTACATTTCTAGCCCATTTCTACAGCTCTTATTACAGAATCATGTCATCCTCACCATTCAGCTGCACAGTGACACGTGGACCAGGAACATTTATGAAATGATTTTAGTTGTAATTTATAATTTATGCATTTGAAAAGGGACAATGTACATCATCAATGTTCAAACAAATGTAAATGCAAACAATTAGCTGAAGGGGGGTAGTTTTCATCGTATGTCTCTTTCCCTTTTGTCAGGACATACATCTACTTTGCTGTTCTTTTGATCAGTGTGAAAATTCAGGAACTCAACACTTCCTGCTGCTGGTTCTCATTAAAACCCTAGGGAAGAGGTAGAGTGCGCTCCTGAGCCGCTAGAAGGCTTTTAATGTGAAACACTGTTTCATTTAGTTTTATTTAAACTATAGTACGGAGTAATTCTAAATGACAGAACCACAAAGTAGAACGGAGGGAACTTAGAGGGTGATTAATGGGTCGGGTGAGCCCTAGACTCCATCAGCTCCCATTTCCCCTTGAGCAACATGATCATGATGGTCCATGACCCTCCAATGGGGTGAGCCATTTTGATTTGTGTGACCCCATGAACTTCAGCTTGTCCTGCCACCATTAGGACAAAACCCAGACGCTTGATTTAATACGTCTGTTTTCGTTATATAATGAACATTGCCGCCTTTTGGAGCTTCAAGAGCTGTCGACTCGCCCACAGCAGTAGACGTTGTGCACTGATGCATCACAGCAGCACCAACATCGTGACCTGCTCTCTCGTGATCTGCTACAGGTTCAGGAGGCGGTGAAGTGCCGCGTGGTGGACCGCCAGGAGGACGCCAATGGAGATTCAGGAGGCTCGTTCCAGAATGGCCACGCCCAGCTCATGGTGTGAATATGCATATGCTATTTTAACCTCTTTTATTATTCAATACATAAAGGGTGTGTACACTGACTGCCATATGTATTGTGTTCTGTCCTCAGACTGACTTTGAGAAAGACGTGGATATGGCCTGCAGATCAGGTGAGCTCCAGGTGGAACGCGTGTGATGTGAGTGTGCATCTGACTAGACTTTGGGGACCGCTGCTTGAAAGCTACAGATGTCTCCCCGTGCCTCCGCTTTGTTTTCTGACTGCTTGTAATTCCTCCACGTTATCGGAACAGATGCGAGGCGTGTTCCCCCTCCGTTCTGCATTTGTGTCTTACGATCAACATCACAGCAGCCTCCCTTTCGCCAAGGAGCGGATTTGACAAGAAATACAGCACATTACAGTTATAAGGCAGTTCAGACCGTGGTGATGGGAGTGGGGTGAGCGGTGCTGAGCAGTTATATGCAGATAAATAGGGCTGTCGGAGTCTCTCCTACACTGCCGCTGTATAATTAAGTCCCCTCCCGACAGTGCCGCATCAGATACCGGCTCTGCTCTGATATCCGCTGGGAGTGGAAATCTGATTATCTCTCGAGACAGGATATCAAGAAAAGCATCTGGAGCAGAAAAGCTATTGAGACGCAGGCACGCCTGATCGAGAAAAGACAGAAGAGAACAGAGAGCGATGATTGATTGTTGTTCCTTTTATACAGTATGTAAAGTAAGAATGGGGGAGCAGAGGTTGTGAGACGTGTAGTGTTGCGGATGGAGCGCCCGACAGACACGGGATGCACACGCTGCCATCAGCCAGCAGTTGTTAGAGGGAAGTGAGGTTGGGGGTCACAGGGTCAAGACGAGCCAGATGCAGCCATGTTCTCCCTGTGGAGAGGATTTCACAAAGATAAACCTTGGAGAATGTTTTTTCTCTCTCTGTTGTCTCATTTGTCCGAGCACTCGGTTGTGACTGAGATGAGTTTGAACACTTTGACTTGTGAGTGATCTCTGACCAAGTGACAGCAATGGTGTCACATCTGAACTGCAATGCCTTCTGAATCATCAGGTGATATAAAAGCACAATCCAGTCCGTCTTTTCCTGATAAGACGTCTAACAGCTTCACCAGCGCTCACTAGGGAAAGTGTTGGAGTTATTGACAAAGGAAAGCTGGGGCCAAAAAAAGCCCCATTAAGACTGTGTCCCCTAATTAGGGGACCCATTTATATCAGGTGAGAAGGTACAAATCAAGAAAAAAACATGGTATGAATCCAAAAAACGGTAGGTATCAAATTAAACATAAAAATCAGGGCTACAATCCTATATAATCCCCATGTACAACCTCTAAACACAACTCAAACAATAAATAGGGTTAGGTTGAGGGCTTAATGGGCCACAGACGCCACACGGCATGTGATATGAGCGGGTTAATCCGGCCATGGTCCAACTGTGTCTTTCTTTTGTCTGCAGGCACGAAGCGCTCCTCTCTCCAGGGGGAGGATAAGGCCTCCTCCGGGACCCTCACCCTTCAGAAGGGTTCGAACTTTAACACCATGCCGGCCAGCATGGCAAAGGTTCACCTCCAGAACGTGGCCGACTACACCAGCCACACTCTGACTCTGCGCAGGGATAAGGGCCCCGTCAAGGGAATCAGCACGGAGCTGCCAGGTGCCAAATCCATCTACATCTGCGACGGCGAGCTCTTCAAGCAGCTGGACGGAGAGATGCCTCGAGGAAACGGCGAGGGCAGCAGCTCCGAGGGCAAAGGCCCGGGCTACGTCATCCTGCCAACCAACAACACGGGCACCCTGAAGGCGGCCAAGGGCAAAGAGGAGCAGAAGTACAACATCGGCATCGAGCAGCTGCCTCAGACCAGGCTCATTCACCTGGCTAACCCCGTCAACGGAGAGCCGATGCCTGGCTTCGGGCTGAAGAGCCTGCCCGCCGACCAGATCAGCGTGTCGTGCTCGGACAGAGACTCACCTGCACACAATCTGCAGAGCATGCCCAGAGACTCTCAGGTAGTCAACAGCATGTGTGACGGGGGAGAGTCCGGAAACTCCGGAGTGATGTCCAAGAGTGAGACCGTCTCCACGCTGTCCATGAGCTCGCTGGAGGTAAGACCGCCGAACTGATCAGCATACTCTTTTTTTATCAGCCTCACACTCCATACTTAAAAAAAAGACATGCATGTCAACGTTGTGATATTACTGCTCACCATACATTCTCAACTAACAGGCCTTTATTTTGAAACTTGTTTATATCAGAGATATTAATTTGTCATTTCCCCTGTTTTATACGTGTATTTTTCTCATGGTCATTGTTCTGTGATCTGCTTGTTTTAATGAGCTTTTTGCTTCTCATGTAAACTCAACTGTCGTTTCCTTGTTGTCTTGATCCTGAAACAGCACCTTCCTATCAGAACAGCATCACATCCTGCTGTTGCTCCCGCAGATCTCACTTTCTCTTTTTCTAGCACTTCGAAACTTCTGTCAATCAAACGTAGCACTTTCTGCACAGATGTTTTGCTGGTTTCAGATGACACGATATCAGCCTTATAAGAGCTCAGTCTGACAGACACAGGGGGACGGGAGCAAAGATATGACGTTGCATCAACTTGCGGTGGTCAGAACCCCTGAGCTTCAAACTATGACACTGCAGGTGCCGTCCTAGTGTCACTAGAAGGGTTAACGCTCCCTACATGCATCGTGTCTTTTCCAAATAAACGTCTGTTCTACCATTACTTACACAGCAAAACTACTTGGTTAGGTTAAGAAAAAGATTGCCGTTTTGGTTCAAATAAGTACTTCTGTTCAGTAAGTGAGGGACAAAAGGTATGTGACCAAACTAAGGTCAAATACGTCAACTTTGACACAATCACACGGGACACAACCACTGGTCTCCTTAGTGAGAGTCCTGTGTTTGTTTGACTCCCATCCTCCAGACCTCCTTTAACTCTCACTCTTTATACTCGGTCAGTTTTTCTGAGCGTGGAACAATGATGCGGACACATACAGACTTTATTGTGAAACATCAACAGGAAGTGGTGCGTTTCATTGACAGAATCAAAAAATCGTCAAAATAAAGGTGATTGGAATAAATGAACGAATATGAACTTTATTTTGAAGGGTAGCTATACTGATTGAATTAGTGATGTGGACACACTTGTAAATGAATACGAGAGCCACTGTAGTTACTACTTCCACCGCCCTCAAAGTGTACAACTTTAATTCCACTACAACATTTGAATACCAGCCTTTGTTTGAGAGATTATGGCAGTATGAATGAATGAATATATACTTTATTAATCCCCAAGGGGAAATTTTGTTTCGAGTAGCAGCCATTTACACAGAAAATAAGATACGATATAAAAACAACAGGGATGAAAGATATATAAGATATATACAATAATAATACTAATAAAAATAAAGCTGGATGAAAGAAAGAAGAACAGAGCATTAATTTAGGATTTAAATTAACTTAAACAGTAGAAGTGCAAGAGTGCAAGTATGTATGTGCATATTAAGTGTGTGAGGTGTAAATAAAAATAACAACAACAGCAACAAACAATAGGAGAGTGCAAAAATGCAAATAATGTATGTAAAATAATATGTTGAGTGTGAAGTGTAGATAACCATAAACATGTACAGTGGTTAATCCACAGAGGATCTGGCTAGCGGTGACTTGTTGTAAAGTCGTATTGCCGTAGGCAGGAATGTTCTCCTGTAGCGGTCCTTGTTGCATTATGGTAAATATATGTAAATATGCCTTTCTTCTCATCTCGTGTCCTCTTCATGATCTCTCTCTCTCAACATAGGGACATTTCAAATGCTGTGCTTCTTTTCCTATCCATACATCAACGTGAATGAGGCCATATATCATGTCAGCTTATTCTTTGGTTCGCCATCCATTATTTTGCATGTGCTGCAACCATTCTTATCAGTGATATTGTATTTGTTTCCCCTAAAATCTCCTATTGGCCATGTAATGTGCCGCAGGCTGTGTTTGACCAACACAACTTTAGCTCTGTGTTGGGGGAAGTGATTAACACAGATGATCGGCTAGGGAGCCACATGTTAACAAACTGGATATTAAATCCCGAAAAAATAAATAAAAGGGGCATTAAATTAATTAGGTGTCCACAGGGCAGCACTGTGCTACATGTCTTGCATGCTTAGGTCATTCCCTCTCTGTAATGAACCAAACAAGAGGGCTCGTCGTATTATTTTTAGCATCAAACCCTGCATCACAATAAATACCCCAGATTTTTTTCCTATCTCCCAAGTGCGCACAGCATCTTTAAAAAGGTTAGTCTTCACTCGGCTCCTAGTGCAGCGCGAGGCGACACAGTGACATCTGCCTGCTGGTGTCTGTTTCACTTCGGGGCCAAAACACACTTCCATGATGCCGTGTGAGGCGGCAGCTGCCACGGCAACCAAGCAGCCCGAAGGTCATCTTTTCCTTCACCCAATCCGTGATGGAGGACTTAAAGGTCATTCGGTCACAATCTGTTAACTGCAAACTTGTGCCAACAGGGTCAGAATGACCAGCAGCAAAACCCTGTTTCCTCCCTCGTGACTCACCGCTCTCCTCCGCGTCCCAGAAACACCCCTTGTTGACAGGCGGCACGGAGACACAATGAAAGCGTTCAGAAACACTTGAGCGATCGCGTGCTCACAAGGCACACGATATCCAGACACATCTTTAATCTCTCTGTCTCATCTCCCCCCCAGAGACGAAAATCACGCTATGCAGAGCTTGACTTTGAGGTAATTTTAGTCTCTTTGATTCCTACAGAGCTTTTTTTAGATTTAGACCAAAACGCTGATGTCTCTTAGCTATTCAGACCTCTAGATGCTAGCATACATTCATCAGATTTATTCAAAGCTTGGGTGTGACTGTAGTGTTGGGATTGGAGACATCACATGTGAAAGGGGGTGCAGTAGGATTGATGGTAGCCTGTGCTGTTTGCCTCGTACGTTAACGTGCAATGTCCCTGTGCAGAAGATTATGCACACCCGGAAACGCCACCAGGACATGTTTCAGGACCTGAACAGGAAGATTCACAGTGCAGACAAGGATAGAGAATCTCCACCTGTTGACGCCAAAGCTGCCAAAAGATGGAGCGTGTCCTCTGCCAGCAGCGACAAGACCAACATGAGTGTAAAGAGTTTAACTTTATTCTGTTCTGCCCCCACCCCCTCTCCTATATCTAATGCTGTTTTCCTTCCATCGCTAGTCATTAGCACAAACCTCCACACTCGAGTGGAGTTTCCTGTTTAATTAATAGTGCAGCAATTTTACAGATTGCATTATTCATCTGCTTACGATGTTATTGCCAGGATAACTTAGCTGTGGGGACATCAAGGGGCATAGATGTCACTCCAAATGACATAAACAGATATCTGTGTAATGAAAGCAGATTCTTCAGGCAACAGGATTTTGGTATCGGAAGTGTTTGGTTGCCGTCAGTTTTTAGTCCAACTAGAACGGACCAATAGCGTTTGAGCGAGCAGATCAACGGTCCGTGTTGAGAGCAGAAGAGGCGGAACACTTTGGCCGATACCATCCTGGGAACACCGGCTATCGTCTGACAAAGATTTTAGCGTCCTCCTTCACAGATCAACAGTGCAGCTATTTGACACCGATAGTGTCGGGACCCAATCAGGCGTTTGTTATAGCTTTGCAGAATCACACAAAGTTAGCTTCCTCCCAGAGACAAAACAGCCTAAACATTTGAATGTGTCATCAAATTGATACAAGTGGAAGAGGCAGAGAGATCAACTTCTCCAAGATGTGATTTGAGGATGTGTCTAACCCAACCTTAATTGCATTCCAGTCCTTATAGTAGCCCATATATAGCTAGCTTTTTACGCATATACCCACAAAGAAGGGTTGGAAATTGCGGTGGCAGACAGACTAAAATTCAGCGCGAGGTAAAGTTGGTCCACCAAAATAACTCACGATATAACTCTGAAATACATCACATATTGTATCATCCATGAGAAAACAAGCCTTTCTCTCTCTGCCCTCTTCCCAGCAGGACAAGCAGCAGACCCCCAGTAAGCGGGCGTGGGAGGGCATCAGGAAGACCCACTCCCCTCCGTCCTGGATGAGGAAGGACCTGGAAACAGTGGCGGCGTCTCCTCTGGAGCTGCAGACGGTGGAGTGGGAGAAGACCAGCGCCACCATCCCTCTGGTGGGCCAGGAGATCATGGACCTTCAGACGGAGGTGTGACCAGATCCCTGCATCGCACCCACAACTTCCTTCTTTTTTCCAGTCCTCTCAGACGAACAAGCTGACACACAACACACACTGCCCTGCTCTGGATATCTACTCAAGCCCAACGTGAGGAGGGAGGGAGGGAAATTAATTCAACCAATTCAAGATAGAACGGGGAAATAGCGTGTCTTTCTAAGTTGTTTCATTTGATGGTGTTTCTGTCTGCTAAATACTGGTCATCTTCTTGTATATGATCTCCGACACCACAGTGGCTCACATGGCAGACAGATGGCCATGGTAGCAGATTCAGCTACTCTATGTGCGTCATATAGCCATGTAATAAGCCGCAAAGCATAGGTAATCATGCAATGTTTACCCCTGTATTAAATGAATACAATGTAATAATCATGATTATGTCTCTTTTTTGTTTCCACTGTCGAGAGTATCCTTGTGTCACTTTTCCGCTCTCTCTTTCTCATGATGGACGCTGTTGCTTACGGCCCGAGATGCCTCTGGACTTGTTTTGTTTCTCCAACATCAATCTCGAAAGAGAGAAGGAAGGCAGACCCCCATGTGGCCCTCAATGCAGTACAACTCACCCAATTCTTTTGGCTCCACCGCTTTATCCCCCGTGACCCCGACGGGGTGAGGTCGGCCCTGCAGTGATGAGCGAAGGGAGCGGAGGGGGAGCGAAAACACATCCAAGACTTTGCCCTGAGCCAAAATGGCCAAAATGGCGGGTTCTGCGCTCTAACCGACAGAGGGACAACACGGCGCCAGTGCGTTCAGAAGGAGGCCACGTTCAACAAACACATGCTGTTTGGGTCCATTTCTCCATGTACAAGTAGTCTTGGTACAGTAAATGCAAAGTATGATGGCGTTTCAAAGATGAGAGGGGAAAAAAAACGTGTGTGTGTGTGTGTGTGTGTGTGTGTGTGTGTGTGTGTGTGAGTACTGGAAGACGAGTAAATGAATAAAGATATATGGTTATGATGATTCGAGGTGATGGTAGAGACCAGGCAGAGCTCATCAGAGGGACGGTGGCTGCACACAGAGAAAGCACAAGGCTCATTTGGAGTCCTGATGTACAGCATTGTAATTATTTCAACAGAGTTCTACAGAATGGATTTTAGCCTATAAATATCTTTCTTACTGTGCTTGAGGATAGTTGTTATCATTATTATAACTATGAACATGATTATTCTGATACCGATCCTCCCATTTCCTCCTTGTCCTTTCAGGGTACTGGACTATACGAGTGTTCTGTATCGCAATGTAACAGTGTGTGTTTTGATATTACCGCCAGTCACTCCCTCAAATCTGTATTTGTTGAAACCCTGACCTCTGACCCACTGATCTGCGCCCCGCCCCGCCACACACAAACACACCCCTCCCTCCCACTTCCCCTCACTCCCCTTTTTAATTTACTGGGGTCGCCTCTTTGTTAATGTACAGTTTTCAGAGCACAAAATGAATGTGTCTTATTTCTAATAAAAGCATATCTATATAATAAAAGAACAGGAGTCGTCTTGTTTACTCAAACTCAATGACAGAGAACATGCGATTCATCCTGATACATGCGGCGTGATATAAACGCCTCAGTGAGAAACTACTCATTCTCACTCCATAATGCTTCAAACATCGCATTGGTCCGTGCCCGTACGCTTCAAACTATGATGCACTGATCTTTTCAAGATAAACTCACATCTTCACAAGAAGTAAGTTTAGGCAATGAAGCCACTTTATTAGTACAGGAACAGAGCGTGGTCGACGTCAACTTGACAAACGACTCACATGTCAAAGAAGTGCCGAACAATTTACGTGACTAATGTGTGACAAACGCCTAACATGTCTAGTGACTTGTGATTCACGTGTTTAACGATGACTTGTGACTGATGCGCTAACATATGTAGCGTCCACTTCTAGCTGCACACGGGACTAGCACAGCGTGGACCAAAGTCCTTTGTTTGACCCGACTAAACTACGAGGCTGGCTTTGCAGTTCAGATTGCAGAGGAATGCAGTGTGACTGTAAGGAATATGTCAATGTTGAAAGTCAAGAAAACTGTCTTGCTAACAAATCTGAGGCTTCAAGGACTAAAAGATATTCAACATATCGACCCGGGAAACATGAATTAGAGAATGGACAGACTGCAGGTCTGCTTAGTGAGTCATATTAAGAGGATATGTAGGTGCCAAACATATAGTGCTCCCAAGAGCCAACAGCTGAAAACCTTATCTTGCCTTCGGAGTGGAGTGTTCCGTCCACACTTCCAAAGATACACCAACCAACACCTTAAGTAATTAACGCCTTCTGTCTTCTTTTATCAGTAAAGACATAAAAAGCTCTGGTTTTATGGAGAAAATTACGTGCTGGATCTATTTCAAAATATGTGAACTGGCCGGCCAGCGTTTCTGAGATTGGAGTGAGACACGGAGAAAAGCACGAATAGAAGATCTTTTGATGTGACACGTCGAGTCTTGGCCAATAAAGCGTTAAGATGTCTACAGCGGCCGTTTGTCAATATGCATTCTTCTCTGTACTTCTCTGTACTGTTTATATATATTTATATTCTCACTCTCAACTCGTCCAATATGGCGGCTTGGTCGGCGGCCCTTATAAGCTTCAAACTGTGATGCTCTCGGTTCGTCTCTAGCTTAAGTTCTGGACGTTTCATAAACACAGGGCCTTTTCAAATGAAAATGATGTGTTCACAGGAAATGAGTGGTTTCCCGTGTTTGTTCTCCTCTCTGCAGATGAAATCACTCTTTATATTACAGCAGGTGCTCTGGGCGTGAAGTAATGAAGAGGAGCTAGTTGAAAGCCGGTGCGTCTCTAACGGACGCTAAAGGGCGTCTCTGTGCGTCAGTATAAGACGCTGAGTGGCGCTGACCCAGCGTCAGAGAGAACGGGTTGCTTTCTGCCTGCTTCTCAGCGTTATTCTAAGCTAAGCTAATTGTCTCCTGGCTCCACCTCCAAAAGCTGGTCCAGTGAAAAGAAACAACTTGCAATGAGTCAAAAGCTGGTTGATAAATAACAAATTGTCACTTTACATCAGTAATTGTGTTACCTTCACAGTCATCAGTTGTACTAACAAATGACATTGGGTCTCTCTCTCTCTCTCTCAAATGATAATTGATTCAGACTGAAAAATATTTACTGTGGTAACCACAATGTTACAAGTTAAACTCCCTGATGAGTTAGTGGCAGTCTAACACTGAGTCATTTTCCAGATGTGGTGATGTTAGTGGTTACTTTAACACAACAATATAAATGTGGCTATATTAAAAGGTAAACTGTGGAGTTGTGTGTTTGCTAGTAGAGCACTCAATGCAGGCGGTGTCCCTGTGCCATACGTCCTACAACACTATTGCCAGACAAGGGGAGGTGACATTGGATGAACAAGCAAGAGTTTGTCAGATTTAAAAAATCCTAGCGTTGCCAACTCTTTTCCATGACCTTAATGTTTTCAGAACTGAGCCTTTAACTAGCATGTTTCCTCATAAAGAGTCCTCCAGTTCCAAAAAGATGTCTGCTTGAATAGAAGTCTATGAGCAGTCTCTTGATGTATTCCCTCAGTAAACATTGTAAACATAAGTGTATGTCTCAATCTCAGCATGATGTTCATTTAGTAAATGATGGTCATTTGCAGGGCTCTCAAGTGTCACGCATTGAGCGTGACTGTCACGCATTTCGGTCGGTCTTAAGTCCCGCCCTCCCGCCACACATCGTATTTCTCACGCTGAAAAAAAACTCTAGACTATTTAATGTGCCGCAGCGCACAAACATGACCTGGTCGCGCTGCCCTCACCATGGAGGAATCAAGCACGTCTCCCCCGAATCTCCTGCCAATCAATAAAAAGAAATGGGCTACACGAATAGCCAATCAGAAAAACGTATCTGTTGTATCTGCCCCCCCCCGGCGAGAGAGAGAGAGAGAGAGAGAGAGAGAGAGAGAGAGAGAGAGAGAGAGATGTCACTCTTACCTGTCTTAAAAACTTGAGAGCCCTGTCATTTAGAGTCAAACAGACCATAAAGCAGGGGATGCTTTAGGGCGTGGCTACAAGGTGATTGACAGGTTGTCGCCATGACATTGTCCAGTTTGGGAGTTGTCTGTGTTTCCCTCTAACAAATATAACTCTTTCACAATGTGTCTACAGTTAATGAGAGTTAATCATAACATGTTGGTCACCTACGTTCCGGTTCAGGTTTCAGTGGGAATTTTCCTTGCTGATTGAACAAATCCCCATACGGTGGTTTAGTCCAATTATCTAAACCCCATGCAGTGGTTTAGTCCAATTAGGGTGGGGCCGGGATATAAAGCCACTTTGACTGTGGGAGAGCTGTTGCTGGCAGCAGCTTGCTGTTTGGCTGCTGCTTCAATTATTTTAGCTCGTTTGCTCTTTGTCCATTTTTTTTTTATTGTGATTTTGGTTTCGTAGAACCATATCCCGCATTCTTCTGTCCCTAAACCATTCTTCAATTCAACATCTGTTTTTCTATTCACCTGCAGTGCGAGACAGCCACACTCAAGTCCCTCCTGTATGTAGAGTAACTACCAGCATGTATCATTCACACCACAGGCACAAAACGCAGCAGGACAACGTTGGACACTATTTTTTTTAAAGACTGTCAAAAGAAGCATTTATGCAGCTTTTAAAAAAATGCCGCGGAGAACTATTAAATGGAAGTAGCTGTTGGAGAACAAATATGTTGTTTCAGCTTTTTATGTGGCACACATTGTCATCGTCTTCGTCTTCTCACCATCTATTCACGTCTGGGAAGTGAAGGCAGTTTGACCTGTGTAAATTTCACAGCCCTTTGTTTGGACCAGTGACGCCTGTCGTGACAGCTGTGTCAAACACACCCACGTATTCTCTCCCAACTAATGAACTCCTGACTCACAGTGCAATAACTGGATGAACTGTGACGACTTCACTTGATTTCCCTCCGTTCAGAGGCTCATATTCGGCCTCTGCGCCCTTCAGTATTGTGGTGATGTAATGTGTGGAAAAAGCCCTGTAACATCGTTAGTATCCATCCAGAACCATTAACCTCATGCCGTTAATTAGACCATCAACAGGCATTAGCCTCCACTCGTGCCCTGTCTTACACAGGCCTGACAATGACCATTAATGGACCGGCACTCTGATGACATTTCCTGCTGATCTCTTCAGTTCTCTGCCGTGTTTCTGCGATTGCTGGAAGAGGAAGAAGAGGATGCTGATGACCAGCAGCAGTCATGAACATATAAATAAAGGTCGGCGCCAACAGCAGTCCCCCGTCCGAATAACACAATGGCCAAATGGCTTCTCAGAAGAGACACAATGGACTCTGTGACTTTATCAACCCCTACAACTATAGTTCCTCTTTCCTGGCTTCCTCCACCATTGAGTGTACAGAACAAAAGCTATTCTCCTCAGCTTTTCATTATGTGTGTAAAAAAGTGAGCTATTTGGATGAATCATAGTGAACATATTTTGAGTATTTATGAAGAGCATTTGTGTTATCTAAAGTATCTGCCTACGTAATACATTCGATTTGACAAAATGTTCAAAAGCAATTGCAGGTAACTAGAATAGAAAAAGGCCCAACCCAGTCAGCAGACCATGGGACACATTGAGTGTCAATGTTTTTAAATTCAAAATACTTTTAGTAAATACATTTCATATCAGCCTCGTATCACACTAAAATAAATGCACAACATCACATGGTTAACGTTGTGAAACAATTGGTGAGGTATCAGCAACTGTCCAGGCGCTCGTCATCTCCAACAAGAGCCAGCAACGTGTTGTCCTCCTAATGACCTGAGTTGTTGTCTCATAGGTCTCCATGCATGGACTGTCATTGGCGAACTGAGACTGTTGAGTCCTTTTTGTATTGGCTTAACTGTAAAAGTAATGTGTCATTAACATTGGAACACTGTGTAAAGGAACATGTCATGGAGTCATGATTGCAGCAACCAGAAACCAAAAACCATAAAAAAGAAATGACAAAGCTGCAGTGGTGTAGGCAAAGTTTAATTCAAGTAACTGATATAAAGACTTTCATTTGTCAAATGATTTAGGCCTCAGCTGGAGGGGATCTTCAAAGGAGATTTTGCAACATGCATAGCAGTGAGTCACTTACTGGCATCTGTTAGTGTTCATGGCTTTAAAAATAGGACCAAAATACTGCTTTCCATCCAAAGCATCACTTTGAGTCCTCCATCAAACTGCAATTACGCCGACGGTCAGCTGTCACACAGACAGCGTTCAGTTCTAGTACGGCGAACAGGGACAGACTGTTGTTTGAGAAGTGAACATGTGGTTACAGACTAACCTTTTAGTTGCAACGGGAACATTATTAAAATGTAGGGTTCTGACCACAACAATCGACACCTGAGTCATCTTGGTTGTTTGATCCTCACAATCCCGAAAAAGACGTTCTCTCACAATTTGTAACCTAACAGGTCAGTAAATAGTTTGGGGGAACAAAGTTGAACTTCCTCAGAACACATGATTCTCTCAGAAGTTACACTTCTGGAACACCATCAACATTAGCGCTGCTAGCTTTCAGGGGTTATTGATATTAATGCTTGCATTATACTATACATTTTGGTTTAAGTAGATGTTATTTCATGCATTCTAGCATTTTTGGGTGGTATGCTAAAGATGTAGCCTGGTACCAGCCAAACTTAGCCCCGCCCACAACATTTGAGGTCTGGAGAGCTCCGTTGGGGAGAAATGATCCAAAATCAAAGTGTGTGTGTGTGTGTGTGTGTGTGTGTGTGTGTGTGTGTGTGTGTGTGTGTGTAGGGATGTTGAAGGTGCATAACAATAAGTTAAGTAACAGAACCTAAACTAACTATGCCGGCCCAGGTGCAGTCACATGGTAATAAAAACAATATCAGTATACTCCTTTAAGGGTTTACGCGTTGGTGCCATGCTGTCGAATCACTCAAAAGCGGCTTCGTTTGGTGTCCCCCATGGCCAGTCCGTCCCTGCTTTGGGGAAAATAGGATGTCTATGCAGCGAATAGGTTTACAGATGCGCTCCTTAGCGCCACCTATCGTCGGGGAGTTTGAAAAGGAACGAACGCGCCTCGGCCCAAAATCTGAATTTTTTTTTTTTCTGTGAGAAATTGGTTGTGTGGCGTGAGTGCGTGTGAAAACATGCAAAAGCGTGTGTCACACGGTGAAACCGTGAGAGTTGGTAGCTCTGAATGAATATATTAGACAACAGTATGTGTGCCTTCCCTGTTTAAATCAAGCGGCAACCTCCGGTGCTGAGAAATGAAACCAACACAGAAATGCCAAAAACTGCAGCCTCAAATGGCTCTAGAATCAAGGCAACCTCCATGTTAAAATGTCCAACTTTACAGCGTAAATATACTTGTTTATAGCCAGGTACAAAAAAAGTCGTTGGTCTCTATAGCCAATATTCTCAGTCGTGACCTTATGAAAGGTAAACCTTTTATATTACTCACCAATTTGAAATATATGAAGGCTTAAAGTTATGCATTATTGAGGTCCCTGCCAAGGTGTTCAGTTATCAAATATGGTTGGACTGTACAGGTGTCCATTTAGTCCAAGTTGCCAAACTTCATCTTCCACTATACATACAAAGGCAGGAAGTGAAGTGAACACAGGACAAAAGAGGCAGGTTAATTAAAAATAAGAAACACACTAAATAAAAAATTTAAAAAATGTGAACAAATGCATATACTTGTGTATACTCTAGTTTTAATTATGGAGGCATTAAAGTCTCTAAATAAGGCCTGAAAAGTGTGCGAATGCCACCAAACTACCACTGAGACACACACACACACACACACACACACATGCATGTGGCCTCACAGACATGTTCACATTAAGCTAGCTAATTGGATCAGACACCCAACAGAAACATCAAGTGCAAAGGTGAATGTGTCAAAAAATAATGCTAACACTGCTCTGCTGTTTTGGCTTGAGACTGATGCTTTTCGCCTTTAGAGCTGCAATGTGTTGTGACACCACTTGCTCCCTTGCTAGCTCACAGCGTGTCCTCCTTTTGAATGGTTTAAAATGGAGATTTAATGCATGTCAGAAACCATCATGCACTGTAAATAGGAAATGAACGTAGTCACTGTGACTTTATATTGTTTTGTTGGCTGCCATTTTGAACCCTTGATTGTGCTTCTTGGCAGTTGCCATCTTGGTTTTTGGAACCAGGAGTGACATGAGAGATGTTAACAACCAAAAAAAGGTAACCAAAATCTGAAAAACATACCCAGCTTTATGGTCTATATTACTCTAAATGGAAACATCATTACCAAATAAACATCATGCTGTATTGAAGATGTGAAACTAGCGATTGAGACTCTACACTAAACATTTTTACAATGTAATTGATCAAGTGAGAAAAAGGGTCATTTTCTCATGTACTTCAATACCATCAGACTTATTTTTGCAAGGTTGCCCCCTAATGGCTATAGAAAGATGTTTGACGTTTTGATCAGGAAACGTCTGATCTGAAAAGTTAAGCCAATGTGGCAGTGCTTAACTTTTCAGATCAGATGTTTCCGACCACTTTAAAATGTGATTTTATTGAATGAATCCCTTGTTGTCTATATGTTCAGTTATATTGTTTTAATATCTCACCGTATAACTGATTTCAGTGTATTCTTCTGAAATTACAAAGTGCTTCTCAAAGCACTTTGTAATTTGTTTTAAAAGGTGCTGTACAAATAAAATGTGTTTTTATTTGTATTGTTCTACAGACATATTTCTATGCTACAGCATGTAGCATTTCCAGCGTGTGGCTACATGGACTGTAAACTGACACTGATAAAGGACTGAAGCAGCTGCTGCTGCAGATATACTGCGTTCACTGCACTGCAATCCTCCCTATTGCCAGACACCGATTGGACAAGTCTGAAAAACCCTGGCTTACGTTTAATGACAACGTTTTTAAAAGTATTTCCTTTTACAATATTTTTGCAAGGCAATAACGGCATGTTTCAGGTTAAGTATGACAGGATGTGACCTCTAGTCTCCATCCCCCGCTCTACTTTAGCCTCACGACATGAAGAGTGTTCAGCCTTGCTACTGAATGTTGGCGTTGCATGCAAATCTTGAGATGCGGAATTGTCAGTTACGTACGTGAATCTTAGAACAGAGTTCTGACGACACAAAGTATTCCGATTTTGTCATATTTTCTGTTACCAGATTCTCTCTAAATATCTCTCTGGCCTTTACCTTACCAGCAATAATTTCCCTCGAAGTGAGACCACTCTAAAAATAGCTTATCACTTTACAAATTGTTCAGCTAAATAGCCATTACTTAATTACCTCACAGCAAAATATGAGAAAGTGGTTGGCTGCTTAGTTTACAGTTGCAGTTGAAAATCGTGCTGCTGGGGATTTCATCAATTTTCCTCAGAGAGGAGGTTCTTGAGGCACCTCATTTCATCACAAGGACTCGTAGTCATCCAAAAATAGTTGCAAACCCTCCTCTAGATCAGTGGTTATCAACCTTTTTTCAGTGATGTTCCTCCTGTAAAATATGTTTTCAGGCAAGTATCCACTACCAGCGCAAAGCATTCTTGGTTGAAAATAAATGTAGTACACACAGCACTGTTCCATCAGTGTCTGCTTTAATATAGAATATATACAATTCTGTTTAGAACTTACACCTATACTGTATTGAATATTTATGAAATAACATTTTTTAAAGGATTTTTGAATGGATGTTACTTTTACATACAGTATATATTTTGTAAATCTCACGTACCCCCTGGAGTGCCCTAACCCCAGGGGTACACGTCCACATTTGAGATCCACTGCTCTAGATGACCTGTTGATACATGGTTGGAGCTCACGGTGTCCTGTAGTTGCTTTCTCCCCCACCCAGAAACCCTTTTCAGCCGTTTAGCAGTAATCCCGATGGAGCCAGTTATCCCAGCGCCCATGTTGTTATTTATTCGTCAGACTCATTTCTGTCACTACGCATTTGCCAGATCTAAAAGCAGCCTTGCTGCAGCTGGACGGGGACAGGCAGGGAAAACAATGACTGGAGGCAGCATATTGCATGTAGAAGGAAGAATTAAATGAGCATAAGCCCCCTGGCTTCATGTCCTAGGTCATCTGTTAATTTTTCATGGGTGCCTCACTAATTCATGAGGACATCTGTTTTTGCATCTTCCATTTTATGAGTCCCATGTTGGGCAGTTATAAGACACTCCAGCTGCAAACTGATTAGACGTGACTTCTGATGGAAACTCGTCCGGGGGAAACTTTGCACGAACACAACATAAACACACAGACACAAGCTGGCATATGTTGGCCTGTTACTATAATTTAAAAAACTAAAAGTTGAAGCCTAACTATTGCTCCCTAGATAATATAGCCTTAATTAGAGCCTCACATCACTTGGTTATATACCTTGACCTTGGGGAGGACCCCTGTGCACCTTTTGGAATAAAAATCTAATCTTGATGCACCTGAATTTGTAATCATTTATTTCTTTATATTATTAAAAAGTGAATACACTTGGTTAGAAATGTCGGTCAGTAAGTTGGTTGTTCCACCATTTTGGTCCAGACTATAATATTGGAAATATCAGATAGATTTCCACCAGCAGGTCACAGTTGTGGTTTTCAGTGAAATATCTGATAAATTGTAATCACTGTCTTGATCCTTCTTTGTACATGCGTTGACAATGAAAAAAATGTATTCACACTTATATGTCACATTTGCTATTGTATCTTTAATCACAACGATTGCAGGGGAGGCACTATACATACTCTACCAGGAATGTGTAGACCCAAAAAGTTGTCATAGAACACATTTTGTTTTTTAAATAATACTCTACTATTATACTTGGACTAATAATTAATACTCTACGCTACATGGGTTGCCACTTGTTTGTCCCACCTCATCCAAGGTCCCCATTTATGAGGGACAATATACCCAGCTGGACATGAACTGGCGGTGTAGCTGCTCATGGCCAGTGACCTAACCCCTATGTCCATAGGGCGCCCAACCCTGGCTCCCTTTCAAACAAATTTGTTGTTTTTTGACTTGTGTAATGGATAGAAAGCAGTAAACCTAAACCCAGGCATCAACATCTGTGTAAGATGCCGTAGATGCTACAAAGGTCTATATTTTCTGCCTGACGGTCTACATGAATTGACACATTTGGCATTAAAGTATCAAATGTGTAAAGAATGAAAATATAAGCTATCTGCAGTTTCAGTCCCATACTGGTTGGAACCCTAACTCACACACTTGTACAACGACACCCTTATCCATGTCCAGGCTGACGGAGTGGCTGGCTTATTATAGCAGGAGGAGATAAGGCCCGTCAGACAGGCTGGATGCAGGCCTGTCCTATAATAGCCATGAGCTTATCTTTGCAACAACGGATCCAATGACCGGGAGCAGCTCGAACCAGCAGCACACTGCTCACATTGTCGCCCTTTTATTTCCTAAACACCAGCCATTTTAAATCCCCAAACACACCATGAGGAAGAAACTACATATTTGTCCTGATAATGCAGAGCAGTTTTGCAGTATGCTGATGTGTTTGTTGTAGTTCTTCTCATTGTTTTACCAGTGTTAATAAGTGGGAAGCTTAATAATGCAATGTGGAGACACTGACTGTGTTCTCTCTGCATGATGAGACTAATTACTGTAAATTTAATCTGCAGGAGAGGCCTGTATCCAATTACATGGAAATAAAGGCTCAGTGTGTTTCTGCCATGCTATTAGTCTGATTGTGCATGAATGGACATATACGCTCTGTTTCTCCCTGTATAGCTCTGTGTGTACATTTGTCCCCAGGCATAATCCTAACCAGGACCTACATGAGTGTTCATCAAACAGAATCAATAAGATACTGCTGAAAAGAGCAGCTTCTGTCTGTGCCGATAGGATCCCGCTGCAGAACCTCGACCATCGTCCGGATTCAAACCGAGGAAATAAAGAAGAGGGAAACGCAACACATATTTGTTGTAGACTGAGAGGGTTGCCCCGTGTCTAGCTGCACATGAGTCCACGAGCCGCTATTGAAGCACATCAGCATCTGGATGTGTATAATAATAATAATAATAATAATAATAATAATAATAATAATAATAATAATACTACATTCATTTTGTATAGCGCTTTTCAAAATGCTCAAAGACGCTTTACATGGGACAGAGACAAACAGAACAAAACAAAAAAAGAAAGACAATAGAGCAAACAAACAGCACATCCCCGGCACAAAAGAAAACTGGAAGGCAAGGAACAGAGGCCAGCAGGCGAAGGCGAGCCCGGAGAGGTGACATGGTGGGAGCCCGACGGAATGTATATGTTGCTAGGTAACGGGTACGCTGGCGAGTACTAACGGCGCTCTGTCTGGCACCATTTTTGTTTGTTTCGTTTGTTTTTTGTTTTTTTGTACCGTGTTATTTATTTATCAGTGTAGTTAAGTTCATTCAACTTACTCTACTTTCTGCTGCAACGTTTCGTCCTGGATTTGTTTGCTTACCTGCTTGCACCTGCTCTAGTCTGCTACCGTCTACTTCCTGGACAACTAACTGGCTAACTGACGGTCTCTCGCTAGCTGGTGGTTACCGACAAGCCAGCCGGCTCCCTGCTGATACCATGTCCATGCTGCTGCTCTCAGGGGGGTTGCCTGGAAGGCCTCTCGACTGTCCTGCTCCGATCACCTGCCTGCTGTGGATTGTCTTGACGTGCTTGTTGCTTCGCCTGCGCTTCATGGCTACCGTCTACTCCCTGGACAACTAGCTGGCTGGCCGGTGGTCTCTCGCTGGCCGACGGCTGTCGACGAGCCAACCGGCTCCCTCCTGGACACTCCTGTCCGTGCTCCTTGCTGCTGCTCTGGGCTGGCATGGTTCTGCAGTACTCCACCTCGCGGCTCCTCCAGCTCAACAGCTTCTTTGCTCCTCTGTTCGTCTCGGCCATCGGGGCACTGGGACTTCTCCGTCGGCCCCGTTGCGGCCGCGGAGCACTCTGGGGACCATCGGGGCCGGGCGCCGGACCTGGCGTGGCGGGGCCTTCGGCTGTTGCGCCCCCCCTCCTCTGGTGCGGGACTCTGGTGCGGGACTCGTATGTATATGTGTATGTATCTGTTTCGTGACCCAGGTCATACGCGTGGAAAGACCACATGGGATACTGCCAGTGATCTTATGGAAGCAGTGTGTGCTTCCAACAATGAACTGTTGTATGTAAGCTAGATAACATCACGTCATCACATCATAATATCACGGTGCACTGCTGCTGCATGACCTGTACACAGTAGCTCGCATACAGAGATGCAGTCAGTTCAGGGGATTGTATTTTATCCTGAAAGTTTCAAATGCTGCTGAATGTTTTTTAAATGAAGACATTAACCAACATAAACCCAACCTATTTAACATACAATAACTACTGACTGGAGTTCCTGGGGATAATAAACTTCTGTAAGTAACAACCATCATGGCAAAATGTTAACTTATTTCTTTTCAAACCATTTTCCGTTATGCAACTAATATCATCTGAAGAATAAACAATTAGATTATTATAGTATTATGTAAAGAAAGTTCAATTGCCTATTTTGTTAAAGGGAAACAGACAGAGCACATGAGGTAATCAGTATTTCTGCTCCAAATGTATGATTATATAAGAGGCATGAATTAGGACAATGCAAACAGGCAGTGGTATGAAAACAATGCTATTAAGTCATGAGAAACAAATTGAGTTATGCAATATACATAAAAGATTCTCAATCCCACCTTGTCGGATAGCAATGCTTGGTCAGTGGCCCTGCTCTTCAAAATATGACGCTCTAGTTTTAGGCGTGTCAGTTACTGCCCATACATGCATAGTGTCTTTTCAAAATAAACTTCCAATGTAGCTTTACTTAGTTTTTTTGATTTTTCAGTTTATGTAACAAAACTACTAAAGTAATACAAAATTGTTTAAAAAAAGACGAAGATATGGTTTGACTCCAAATTATTGAAAAATTGATACAAAACATATTTATTTTTGGCTGTATCAGATATTCCGGTGTGGACTGGAAGTTGAAGTTAGTTATTTTTCCACAAATAAATCTGGTGCACACCAAAGTTCCCTCTAATTTTTTTCAGCACTGAGCAAACATTTTTTTTCCTGAGCGCACATTTCAGCACTGTGAGCAATTCGCAACCACGCGACCTGCCGAAAATGACCACAAGCCTGCGTTAGCCATAGGGGATTCAAAGAGATGACAGCAAACGCATCAATATGTATACAAGGGTGATATTTATTCAATATCCTTTATAATGGCTGGACTTTGGGAACATTTTAATGATGTTGATGGTGTTTTACCAGTCAGTTTAGTTGAACTTAAAGGATCTTTGTTGAACTTCAATAAGGGGAGGTTATGACTTGTTCACATGATATGATATATATAAAAAATGATATATATATGATATATATATATATGATATATATATAAAATATGATATATATAAAAAATATGATATGATATATATAAAAAAATAAAAGTATCAAAGGTGTTTAGTCATTTCTCAGCAGGTACAACATTTAAGTGGAACGTCATTGAAAGAAAAATGCTAATGCAGTGCTTAACAATAATTATAGGCCTATTAAATTGACATGGTGTCATTTTTCCTAAAGGTAGCCTATATAAACAATTGAATAACTTCATATTCTTCATATTTAAATATGTCTGAAAGTGTCATCCTACCTGTGTCAGTTTGGACTATTTCATCTAACCACTCATGTTTGAATGTTTGGCAAACCTTTTTCTGGGGCACCTGCTCTGCCTTTCTTTTCACCATGGTAGCCTATAGCTGCTGGAGCAGGGCCCGCCAAGAGGAGCCTCAACAGCGCCGGCCCGAGCTCATGTGGCGCTCTGGGCGAGCTTCACTCCTGGCGCCCGGAGGAGGACAGCGGGGGTGAGGGGTGCTAACGGAGGCAGAGCGCTAGCAGAGGTACAGAGAGAGCATGTCGAGAAACGGGACGCTGATTGGCCAAGAAGACTCGACAAGTCACATCAAAGATCTTATTATTGTGAAGATGGCTCACTCCTATCTCAGAAACACTGGCGCAAAAAAGATTTTTAACCCCTGAAAAAAAATCGTTTGTGTGGTCTGAAAAATGTGCGCGGTCTGAAAAATCTATTGTGCGGCCACTTCAACTGGGCTGCGCGGCCACGCACGCACATAGCTTAGAGGGAACACAGGTGCACACAATTTCACATTGGTTGAGCTTAATAAAAAACAATGCATGGGCGCGACTTTAAATATTGTACTAAATTATACTTAAATCATGGTTGCATGCAAGTACAATTTGTTTTGATTGTACACAGATAAATAAAAAAGGATCCCAGCTGACATGGGTTGAGAGGCGGGGTTCACAGGTGGACAGTCTCTCACAGCTACGAGGCTCGGTCAGTGGCCTGAAGCTTCATACTCTGACCCGAGGTTCCCGTCTAGCGTCCGTACGCTCATTCCCTGGATAGCCTCTTTTCAAAATGAACTTGAAAAAAAAAGCTTATGGTTGACGTTAACTTGACTGACTAACAACTCATGTGACTAGCAAGTGACTCACGTACACACACAGGACACACGTGACAAAATAAATCCATGGACACAAACAGCGGTCTCTCGGGAGTCCTCCCACCCACCCGGATGTCATGTGATATCAAACATGTTTCAACATCGATGAAGGAAGCATGGCATTGGAGTAATAAACCTTTGAGAAGATAACTGAGCCCTGAAACCGGCCCTGCCAGACCAAACGCCAATGAAAGAGGATTCCAGAGAATAGAGACAAAATGGAAGCTACGCTATCCCAGCTAGCACCTGAGTCTATTCCACCAGCCCGGTTCATGACCGGTCTCAGGATAACCCAGCAACAGGACATCGGTGACTGTTGAGCCTTCTTCTTACAGAGATCTGGATCCATCACGAGGCTCCAGCGGGACGAGCGGAGGCGGAGTCTGTTTATCAATGGCACTTGGTGCTCTAACATAGTTTATTGTGATGGACAATGTTTTTGTCACAGGCGTTTCTTTCCTGACTGAAGTTACATGATGTACTTACTATAGCAGTGTGAAGCTCTAAAAAACACAACACCAGTGGCAGGCAGCTGTTAGAATCATTGTGTGTTTTGTGTTTTGGGTATTCCCCCCCAACCCTCTAACATTCAAGTGTTTGACAGTACAACTCCAACATCCGCCAAATCTGCCACTGATCCGTCAAACAAACCCTGATTTACAGCCTGTCACTCCAGCGCTCTGACTGAGGAATGCTGCCAGCAGGGGCTGGACGCAAACCTTTCCTCGTTGATCTGTGTCTGCCCACAGTCAATGATTAATGCTCCTGTCAGGAACACACACACACACACACACACACACACACACACACACACACACACACACACACACACACACACACACCTTTTCTTTAAAATGTTAGAGTATCTGGCCACTCCCAGGAGCAAAACAGAACTTTTCTCTCAATAAAAACAAAGAAAATGGTTACGCTAATAGCAGAACAGAATGTGCTTTCATCCACACCTGAATCCATTCATGTATTTTTTGGAGTGTGGGCTCCTCGTCTCAAAGTATGGCCCGAGAGTCTCACTATGCGGCAGCTGAAAGCAGACGTTGCACAGCACAGGCCTGCTCCACTGCCGGCTCTCATGGATAACTTCTAATGGGTATTATTGCTTGCATAATTGGAAAACTCATTAAAAATAAATCAACAATAGTGCTTAGCTCTACAGTCATAATAGCTCAGCCATCAGTTGCCTGTTCATTCGAGACGCAATGGCTGTAGAGAAATATAGAAAAGTTTATCCGGCATAAAAAAAGCATGTCACAATCATGAAAAATAAGCATTCCTCTTTAGCAGGGCATGTTGAGGAAATTACAATAAACTGCTGACATTCTGGCCACACTAGACTATCAGTCCAGAGAAGCACTCCAAGCCATGATTATTTTTCTCATCCTCCATAAATGGTTTTGCACATGATGTGATCAAAGATTAATTTCAATATCGTATAAACTCACTTTTGGGTCGTTAGGATTAAGGTTCAAGAGGCGCACTTTAAAAGCAAGAGGTAAATTCTTCACTGATCACCTGTCCACTGCTCTAATACAAGGCATGTTGCCGGCGATACAGATGTGCATGTTCACCGCAAAGGAGGCTTCAGCCTTGGAGAATGAACTGTGCCAGAAAAGCTTTCATAGTAATAATGCTGATTAGAAGTCACAGAAATGATAAGAGTCTCGGGGCTTCTGTGCTGGCTGAGCGAAGACGACTCTTCCCCGTAATGAGATCCACATGACCTTCGGCTGTTCCCGATGCTCCGTGCTCCTCTCAGGCGGAGGTCTCCACCGAATGAATACAAGGGCCCCGTAGTTTCATAGTTAATTAATCACGTTAAAAAACAATCAAGATACATTATTGTATCACCTTCTATTCTTGATTACTATTACTGTCTTATTACCTACTTTCTCAACAATTTGGGAAATGCAATTACTGTATATACCTCCCATCAAAAGACTCGGATGAAAAGGGTGTATGTCTGCGTTTTGTATGGAGAAAGAATGAGGACGGGGTTAGCCTAGCATAGCATGAAGACTGGAAGTAGGGGAACAAAGTTCTGGTTATTGTAACTGCCTGTAAAACCACAATGTCTTTCTAATGTTTGTTTTATAGTCACAAAGATATAATACAAGAGTACCATTATAAAATTAAAGCTACTCGCAGCTGTGACTGGGCCCTCGCTCCAGCACGTCGTCCTCGAACATCCGCCTGGCAGACGAACGTTCTCGGCCGGGCGAGCCGGCGACCCTTCGGCTTACTTTAGAGAGAGAGGGATATATATATATATATATATATATACACACATATATATATATATATATATATATATATATATATATATATATATATATATATATATATATATACAGTGTTGGGGGTAACGGATTACAGCAACGATATTACTTTTATAGGTAACAAAGTAGAGTAACGCATTACACTCAAAATATTGGTAACTACACTAGACCTCAGTAACGCGCTTTCCTGCGTTACTCAAGCCATTTGTACCAGTCCGAAAAGTTCTCTTTTAGTGGTGCGCGAGTCACACGACACTTCCTGCATGAACAACCTATCACAGAACTCCATCTGAGTGATTTGAGTGACGTAGCGGCTGGTGCGAAGAAGGAGGGAAGCGGGGAATGGAGGAGACGGAGACGCCCGGATCCAACTGGGAGGTTCTCTCCAGGTTCCCTAGGACTAAGGATATTGCAAAGCAATACAACACTCCAATACCATCAAGTGCACCTGTCTGTAATGACGTGGAGCTTCTAATGAGGACAAGATACGTCTGGTATGAACGGAATCACTTTACTGGTGCACTGCAGTATTAAAGCGATTGAGAACGCGCTCTTGCACCCGACATGTATATATTTTCCACACTAACATCAACATTAGTTAACGTCAACAAGCACGTATCATTGTACTTTCTGCTTTCAAAGTAAAAGCACTTCCGGTTGACATGCTCTTCACAATAAGAGTAAATCATGTAATAAAACAAGTTACAACACTGTCAAAAGGCTTTTCAGCCTGGGCAGTATTGTTCTGACCCCAAGGAGGAACAGGCTGTCGGATGAAAGATTCAAGAGACTTTTACTCATGCGATACAATCGCTATTTTGAAGAATAGAGAAAAATGATAAACTTCATAGGATATAGTGCACTTTCTGTTTATTTAGGCAATGATGAAGTGGATTTTCTGTTTATTTAATTGCCTTTTCTGTTTCTATTTTTTGGGTTAAGTGCATTTCTGTTTCTATTTTATGGGAAAAAGTGCCATTCATTTTTCTATTTTTCTTAAACCACTACAATGATTCCTATAACAAGCTGGTATTGTTCTTAGGAGTCGGCCCCCATTTGGTTTAGTGGGGTCTCATGTTTCCAAAAGTCTGTTTTTAATGTGTTATGCTGTTTGACCTGAATGTCCCCACCATACACAGCCTCTTGTATCCTGTTGTTTATGGATTTTAAAGTGAGGCATATTTCTTTGGTCAGACAGTGTGAATAGGGTTAATGTTCATTCAAGTTAATGGCTGAGTTTTATATGCCATTTTGATTTGCATGTTTACAATTACAATACACTATGTGGAAAGGCTAAGAGATGCCCTTTATTGAAAATTGAAAATAAAGTGATGAAAGGGCCATGATGTTTGTCCATGTATCTTTGCGGTTAATTTGGACATTTGCTTAAAAAAATGGAAAGTAAAGTAACTAGTAGTGAAGTTACTTTTCAAATGCAGCAACTAGTAAAGTAATCTAGTTACAATTTTCAGAAGTAACTAGTAACGAGTTACCTTTTCTGAGTAACTACCCCAACACTGATATATATATATATATATATATATATATATATATATATATATATATATATATATATATATATATATATTAGTATATATTAGTATATCAGTATATCACCAAATGAATCATATGAGGGCAATTCTGCATTCTTTAAAAAAAATATATAATTTATATATATTTCAAAAATCACATCAGAGGAAATGTGGCCTTTTCCAAGCTCCAGTAGAAGTCGGTAGGGAGAGAAACGGAAGCTGGTTCTTCAGAGATTCATCACTGCATCTCCATCAGTTCTATTTCAGACTCTCTTCTTCTGCATCATCAGGAAGGGAGTCGAGAACAGCTTGAATTCGTTCTCAATGGCAGAAAGATCTTGGAAGCGCAGACTAAGTTCTGTCATTTGATGTGATGACAGACACATATTTCCTCTTTTTCGCAGAAAGGTTGACCTCTGGAAAATGGAATATATGTATATATATATTTTATACATGTAAATATATATATATATATATAAAAGATACAAATATGTATTAAAAGTGCTCGGGCCCTAATAATAATACTTAGCTTTTCAATAGGTCCTCGACTCTGACTACGTCCGTGCTCGGGCCCTAATAATATTACTTAGCATTTCAATAGGTCCTCGACACTGACTACGTCAGTGCTCGGGCCCTAATAATAATAATAATAATAAACAAACATTCGCAATTAAATAGGTCCTCGACTCTGACTACGTCAGTGCTCGGGCCCTAATAATAATAATAATAATAAACAAACATTCGCAATTCAATAGGTCCTCGACTCTGACTACGTCAGTGCTCGGGCCCTAATAATAATAATAATAAATAAACATTTGAATAACAATAGGTCCTCGACTCTGACTGTCAGTGCTCGGGCCCTAATAATAATAATAATAATAAATAAATAAACATTCGAATAACAATAGGTCCTCGACTGACTACTTCAGTGTTCGGGCCCTAATAAACATTCAAATAACAATAGATCCTCGACTCTGACTACGTCAGTGCTCAGGCCCTAATAATAAACATGCGCATTTCAATAGGGTCCTCCGCTCTGACTACGTCAGTGCTCGGGCCCTAATAATAATAATAATAAGAAACATTCGAAATACAATAGGGTCCTCGACCTGACTATGTCAGTGCTCGGGCCCTAATAAACGTTCGCATTTCAATAGGGTCCTCCGCTCTGACTACGTCAGTGCTCGGCCCCTAATGATTGGTATTTAACATATTTCACAATATTGTCATCCTTGACCTATATTCCCTAAAACCAGGGCTCCATTGAGCACAGAAAATAATGAGCTAAGAAAACAATATTCTTTTTGATTTAGATAGTGTTGTACACATGAGAGATCTTGCAGTAATTAAATTATGTAATCACAAGGACAATAAAAGATACATCAATACATTTTTTGTGATTGTTGCACAATGAAATGGTGGGCCGTCAGGGCCTGCTAAGCCTTCTCTGCTGGCCTAAAAATAAAGTCATAGCTATTTTATAATTTAAATATATTTTTTTTAATATATATATATAATTAAAAGTTATAGCTATTTTATAATTGAATTGTTTTTCACAAATACACTACATGTATTATAATATTTTTTCCCTAATAGCTTATTTTCTCATTGCATAGCTTCCTCTGCCTTCAGCCTGCAGCTTCCAGCCCTCTGCGTGGCCGCTGAGGATCTGTTAAGAGCGCCCAATCACATTTCACCTCTGTTTCTCTGGTAGATTAGCGGCTTAAACTAAATGGAGAGGCCTATGTAGGTGGCGGTAATGCACCTTTTGTTGGATGCCATTTGCATTAAAGAAGAAGAAAAAAAAGAAGCTAGAAGCTAGATCGATGCTAGATGAAATTGACTTACTTTCGCACAGAGGGTTACGGAGGGTTATGTGCATCTGGTGAATAAACTGCTGTTGTGTAGCTGTTTTTTACACCTGCAGTCGTATTTAATCATAAACAAGCTACAGCGCTGTTGTTGCTGCTGGTCGACACGGGACTGGGCCAGAGTGTGTGTGTGCAGTGTCTTAGTGCCGCGGTTTTGTTAGATTGTTTTGTTATAACTAAATGTGACTGCTTGTTGATTTGGACAACATGCATTGTCCGTTAATGACGCAGCAATGGCAAGGTTGGAGGCTTGCACCACGGAGTTTCCAAGCCCCAAGCACCAGCGCCTAATTTTCGAAAAAGAAGAAGAATGTTTTTAAAAACGGCACCTTAATTATCTCCGCAACCACATGCTTGTTTAACTTCATTTAAATTGTTACAATACTGTAACCATTGTGAGAAGAGACCTATGGTTTAACAAAGGGGTGTCAAACATACGGCCCGCGGCTGGATCCGGCACAGTGGGATAATTGTTAAAATTGCAACAAAAAAAGTTTGGACACGAACCACTGATCCTCTGATTGTAAGACGGGCATTGAGCCACAGTCGCAATTGATTGCATTACTGATATTATTAAAATATTGCCCAACTGCAAGGGAATCTGCAGAGGAGAGCCCAGGCAGGTAAACAGTGGGCTGATGTCTGAATTTTTGGTCTTCATGTTTCTAGTTTATTGTAGAAAGACCTTAAAATAGGGTTTATCATCCAAAAACCTTCACCAATGATTTAAACATAGAGAAATATTGTCATTATGTATGCGTTATTATGCTATGATTTTACTGGTCCGGCCCACTTAAGATCAAAATGTGCAGCATGTGGCCCCTTAACTAAAATGAGTTTGACACCCCTGGTTTAACACATTAAAGTAACCGTTAATAAGGCTCCTTTTCTTCTTGTCAAAGTGGTTAAAATAGCTCCGCAGGTCGGCCGTATAGCAAAGTGAGCATCTGCTGTCCACACATGACAAGTCTGTATGAACGCGCCGTGTAGTGGGTCGGTCTGACCCGCCGCTGATATGGACTATACGGCACTGAAGGCCTAGGTCGAAAATGCACGGCACGCAACTGCTTCACACACAGAACAAATACACAAATGTTTGAAAAAACTCTAAAAAAATAACTATATATATAGTTACTGCCCGTATGTACACAATATTGTGTGTGCAAAAAGGTAGTGGTAAAGTGTAATACCAGCCTAATATAAACTTCCTTCTTCGTTACTTTTAATGGAGTGTAGAGGATGAGTGTCAGCGTTTGTGCGTTAGACACTCCACCAAATAAACAGATAAACTAATAACATGCGACATAGAACACATGACAAATAGCAGCTTCAATGAGCATTAGTCTGAGTTGACACTGGGCGGGGACTGAAACATCAGTGTGGATCCATATCTGTCCATATGGAACTCTCCTCCTCACTCAGCCTTTATTGCTTCTTCAGATGTAATATAGAACACTGCTTTTAAGATGCTTTTCATCTTCCAGTTTCATCCATCTCATCTATGAAAAAAGTATAATTTCCTGTCTGGATGCCAGCCTGTTGTCTGATACATTGACCACCAGACAGGCAAATCTGGTGAAGATCAGACGGGTGAACTCACATTCTCGATGCAGTAATAAGTGACTTTGACACAATGTCAATTCTATTCTGTATACATCCCTTCTGCTTTTCCCATTCGGGATCCAAATGGGGCTGAAGCCAATCGCAGCATGCACTGGTGAAGACCAAAGACAGCAAGCAGGTACTGGTCTATCAAAAGGTTAACAACTATGCAAATACCTTCCCACTCACTGATGCAGAGTCCACAAGAGCGGCTGCTTGTTGGCTGTGGAAGGAAGCTGGAGCAAAGACTGCTAACATCAAAACAGACTCTTCCACCGCCACGAACAGTAGCTGTGTCCTGAACAATCGAGTGTCTTTTATGATACAATTACAAACAAATAGTGCAATCCAAAACAAATTCTAATTGCTGACAATGGTGGAATTTTTAGAGCACCAAGTCTCAGATTTGATCTGAATATCAAAATCTTGATTGCAATCTAAAATGGTACTAAAATATTGAAAAGGAAGCATTGCTGCTTGTCATTGCCCTGGAGTATTTTGAGTTTCATGTTGGATCGTCTAGAGCTCCTGAAGTTGTTTATGGATAATAATCCTCCCTGAGTTTTTTGTTTTTGGGGCTTTGAATATGTTAGGTGTAGTTTAATATTGGTTTAGTTTAGAAGAGTCCAGCATCGCTCTGGCATCCACCACCACCGTAAGGAATCTGAGTTATTTTTGATCAGGACTTGTCCTTTAACTCCCACGTACAAACAAATCTCAAAGACTGCCTTTTTTCACCAACGTAACATTTAAAAAATCAGGCAAATCCCGTCTCAAAGCAATGCAGAAAAACTGATTCACACATTTGTTACCTCAAGACTGGATTACTGTAACTCCGTATTATCAGGCTACTCCGGTAAATCTCTTGGGTCTCTCCAGTTGATCCAGAATGCTGCAGCTCGTGCACTAACGAGGACGCGGAAAAGAGATCACATTGCTCCTGTACTAGCTGCTCTCCACTGGCTTCCTGGAAGATCGAGAATCATATTTAAAATCCTTCTCCTTACCTACAAAGCCTTAACTGGTGATGCACCATCATATCTTAAGGAGCTTATAGTGCCATATTACCCCTCTAGAGAGCTCATAGTGCCATATTACCCCTCTAGAGAGCTCATAGTGCCATATTACCCCACTAGAGAGCTCATAGTACCATAGTACCCCTCTAGAGAGCTCATAGTGCCATATTACCCAACTAGAGAGGTTATAGTACCATATTACCCCACTAGAGAGCTCATAGTGCCATATTACCCCTCTAGAGAACTCATAGTGCCATATTACCCCTATAGAGAGCTCGTAGTGCCATATTAACCCTCTAGAGAGCTCATAGTGCCATATTACCCCTCTAGAGAGGTTATAGTGGGCTGACTCAGGCTTATAGTTAGAGCTGAGGTTTGACCTGGTCCAGCCCCTAGATATGCTGCTATAGGCCTAGACTGCTGGGCGACATTTTAGGATACACTGAGCGCCTCTTCTTTCTCTCCTTCTGGATGAATTCATGTCTCTTCAATGCACATTACTAACTCTACTACTCATTATCATTTGTCATATTCATGGGATGTGCTGTAACTCTGTTACATTGTTCATTCTGGTCAGTTGTGTATAGTAACGAAGTAGAAATACTTTGTTACTGTACTTAAGTGGTTTTTGGGGATATCTGTACTCTACTTTACTATTTATATTTCTGTTTACTTTTACTTTTACTTCACTACATTTTGCAAAGAAAACTGGTCTTTTTACTCAGATACATTTCCCCTGAAACCTTTGTTACTCACTACAAAACCAAATCTATCTTTAGAAGAAAAAAACACATCCGGGACTGTGGTGGAACCCAGACTCCACCAAGCAGGTTTTGCGAATCACAATATTCTGCATTTTCCCTCTACATCCTCTAGCCCAGCGGTCACAAACCTTTAATGCGTCACGGACCGGTTACGTGGAGACAATATGTTCACGGACTGAGTCCGACCTCGGAGAAAAGGCAGTCAACGACACCTGACGTGTGTTCGTTATGTCCAGTCTACTGACTCTACTCCGAACTAAACCTTTATGTCCAGTCTACTGCTTAACTTACAACCCGCTGCACAAAGACACAATGTTGAAATGGATGCATGTTTTCGTGCTTTTTTGGCGATCTCAGGATACTCTGCCTTGGTTTTACTCCAGAACACCGACGGAGTTGAAACAGACGGAACCTAGTGACACATGTCAAGATGTTACGTTACTCTAAAAATGAAATTTAAGTCTGAGGTTACCACAGACGGATGTATCCCGTCCTTTTTCGCAATAAAACATATTTCCGGCCTTGATTTTTTTTTAATTTAATTTTAATCTTTCATTCATTCTTTCCAAGGGACCCACGGCCCGGTACCAAGGGACCCACGGCCCGGTACCGGGCGGAATGAACATACTTATAACCACACTGTTACAACTCCTTCATAGTGACAAATTGATTTTGGACAATTATGATGATAAGTTCATAGTAGATGCAAAAGTATACTTAGGTACAATATATTATGTTGAACATAATATATATGGATGGATCACAGCCAACCCAGTTATTTTCATCACAACCCCTTGTCCTTGGTCCTGGTGGCCATAGCACGTAAAAGAATAAACTTTATAATTCTCAAAATTCAGACCCTTTGCTTTTTTATTAAAATCATGTACTTGTACTTTTACTTTTAATACTTAAGTACATTTTATATCAGCAAAATACTTTTGATACTAAGTACAGAAAATATCAGATACTTAAAGACTTTTACTAAAGTAAAAGTATTTTAATAGGTGACTTTTACTTGTACTGGAGTAATTTTCCAGGAAGGTATCTTTACTTTTACTCAAGTACGGCTTTTGGGTATTTTATACACCACTGATTCTGGTCACATGACATCTATTGCTTCTGTCCATCCTGGGAGAGGGATCCTCCGCTGTTGCTCTCATGAAGGTTTTTTCCTTTTTGTTGGGGGGAGGGAAGGGGACCTGGACAGGGATGTCGTATGTGTACAGATTGTAAAGCCCTCCGAGGCAAATTTGTATTTGTGATTTTGGTCTATACAAAATAAACCAAATTGAATTGCATATTTTGGTGGGTAAAAAGCTGAAACACTATACGTTAGACTTTATTGATGTAAAGAAGATGTAATTTGTTCAGAGACACCAAAACAACTTTAGAAAGTCGGTCATTAACTCTACAAAGCAGACATAAGAAGAAAGAAAGAGGAAGCACACAGTGGCAACATCATTCAAGTAGTGGATTGATTGTTCCGAGTAGAATGTCTCTGCAAGTTATTTTCCCCACAACATATAGTTCCCAGAGCTGATGAATATGAATCACCATGAGACGCCTCATCTTTATTAATTGCTTTTATTTATTTACCAGAAATAAGACAGATACCATACTCTGATACTGGGTAATATGGTCTAAACTGAGGCGTAGAACATTAAAGGCACACGCATTAGATATTTAATGTCTAACTCCTGCAGCGTGCCATAAATCTTAATTGCAGGCAACCTGCTATCGAGGTTACACATGATTGCTGCTTGGACCATCATTAGTCTTAATGGAAACGTGTGTGTGTGTGTGTGTGTGTGTGTGTGTGTGTGTGTGTGTATTGTGTACACAGAAACATAGGTTTTAAGGTGTAAATTAATAGATGTTGCATTCACATTATAAATGTAGCTGTTAACATGTTTATTAGGAATTTTGGTTGAGGTCACTGCCATGGCGAGATTAACAGTAACCATACTGCAGCACTAGCTGTGTTTTTTATGAATACCTTTTTATGAATGCATTACAGTTACAGTCACACACTTTGCTCTACATACAGTCCCTCTCAGGCTCACTGGGAGCTTATGAAACCACATTCTTCTGGTCACTGAACAGTTCCAGCGGTGCATTCATGAGATCAGTGTCTGATGCTCTGTGAATGCAGCCGGAGGGTCCATGAACATGTGTCAAGTAACTAAGACGCCATTGATGTAGTTAGTCAGAAAGAAACGGTGATTAAAGAAATGCATTATTGACATCTATAGTTTTAGCAGTATTGAAGTAAATATTATAACATTTCATTTCGCTGACGCTTTTATCCAAAGTGACTTACAATAAGTGCATTCAACCATGAGTACAAACTCAGAACAACAATCATTTACTATGTACTATGTTTCTACCCCTGCACATCCCTTCACACTTCCTATTTAAACACACATGTCACTTTAACATACACTCACTATACATTAACGTTATCTGTTTGTCAGAGCACTTCATCTTATACTTAATTTAATACCCATCTGTTGTCGTTGATTGTTGATTGTCTCGTCTAACGTCTCATGTCTAATGTTATGCACCTTCCGCCAAGAAAAAATCCTTGTTTGTGTAAACATTCCTGGTTAATAAACGGTTTCTGATTCTGATTCGAAAGAGATACAAACCCAAATTGTTTGTTTTTCATTCATCCACATTGCTTCCACTTGTGCCACACGATACAAACGAACACATGAGAGTTGTAACACTGCATGTGAACGCATGAATGGACAAAAATAGTAGACCATAGATAATAAAAAGTACAGGGATTGGTGGTGATATGTTGTCAAGGTATTGTTGTCTGGGAAACAAAAGCCCACGCGCAATATTGGGATAAAGACCTGTCAGCACTTTCCTGCCAGAGAAACTCAATATAGGCACGGACCGTAAAATATGCCGTAAACTTCAGCTTCTTGCTTTCCTTTTATAATGCCTACTTTGGTGACTAACACACAAGTCGTATAATGTGCAACACACTACTTTACACAGACAGTCATGCTGTAAAGGAACCATTATAAAATGAAAGTATTAGTATAATATCACACATTCTGTAGTCTGACTGGAAATAAAGCTTTCATCTTGAGTTTGATGAGATGAATATTGTTGTGTGGGACACGTTATAAACAAACAAAAATGTAGCAAAAGATACCTTCAGCAGCTGAAGCCACTTTCCACTGCAAAATGTGACACGATTTTAGTCTTTAGCTTTATTCTGTTCTTTTGAGAACACTGTCTTCTACAGTTAGTGGCCCATAGAGATGTTAAAGATTCTCTCTTTTTTTTTATATCTTGATTAGAGCAAAAACACCAGACCACAATGCTTTATTATCAGTGGAAAAACATGTCACAATTGACAGACAATTAAAACTTAACATCGATGATTCCCAACACACCATTGCCTCTGATATCAGTGTGCTGCAGATAACTGTACTGTATTGATTGTAAATTCCCTCCCCTAACCTGCAATCAAACCCTGTGTGTGTGTGTGTGTGTGTGTGTGTGTGTGTGAGAAGATCAATGACAACCGTGGCAGAACCCTCCCCCGAGGACTCTGCAGAGGTCAGTACTGATGTGGGTGGTTGGTAGAGGAGACAGTCTTGCAGTTTCCCCCCACAGGCTGTTTATGTGTGTGCGTGTGCGTGTGTGTGTGTGTGTGTGTGTGTGTGTGTGGCAGTAACTGGCTGATGGGATTCAGTCACTCAGTGACAGGGTATCTGTGTAGCCACTGAGCAGTTTCTCAGTTGTCATTCCCCATGGCTGTGGAACTGCAGTTTGTTGCTGGGTGACGGTGATGAGCTGATGAACATCCATTAGATCCAGTGTCGGGCGTATATCTGCAACGTCGCTCCAGTGTGCAGTTGTATAAATCTCCGCTCACATCCTCCTCACCAAATGCACAGCCTTTTTAAGCTTCATGATCCTTTTTTTTGTTTTGACAAAAACGTGTCCGGCCGTTCTGAGGCTACATTTTTTTCATGACACGATATAAAAGTGTAGATGAGTGCAAACATCATACGGATGAGTCTGATCTTCTGCAGGCCTTCCTATGAGGAAGGCTTTAAATATAAATCCTGAATAGTGACAGAGGAAATGTCATGGGTCATAAAGCCAAAATGGTTCAACCCCTTGGGAGTATGAATGTGTTAAGCACATTTTGCCACAGTTTGCGTGCTTAATTTTTGGACCCAGGAGGGCTAATGGAGGGTCTCACGTGTAAAGGCTTTATAAAAATAAAAAAAGTCTGATGTGCATATAAGTGGAAATGTTGGCCTTAATTCCAGGCTACAAGGAGATCCCTCCATACATAAAATAATAGGCCTGTGTTCTATTTATGTTTTTCATGCGAGATATGCAAGGCTATTTTTTCATTTTTTATTAATCTAACTATCTGATATACAGGTAAAGACTTAATGACTGAACTGACTGTGATTACTCTCAATGGCATTTATTTTGTATTTTTTAGTAACTTTATCCCTTACGCAGTCTGTAGGTGTTAACTTACTTAACTTAAACCATATTTAGGCTCAACAAACTCAGAGAAGAGGTTAAGGTTTCAAGGTGCTCTGCTGGGTCCCAAAACTGAAGGAACAATCCAACATGATCCCAAAACCAAAGCACACCGTCTTGTTTTATTTGTGACCCGACACCATATATGTTCTGCAGGAATATCCAGTAAAAAGATACGTTCTCTATCACCTCCTCTCATTCATTATAAATGTAGCCTGGCCGCTATGGTGGCATTAGAGCACTGGTCCCAGCCCTTAGGCCTCTAGCTGGCACAGGACCATGGAACGTTCCCTAACATTATATGATTCTGCAAAAATGAAACTCATCAGTAATGCAACTAAAGCTATAATAGTCCAAATAGAGTAGAAGTAATGAGATGTCAGTTGGTACTTCCACTACCTGCTGGACCTCAATGGAGTGTGACAAATCAGCTCCAAGAAACTGAAACCTTCATGATTTAAAACCAAAGTTGAACAATGTGTACTTTGTGAGCAACTACAAGTGTGGCAGCGCATTAGTCATTGTAATTTGGTTTCTTCCATTCCTGAAAAGAAAGTAATATTACATGTGGGGTCTTGTGACAGATTTTAACCTCTTGTTTAATCCCTTAAGAGAAGTTTCTACACAATTCGAAAGCCTCTTTTCAGTGATCCTTCAAGGGCCATTAACAATTCAGGTCGTCCCAATTATTTCTTTAGAAAAGAAACACGCTCAAAAAAAGGAACTAAAAGTGCATCGTCGTACTACATATGTAGGTGGGCACCATATGTGCACCATATGGTTTATGGGGGCTTTGTTGTCCATGCAGTGTTTTTGTTCAGGACAGCGTCCAGTGAGTAACAACAACAGCATACAGCATTCCAGTCCTGAACTAAACCTGTTTAGATACCAGGTTAAAAGTAAGTGGGATTTGCTGAACCAGAAAGCTGGAGGTAAGCCCAAAGGAAGCTTGCTAACCTTTGATCATAACAAGATATTAAAAGCTAAAATGCGAAATAGAACTGCATTATCATACATTTTGTTGACAGTCATTGTCCCAATTTCATTAAATCCTTTCATACGTTTAAGATCAAATGTTATCAGCATGACATTTAGAGATCACTAAAACCCCGAGGTTTTAAAATGTCTGCTTTGTGAGCGAATGTTTTTTTTTACTGTGCAACAGACAGTTTGCTGAGCACATTCATGTTAGTCAAGTGGAGAAACCCGCTTGCTTTGTATGACCGCACTGCCTTTACTTAAAGCACCTCCCTCAAGAAGATGCCCTTGAATATTTAGACACAATTGTCACTTTTCACACAGAACACTGCAGCCCTGAGTGCCACTGTGGTTTCAGACCCTTGGTTTTAGTTGTGTGTTTATATTGTTTGTTTGCTGTTCCGTTCAGTCGTATTTCCTGTTCAAATAAAGCATATTGGAGTGACCCCACACCTATTCTATTCTACCTGTTGTTCTTTACGTAGCTATTGTGATAGTCCCATTTAGACCACAGGTAATCCAGATTTGGTAATCCTTAATAGTTTGAATCCGGATCAGAGTAATCCAATCCCACATTGCTTTGAAAAACCGGCATAAAAATAAAATGGATTACGCCTCAGAAAATACTCAATTCAACTTGCGTTTGTTTGCACATGAGGGAAAGAGAGAACCCCTGTGTGGATAAAGGTGTAACCCAAGAAATTGAATAAATTTCCCTGTGGAAAAACCTGAAAGATGTCTACATTTGACTGTTGCAGATGTCTCTCTCTCTCTCTCTCTCTCTCACACACAAACAGTCAGTCCTGAGTCCTGAAATGCTAATAGTGCACCACGAGCCATTGACCTCTCGGTGCCATTCGGAGAGCAACCACTCACCGTGAACTGCTGAATAATACATTGACAGTATGTGAAGTACAAAGCGGAGCATCTCTGCTTGGGAGAGCGGCTACGATGAATCACACATGCGTGACAGTTTGTTGCATCTTTAAAAGTCAAACCCCTCCGACTGTCTGTTTGCATTGCTCAAGTTCTCCACAGACACACCCCGGACTGAAAATGCAAGCCGCCGCAGATTTGCAAGTGTTTACTTGAGCCTTGTGAGTGGTTTGGATCCGGAGCGGCAGAATGGCTCGGTGCTGAGGCCTCGACATGAAATGGCCACTGATCATAGAGCTGCTCTGGCAAACAATCTCTTTTGGGGGGAAATGCAAGGAAACAATTTGTGTTCTCAGGGAACACAGACGAGAAGAGCCCCTGTTTCCAGCTTTTTCTTTTTTTTGTATTGTGAAGCACATAACTTGGGGACAAGATAATGATTTCAACCCAGATTGCACATTTAAAGCACAGCAACTTAAACACAGACAGTGGCAGAACTTCAGTCTAAGTATTACTGGATCTCAGTGCTGCATTCGACACGGTCGATCATGACATACTACTAGACAGACTGAAAGTCTGGGTAGGACTCTGGTGCAGCACTTAACTGGTTTGAATCCTACTTGAAGGACCGATAATACTTTGTGTCAGTAGCTAATTACACACCCAAGGCTCAATACTGGGGCCTCTTCTGTTCAACATCTACATGCTTCCACTGGCTCAGATTATGAAAAACAACAAAGTGTGTTATCAGAATTATGCAGATGACACACACATCTACATAACTATATTACCAGGGGCCGATTTTTCAAAAGTAATCGGATCGGATTACGGCTATCGGATTGGATCAAATCTTGAAAATGGGTTTTTCAAAAGAAAAAAAGGATTCAGAAATTGGATTGTTTTTTTTTGGATTGGGTTTTTCAAAACTTTTTGATAGGATTGGGATCATTTTGATCCCAAAAATCAGGATTAAACTGATCCCAGCATGATGGATGATTCATGGTGGATATTAGTAATAAACTAGGTCACTAAAATTGGTTAGTTAAAAAATACAACATTTATATCATGCATTTTACAGTATTTATATTTATTCATCAATTTCACTTGAATTGTTCAACATGAAGTACATAAAGTAGGTAGGCTATGTAGGCTAGCAACCTTTCAGTACAGCAAATTATAAATTATAAATATTTCGGCCCCATAAATTAATACCCCAAACTGCCTGTTCATTCAACATTAATCTCACTGACACAATCATCAGTCATGGACTTATCAAAAATAGTGTCTAACAATTACATCTCTTATTGGTCGTCCAGTCGGGCTCTCATTCTGACAGAATGCCGGAGGTTGGTCAGTGTCTCCAATGGGCTCAGGTGCATCAGGGACGTCATCACAGAGAAGGACTTTGCGCCATGTTGTGTAGGACAATGAAAAGCATCCATAATGTATTTGTGAGTAAAGTATGTATTTATTTATTTGGTGTAGGTCTCAGATGAGCGGACTGCCTGTTTCCAAGAAATGAACAAGGGAGGGGAATGTTTATATTGTTTGTTTGCTGTTCCGTTCAGTCGTATTTTCTGTTCAAATAAAGCATATTGGAGTGACCCCACACCTGTTCTATTCTACCTGTTGTTCTTTACGTAGCTATTGTGATAGTCCCATTTAGACCACACGTAATCCAGATTTGGTAATCCTTAATAGTTTGAATCCGGATCAGAGAAATCCAATCCCACATTGCTTTGAAAAACCTGCATAAAAATAAAATGGACTACGTGATCCTGGATAGCAGAAAAAGAGATTTCCAAATCTGAATCAGTATAGATTTACTATATTATTTAGATTCATATTTAGTGATTGTTCATTATAGTGATTGCATAATTGTATGTTATAGTTTGCATTGTTTAGAATAATCAGAGGTGAGTTGTGATGTATTGAGCTCGCGCATTGATGTATCAACGGGCGGACTTGTTTCAGGGTTGCACCAGAATTCAGTCAAAAAGAACGGAGCGAACTCACTGTTTTCTAAAGTTGTTGAAACACACTACACGCGTAGACTCGTTCTTTCCGTCTAAGAGTGGTTAAATGAATGAATGTATTTACTGATGACAAGAAGGGAATTTTAGCCACTACATTAAGTAGAAAACAGTCGGCGAGGGTGAGAGAAGATCATCGTGCTGCCGACGAAGGAAGCTAACCAGCTAAAGGACTAGCTAACGCCGGTGACAAGGCGGTGCTGCGGACGAAGGGAGCTAGCGAGCTGCGGCGGTTACAACGCTTTGCTGCCGACGCAGGAAGCTAACCAGCTAAAGGATTAGCTAGCGCCGTTTACAACGCTGTGCAGCAGACTGGATATGCGGTTGACTTCTACGATGATGGATGAGTACACTAAGAACAACATTGAATGAACGAATAAGATGTGCTACTAGACATTGGCCACACAGGACAGTTGAAAAAAGTGCTATTGCTAGCTAGTCATATTTGTCTAGAAGAAGCTTGAGTTTTATTCTGGAAATAAAGACAGCCCTGGAATCTTTTCTGGAAAGTATTCACATGTTTTGAGGTTAAAGGGACTGTCGATCTGGATTTCAGAAGTTTGCAAGAGCTTGCTATAATAAGAGACTTGTCTAACAATAATAGCCAATTGAAATGTCTGATTCGAATGAAACCAGGATGGAAGGCAATGTCGAGCTAGACATTAAAAGAAAGATCAAGTTGACCACAAAGGCCCTAGAAAAGAAAATTGATGAACAGATGAAGATCAGGAAACGTGTATTAGCACGTCTTGTCTCCAAAGCGGAGGAAATAGAAATTCTTATGATAAATGATTCCATTGCACTCCTAGTGGAAAAGGATCATCTCAGTGATTACTCCAAATTTCTGAATAGGTTTACTGAAGTGAACAATGCAGTTAGTGAACTTTTATCTGACGATGAAAGGGAAGATGACCAGCGGTATTGGAGTGAGCCAAACCTCATAAAGTATGAGAACTTTTTGACCAGGTTGGAGCAGTGGATAATAAAAGCAAGATGGCACGCCGATGCCGATAACGAACAGGCTGCTACTGAAAATGTGACCCCAAAGACTGGTGCGACGACACAACAGGGTGAGTCTGCCGCTGAAGATGTGGATCCAGACGACAGTGCATCTGCTGTACAAGAAAATCATAGTTAAGTCACCACATGAAGTGTATGCAGCAGACACTCAAAGTCATCGAAGCGTCATCTCACGCTTCGTCCCTGCATAGAAACGAGGAAGCTAACCGTGCAGCCCTACTCACGCGCAGCCGCACTTAAGAAGAAACAGGCATTGCAGTTGGAAGAGGCTCAATTGGAAGCACAGCTGAAAGCTAAGCAGATTCAATTAAAGGCTCAAATGGAGGAGCTAGATGTTGAGACTGCTATCGCAGAGTCCACAGCAAAGCTACAAGTTATGGAAGAGTATGATAACATGAACGACGGGATGAATTCCTACCTCGTCAAGAACATGCCTACAGCAGCAACCATCGAACATTATGCTCCAGATGTCAGACCAAAATTGACTAGCAGTCTTTGAGTTAGCCAACACAACAGTGCTTCTCACTGTCCACCTAGACCAGACCTGGGCATCTTACGGCCCGCGGGCCACTCTGGCCCGCGTGAAAAATAAATAAATAAGGCGCACGCCATGAATGCAATACAAACAGCACTGCTTTTACTTTGAAGGCGATTTATTTATGTGTGCGCGCACGCGCGCGCTTACGGAGTCTCACGACGGGCAGTGTTGCCGACTTGGAGACTGAAGTGAAAGTGTATTGTTCTGCAGTTTCTGTCCTCAGCGATCAGCGGGTGCTGCGGCGAGACCCCCGCCTCCCAAGGAGCCTCGCACTGCAGTCTCCGCCTCCAGATTGAAAATGAATCACGCAAAGCTGCTGCTGTGGTCTGATACACTATGGCAGAGCACTTTAAGTCAGAATCACTTCTAGATTTTTACTCTTCTCTCAAAGAGGAGAACTTTCCTCACACGAGGAGGCTCAGAAGATGTTGGTTCTCTTTGGATCTACCTACATGAGAACAAACATTGTAGTGATGAAGTTCAACAGATCAGATCCTCTCTCTCTGATACCTGTCAGCTGTCCACATCTCCACCTCATTCAACCAGACTTCATGCTCTTGTTCAAGCCAACACAGACTGGACTTTTCTCACCGAGTAAGAATAACTGAACTGGAAAACATCAAAAGCACTGATTGCTTTTGTTTAAAGTTAATAAATTGCTGGTCTTTAACATACATATTTAAAGGTAAGGATTAAAAAAAATCTTAAAAAATGATATTACATTTTTTACTTATTTTCATAGCCTTATTGTAACATGTATTCTTACCAGTAGCAGCTCAAAACCATATAATTTCCAGTTTTTTGATAAAGTAATAACATTAATATCGAGTTAATTGAATTAAGTTCAGAATTGGTTTGGCCCTCCACAACGGTCCAAATTTCTCATGTGGCCCCTTGGGAAAAGTAATTGCCCACCCCTGACTTAGACACAAGTCTCATGAGCAAGTAAAGGATGAAAACAACAACACAAGTACAAATTCCAATGGAAGGCAGGTTGAACTTAGCGAAATGATATCGAACCAGAAGGATATCACAGATATGTTAGTCACACAACAAAGACTAGCCAATTTACCTTAACGAGAAGTCCCTGTATTCAGTGGCGATCCTTTCGAGTTCCTGCCATTCCTGAAGGCTTTTGAGCACATCATCCACAGTCGTACAGACAACGATGAAGACCGCTTGTACTACTTAGAGCAATTCACCAGCAGTGAACCAAGAGAACTTGTGAGAAGTTGCCAACACATGAGCGCACAACAAGGCTACAATGAAGAAAGAAGGCTCTTGACCTATCACTATGGCAATGAGTATAAGATAGCTGTAGCCTATGTTGACAAGGCTCTCAAATGGCCTCAAGTCAAAGCAGAAGATGCAAAGTCACTTCACAGCTTCTCCATCTTTCTCACCGGATGTAACAATGTCATGAAGGACATGGACTATCTCGAGGAGAAGAACAGCCCGAGCAACCTGCGGATCGTCCTCTCAAAGTTGCCTTTCAGACTTCGTGAAAGATGGAGAGTCATAGCTTTCGACATATAAGAAAGGGAAGGAAGAAGAGCAAAGTTCTCTGATCTCACGACGTACATCAACAGACAAGCTAGGATAGCTTCAGACCCACTGTTCGGTGATGTCAACGAGTACTCCGAAGCGAAAGAAAAAGGCAGGTCAAGCTTTAAATCTGCCCAGGGAGGCGGACCAAAAAGAACCACTGGCTATGCTACGAGTGTTAAGCCAGACGAAGGGGGTGCCTCAGAACCAAGAAAGAACAAGCAGACAAGCAATGCGTTTTAGGAGCCATGCCTGTACTGCAACAACAGACACACAGAGAGAATTGAGTTCATTAAAGATAAAGGACTTTGTTTTGGATGTCTGACCAAAGGGCACATGGCAAAAGACTGTAAAAAGAGAGCCACTTGTGAAATCTGCAGCAAGAAACACCCAAGCCTGCTTCACAGCAAAAGGGACAAGAACATTGACCAAGAGAACAGCAAGCCTGAGAAAGGTCAAAGACAAGAACACTGACCAAGAGAACAGCAAGCCTGAGAAAGGTCAAAGACAAGAACACTGACCAAGAGAACAGCAAGCCTGAGAAAGGTCAAAGCTCTACCAGCGGACACTCAGCTCCACAAGAAGACGCGTCAGGCAAGAGTGAAGTCACAGCAGTCACCGGGGCCGGAGGAAATGACTGTGTTCTGTCTATCGTGGTCGTGCGCATCAAATCCAATAGGAGCAACACGACAATAGAGACATATGCGTTCATGGACTCAGGAAGTTCCGTTCCGTTTTGCTCCGAAAGGCTGATGAGACAGCTCGGCGTCCATGGTAAGAAGACTCAAGTGCTACTCCGTACTATGGGCCAGGAGAAGCCTGTGTCCTGCTACGTGCTCTCAGATCTGGAAGTGTGCGGTCGTGGACAGCATGCTGTTGCAGCAATACAACCACGACTTTCCGGAGCAAGCCTGCGAAGAGAAGTCAGAAATGTCACGAGAAGACGTTCAGTTCATGAAGTCTGTGACTGAGACAATCAAGAAAGTCAATGGGCACTACAGCATTGAGATGCCTCTCAGAAACAAATATGTGTCTACTTTGTCGGCCTCATCTAGACTAGTCTAGGTTGTTTATGTTGGCTTAGGCCTTAGTGAAAGAGTAGAGAAAGGGTTTAGAATATAGAAATTGATTTAGTTAGGTAATTGTCATCCCCATGATGAGCAATTAGGGGCCGGAATGTTAGTGCCATTTTCCATATTGTAGTTTAGACTCAGATTTAGATACTATATTATTTAGATTCATATTTAGTGATTGTTCGTTGTATGTTATAGTTTGCATTGTTTAGAATAATCAGAGGTGAGTTGTGATGTATTGAGCTCACGCATTGATGTATCAATGGGCGGATTTGTTTCACGGTTGCACCAGAATTCAGTAAAAAAGAACGGAGCGAACTCACTGTTTTTTACCGTTGTTGAAACACACTACACGCGTAGACTCGTTCTTTCCGTCTAAGAGTGGTTAAATGAATGAATATGTTAAGAAATATTTACTGATGACAATCAATTTTAGCCACTACAAGCGCCCTAAAAAAATACTTCCGGGAGGGCTATTCTCATCAAGCCCCAGGGCTCTGCGTTCACGTGTCTCTGTTTGAGAGAAGACCTTTGGCTGAGAAACTACAGGTAAAACACCTGGTCCCAGATCAACCGGACCGGTGGCCCGAAAAGCAATGCAGATTTCTTTCTGTGCCTGAGCCGATTTAAATACTTATTATACACTACTGTGTATTGTTGCACAATACTAAAAAGGTACCCGTACGTTAAAAACGAGATGATTTTGCATATTTGTAGTATCTATATGCGGATCAGAGATCTCTCTCTCAGAGATGGGCTCAAGGGCGCGGGGTATGAAGTATACAGTATTAACTGTTTGCATATAAAATGACTGGAGCTTTATTCTGGTCTCTACTTTGTATTTCTCTACAAGATGCACAACCTGATGGCAACACGGCAGGAGAGGCTTTGACTGCATCCTCATCATGCAGTGGATGATGGTCAAGCTCACAGACGTCTGCTTTTGGAAGATTGGCAAACAAAACAAACAAAATGATCCAGAATAATTTTATACTGCAGCTATTTATGCCATCTTGTAATAATGTTAGTGAGCAAAATAAACATACATACGTATTTATTTACTGTGCTTTATTTGTAATTATTTAAAAGTGCAACAAACTTGTAGCCTCATCAACCGTACCTACCCCAGTCGGAGAAAACCAAACTCATAGATTAAATTGTATTATATGTGGGTAGCTAACCTTAGCTAACGTAGTCAAGGTGCATGTAACGTTAGTTCTTAGCTCACTGTGGGCTAACGTTACATGCAGGCAGAACGTGGGGCTTCATGTCAACACAGCAGCCCTCTATGTCGCTCTTTAAAGAAAGAGACTCCACGACATTAACAACATGAAAACAAAGAGAAGTGCTGCTACATTTAAAATAATGTTGATGAACAGAGCAATATACTGTAATGTCAACTTACCTCTGTGTCCTCCTCACTAACCTCCCGTTAGTTTGTATGTGTGCCAGGAGCCCAGTCGAGCCCACCAATAGAAACTCCTGCCTCATTCAGCAGCGTATGCCCCGCCCCCTACGTCCAAAACTCAACTCTTAACTTTTGGGATTGAGCGCACAGGTTTTTATTTTGAGAGCGTAGGTTTTTATTTTGAGAGCAAAGATTTTTTAATTGTAGACAGAAATTCTAGTTACAAACCAGAAATTTGCTCTCAAAACATGTTTTTTTTGGTTTGTGTAATAAAGACACAAATCTACCTTCATAACCGTCTCGGCTTGTTGGAACAAAGCTCTCCCAGTTGATATTATGATGATATGATGACGTGTAGTCCAGTAAAGCAGCAGTTTGTAGAATCCAACAGTTTCTGAGTGGAGTTCTGTTGCACACGGTCCCAATCAGGCCACCTGATGCTTGTGTCTGTTCTTTTTATATATACACTCACATATACCTATCATATACATATCACCTATACAAAGGATTATTAGGAACACCATACTAATACTATGTTTGACCCCCTTTTGCCTTCAGAACTGCCTTAATTCTACATGGCATTGATTCAACAAGGTGCTGAAAGCATTCTTTAGAAAACATGGTGGCCATAAAGGGATGGACATGGTCAGAAACAATGCTCAGGTAGGCCGTGGCATTTAAACGATGCCCAATTGGCACTAAGGGGCCTAAAGTGTGCCAAGAAAACATCCCCCACACCATTACGCCACCACCACCAGCCTGCACAGTGGTAACAAGGCATGATGGATCCATGTTCTCATTCTGTTTACGCCAAATTCTGACTCTACCATCTGAATGTCTCAACAGAAATCGAGACTCATCAGACCAGGCAACATTTTGATGAGTGGTACCGGGTGGGGTCTTCTGCTGTTGTAGCCCATCCGCCTCAAGGTTGTGCGTGTTGTGGCTTCACAAATGCTTTGCTGCATACCTCGGTTGTAACGAGTGGTTATTTCAGTCAAAGTTGCTCTTCTATCAGCTTGAATCAGTCGGCCCATTCTCCTCTGACCTCTAGCATCAACAAGGCATTTTCGCCCACAGGACTGCCGCATACTGGATGTTTTTCCCTTTTCACACCATTCTTTGTAAACCCTAGAAATGGTTGTGCGTGAAAATCCCAGTAACTGAGCAGATTGTGAAATACTTAGACCGGCCCGTCTGGCACCAACAACCATGCCACGCTCAAAATTGCTTAAATCACCTTTCTTTCCCATTCTGACATTCAGTTTGGAGTTCAGGAGATTGTCTTGACCAGGACCACACCCCTAAATGCATTGAAGCAACTGCCATGTGATTGATTGATTAGATAATTGCATTAACGAGAAATTGAACAGGCATTCCTAATAATCCTTTGAGTATATATATATATATATATATATATATATATATATATATATATATATATATATATATATATATATATATATATAAATAAAAAAATCATAGTTTGAAGTTAAAATGTTTGAAGATGTAGTTTGCAGTCAAGTGTTTTGTATTTATTTATTTATATTTAAAGTATACTTTAAATAGTTAATATATTGTTCAATTTGAAGAAAAAAATCTGCCTTGGCAATAAAAAAGTATCAGTTTAGGCACCGTTTAGGCATCGGTATCGTTTTAAAAGTATGGTTTTAGCACCGGTATCGAAAAGAAAAGAAAAACGATGCCCATCCCTACTTATAATATACTGAATTGTATTAATAAGATGTCCTTATTATGTCATCAAAGTGTTGGAATAAATGTTAAATATTTAACTGCAAAGTAGTAATGCGTGATACCTTTTTTTGCATTGAATCATACTGGGATTAGAAGGCCCCACCAAAGAAAATTGCCACCAGCCGCCACTGCAGCCTACTATCACCTAAAGAATATATCAAGGATTAGAAGACTTATGTCTCAACAGGATTTGGAGAAACTTGTTCATGCATTTATCTTCAGTAGACTTGACTCCTGTAACGGTGTAACAGTTTTCAAACAGCTTTTCTAATGCCGTGCTTCAAAATGAACATAACATGTGTACGAAAACACAGCATTGACATCCGGACAGCAGGGACTCTGCACATCTTGGGTCGCGGACTGAAAACTCATCTGTTCAGACGTCTTCTTTGTCCATCAAGAACCTTCTTTCTTTATCCCTCGCTGTTTCTAAATGTAGCACTTCAAGTAGATCAGCATATTTGATGAAGTTGGTGTACTTGCATGATTTCTGCACTTTTGGGCTTGTACCAACATGGTTGAATGCACTTATTGTTCGCATAAAAGTGTCAGCTAAAGCAATGTAATGTACTGGAAAAGATCTCCAAATCCCCTCAATGCTCACTTTGGTGTTGACTATATAATGTCTTTAAACAGAAGACTTCAACTGGAATTCAACATAGTTGATTTAAGTTAACCACAATAAAAAAAACACATGTTGAATGGTTTTACAGTGTCCTGATCATATCCACCTTGTCCTGGTGGGGAACAACATTGTTAACACATAGATGTCATCTCTTAATATTCCACACAACTCTGTTGGTTGAATCACATCCAAATGTGTGATTTCCACAGACGCAGGGTCTTCTAAATCTAAAATTCCTCCTCCTTGTCGGTTGAGTGTGTGTATGTGTGTGTGTGTTTTTTTGCAACCAATGAATCATTGATATCTTGAAGTGCAAGGCCATGTAATGCTTTGTAAATTACAGGCAGGACTTTATAATTAATACATGCAACGGAGAGCACGCTTGTTCACCGCGGAAACTTTCTTTTGTAGGGTGCCTTCTGATTTGCAAAAGCAGCTTTGAAAAGCTTTTTTCTATGTAGAATATTTGAACATCGAGGCAAGATACTAACTCATGAGCATGGTGTGTATTGGTAGTGGAACAGCAGAACTCCAGGTGTCCCTCCTCTGCGTCTCAGGACGCATGAAGCCCTCCCCAGTCTCCACCATCCCCTTGAATACCTGCTGGCATTAGCATAGCAAAGGGAGACAGCATATGTCTCATTTTCTCGAGGACTCTTCACCGGACGTTGCTTCCACTGATGCGTCACTGCAAGGTTCATCAATTCCATCGCTTCTCTTCCCTTCCATTGTTCTTAACAATCCACCTCCTCCTATGTTCTTTCTATGCAATCTCGTCATTCCAGCCTCATTTCTCTCTGTCACCTGTGGCCCCTTCCTCCTCCACCTCTTCCTCCTTAGCTGGGTACAGTTTTATTTTACAACCTCCTCACTCCAGTTGCATTATGTCATTATGACAATTGATGTACTGTGTTTTTCTTGTGTTTTTCACTTGTAATATGCACTGATGAAAACATTTCTCCTGATCCATATGGTAAATGGACCTGTACTTGTATAGCGCTCTTCTAGTCTTCTGACAACTCAAAGCGCTTTAACACTACATGACATCATTCACCCATTCACACAATGATGAGAGGAGCTACCATGCAAGGTGCCACATCAGGATTATCAACCATTCATACACCGTAGGCGCAGCTACACCGTAGGCAGAGCAATTTAGGGTTAAGTGTCTTGCTCAAGGACACATCGACATGGGCAAGCAGGGATCATACCGCCGATCCTCTGAAGGACGACCCTGCACACCACTGAGCCACAGTCGCCCTTATATAACATTTCTATGACAATACAGAATAATGCTGTTGGAAATACTAACTTAAATATCATCAGCCAAACAGTCAAGTTTCAGTTTACATATATGTCTCTTCGAAATGTCCTCACTTCATCATTTATCCTCTTATTTTTCTAAAATGTCATAATTAGCTTATGAATTCTTGAATTCTGGACAAAAAAATGTTTTTTGTGAGGTCACAGTGATCTTTAACCACCAACAATCTGTTCATCATTAACTCCAGGTGGTCGTTTGTGCCCAATCTTAAGAAATTCCCTCAAGGTGTTCCTGAGAATTGGACACACAGTCACACATCATGCCTCTGGCCATGGCTGTCGCCGGCGCAGTGGCATGAAAAGGGAAACATCTCTCCTTTACTAATTTCCAATAATGAAACAAAACCCACTAAACCCTATTTTAAACTGCACGAAAAAAGGGGATAGCGACATGAAGGTATATAAATAAGTTAATCAGCAGAGACAAATTCAATAAAGAAGACAAATTATTTAACGAGTTGTTTTATTTAAATACTCTCGTCACTTTCTCTTAAACAACAAAGGTTTAGCTGAATGCATACACAGCATCCTCATTTCATTTTGTTCCCGTTTATGGGAACATGATCATTCGCAGGAAATTACTTATTACCTTTTTATTACCAAATGTAATAAGATGTACTTCGATTTGTTTCTCAGTAGTCTGTCAGTGCTCAATGCTCACATGAATGTAATACATTGAGCTGTACGTAAACTGATCTGAAAATGATCAAGCATAGTTGTTCATTGTGTTATAATTAAGTAACATTTTCTTAAATTATGTTCTCTTCAGATTGTCTGCAGCCTGGTATTAGAAAGCTTTTACTGCCAACTGGTATACAATCCAAGACATACCAATCAAACAATCTTTTTCTATAGACATGTATAATGGCATTTAAATAACGTCAATGCATTGTTACTTGCTTATTATTGTCTGTCGTTAAAGGTGCATTATTATTGTGGCACACTAGACCATGATGAACTGTGAGATACACTTTGCATTGTACGTCAGCTAACAGCAGTATGAAGATACGTGTGCGTTATGTGTAGGTTACAGTTACATGCTAAAATTTTTTAGAAGTGGGACAAACTTTCCAACAACCTGGTGCAGAAAAGGCCCCAAAGATCTTGCTGAAAGCTGCCATGTCAACATTAGTGTTATTATAATATGTGTATATGAACATGGCATTAAGTACGGAAGCGCATTGCATTCACTGGATAAAAAAAAAGACCCCTTTTCTCGTAATTACGACATCCTGATCTCGTAATTACGACATCCTGATCTCAAAATTACGAAAGGTGCCATACTGGCCACTTTTGTTTGTGTACAGGCGTGTACAGTTTGTGTACAGGCGTGTACTTTTGTTTGTGTACAGGCGTCCCGTGTTGGTTCAACTGCTCCTGCAGAAACAGAGCGACATCCAGCACGTCAGACTGGGCTTTCCGCCTGAACAATCCTAACGCCTTGAGATGAAAGGGGTCTATATTTTTTATCCAGTGAATACAATGCGCTTCCGTAATTAAGTGACTGTGCATAATGAATAAACCAACAAGCACTTCCCCTCAGTTCTACAGAGCATTTTAGGGCGTTTTGTTTTAGTTCAGTCCAAACGATCACATTCACCTGGTGTCCAGAAGCAGGTGGCCTTTTTTCAGTGAAAAAGCGCTGATAAACCCACGTTCACTACTTACCCAGCAGAAACACACAGTTAACAACTAGCAACTAGCTACTAGCAACTAGCAATTAGCTAGGAGACCAAAAACCGAGCTGAAAGGAAAGTGAGTACTGGACTTAGATTAATCCCTTCACCAGAATGAATTGATGATGATGTCATCCCTTGCCTGCTTGATGTGTAAATAAGCAACAGTTTGACCTGTTTCACAAACAAGCAACTTGTCACAAACAAGCAACCTCATTAGTGATATGTTAATCTGTGTAATGTGGGTTAGCTTGTTGTGCATCCCGAATATAAAAAATACATCTATTATTGGCTTCACAGCTAAGTAATGTTTCAACTGTGAAGCTGTCAGATTTTATATTCATATGTAGATGCAAAAAAGAAACAGCAACACCCCCGTATTTAGGGGGCAGTTTAATGCCAGTCAGTCGTCTCAGTGATTAATTGAACAGCTTTGTTCAATGGTACATGGTAATTTGAGAGCATAATTTGACGTAGACTGTCACAACAGCTTGCCAGACTCTGCCTAATGAGAACATCACTATTTTTAACCGTATAGTGGGAGGACGTTCCCAGGAACAATATGAGCCATTCACTCTAATTGAAAGAAATATTATTATCGTCACCGCTCTACCTTTCATTCAAGTGCTTCTTATATTTCCTTGTAATCTTAGATCATAAAAAAACGTTCATATATTAGCATTGCTCAAAAAGAAAAGACTAAGGATCGATTTAATTTCGAGCACAAAACCTTTAATTAAACATTTGACATATCTCAAATGTGTGTGTTGTCAGTTGAAGGAGTGTGGAAGTGTTTTCCTCCAGCGATACTGGCATTTGGACGTCACAGTGGCAAGGGAACTTTTAAACCTTGTCCCTGCAAATAAATCCTGCTGGATGGCTAAAAATAATCCATTACACCACTTCTACTTTGGTACACAACCACCCGTGTTATAGTGGTGCACCTCTTTATTAAATAGTTATTTTATTCTTTGTGATGTAGAAAGAAAAAAGCACATTGCTAATAATCATTCAAAGATACCAGACTTTATTTTTTTCCATGACCTGCCCTATCTGCCTATGATTGGCTTACCCTTATATTCTGAGTAATAAGAGGCAGAGTGGTGTGTGAGTTGCCTCGTGAAGGTCGTCTTTCTACATAATGGTTTGCCATGTGCTTCTGTTTGTTGCAAATAGATTGTGTATTTTGAGGAATAAATGGGCCTTTGTTTTTGGGATAAAGAGTGGACAAACAAATAGGTTTTCTGTCCAATAGGACCTTTTTCGGACTTTTGAGTTTTCGGTATAATGGGTCGTTGGATCAATGGGCAGTCCCAGAGTTAAAGGCGTTCATCAGTCTGGAATTTAACTTTTCAATGGGTTTTCAAGATTAGTTATTTAACCCTTTGGGGGCGGGGCCCGCGGCGATGCGGTCGGGAAGGTGTTTTAAGTTCCTAATAAAATCATATCTTCGCGATAATATGTCACAGAGATATGGTTTAAAATCTGGCGGAACGAGTAGACGCTCCACTTCCTTATCCTATTCCCCCATCATCTTACATGATTCACACATTAAATGGTGAGCATCTAAACACGGACATGTTATATGACAAGATTGTAAAGCTTCACTGTGATTTGTCAATTCGTTTCACGAAAAAACTAACCAATGAACACTCAGAAAATCGGCCCACCATAGCTTCATAAACATCCACTGTAGCTTCATAAACACACTGCTGTTTTTAGTCAGAGAGAAAAATGCCGAGCAAACAGTTTTCCCTGCGTGAAGCACTTTTGGAGATTTGCCGAAGCAGCGACGAGGACGATGTAGGATCAGAGCCTGAAGGCTTTGACTCTGGTGATGAAGAGGACTACTCCAACAAAAGAGATCCATTTGAAGATCGGTAAGTGTCTTTACTAAACTTTGTTTTTGCAATAGCCTATTTACGTTAGCAAAGCATAGACCCTGCTGGATCTCTGTTACTGCACGGTACATAATCGTTACTACCGTATCCCTTCTGAGTTTGTTTTTGTTCGTTAGCATGTCTAGCTTGCACCATGGCTAAAGCTAGTTCTCTTACGTGTTTGAAAACACACGACACAGAACGTAATCCCTACTACCGTGGTCCTTGTTAGTTTGATAATGTTGGTAATGTTGGTTGCTTGATCTTTGTAGCGTGTTTGGAAAACCGCACAGTACATAGTTGTTACTACCGTATCCCTCGTGAGTTTGTTTATGTTCGTTAGCATGTCTAGCTTGCGCCATGGCTAAAGATAGTTCTCTTACGTGTTTGAAAACACACAACACAGAACGTAATCCCTACTACCGTGGCCTCTGTTAGTTTGATAATGTTGGTAACGTTAGTTGCTGGATCTCTCTCTCTCTCTCTCGTGTCGGTGTGTAATCGTTACTTTCTTTCAGTGAATTTATACTGACTAGTTCATTTATTTTTTTCAGAGAGGATTCCCAGCTGCTGCAGCAGCCTCCCAGTCCGCCGGCCACAACGCCAGCCACTCCAGCCAGGTGTTGCGTGCACCGCAAGCTTCGCTACAGCCACCAGGACCTACGCTGTCTTGGAAGACGGACAGAGACCCGGACACTGATCCCCCTGTCTCCAGGTTCCGACCAGCCCGGACACCAGGTCCACACCTCAGCGCCACTTCAACACCGATCGAACTGTTCAAATTGTTCTTCCCTGAACAAACAGTAAAGACACTGTGTGAAAACACGAACAAACGGGCTGGAAAACAAATGGCAAAAAGGAAAAGGTACACATGGACTGACTTGGACGTTGTTGTTTTTTACAAGTACATTGGTTTGCTTTTCTACATCGCCCTGCTAAAGCTGGACAGTATTGCAGATTACTGGAGGCAGAATCACCTTTTTTCTTTGCCGCTTCCAACTCAGATCATGTCACGTGACAGATACAGGACCATATCGTGAAACCTTCACCTTAGCGACCCTGATGAGGATATCCACAATGACACAGGGCACAGCTGACCAAGACAAACTCTTCAGACTGAAAGCCCTGATGGACACAATCAAGACTGCCTGTAAAGCCTTTTACCATCCCCACAGAGAGCTGGCTGTGGATGAAAGAATGGTCGCCACAAAAGCTAAGACTGGGATGACCCAGTACATGAGGGACAAACCCACAAAGTGGGGATTTAGGCTGTTTGTGTTGGCTGACTCGAGGATCGGCTACACGGTGGACTTTTGCATTTACCCCGGCAAAAGTAGCATCCCCTCCACTCATGGCCTGTCCTATGACGCTGTCATGACCCTTGTGCGAGCCGGTTACCTCGGCACAGGCAACCACATATACATGGATAATTTTTATTCCAGCCCCAAGCTCTTCAGGGCTCTCCTTGGCTGCAGATTTGGTGCCTGTGGGCGGACAGGGAGTACCGGAAGGAATGCCCTCGTTCTGATGTGAACGCCCTCACAAAGAAGTCAGCGAGAGGCTCCGTGAGATGGATCCGTGATGGCTCCATCGTCTTTGTGAAATGGATGGACACGAAGGAAGTATCGGTCTGCTCCACAATTCACACGGCACACTCTGGGGGAACTGTGGAGAGGAGGGTGAAGCAGCAAGATGGCTCCTGGAAAAGGGCAACAGTCCCCTGTCCCACACCAGTTGCAGAGTACAACAAGTACATGAGTGGAGTTGATCTGTCAGACCAGCTCATCCAGTACTACTCTGCACAACACAAGACAATGCGCTGGTACAGAACGCTTTTTTACCATTTTCTGGACATTGCCACCACCAACAGCTACATTCTGCACAAGGAACTCTGTCTGGCCCAGCAAACAAAACCCATGACGCACAGAGGTTTCATGGAGCATCTGACTGCTGATCTCGTCGGAATGCCGCTCCGCACCGCTCCTGCCCCGGCCCCTGAAGGTCATGTTCCTGTGGCCATCACTGTTGCTTCAACCGTGGGCAAGAAAGCATCGACGGGTCGCAAGATCTGTGAGTATTGCAGAAGAAAAGGCGCTCGAAAGGACACTCCATGGAAGTGCAGGGAGTGTAATGTTGCCCTCTGCCAGCAGCTGGACAGAAATTGTTTCGCCACATGGCATGAAATGTAAAATGCATATTGTAAGGCCTGTTTTTTTTCTTCCCGTTTCTGACTGAACATGGACATTGTGTAAATAGTCCTGTGTAAATAGTCCTGTTTTTTTTCTGTTTGACTGAGCATGCACTTTGTGTAAATAGTCCTGTTTTTATTATTACAAATTTGGTTTGAAAACAAAAACTGTTGTAATGGTCTTTTTTTTTATTTGCACGCACCCATGAAGCTTTATCTGCAGTATGAAGTCATTTCTCAGTCTCATTTTGATCATTTTGGTGAAAGGTGTGACAGACATAATTTCTACTCAAAGAACAATATAGGTTTTTGGGGTTTTAGACATTTATTTACATGTATCTATCATTGTATTCATATATTCCACTGCTTTTGTGAACCTAAGACCTTTGGTAAACCAATTTCTATCACCAAAACCGCTATTCCACATGAGTAAAGTTATGTTTTCAGAAGGAATATTTCCAAAATCGAGATTTAATTTTTTCAGCTTTAGTCATATTTTCTCTTTACACTTGTGCCTTGGGACAATGGTGCCTCATTATATAGATAGGTGAGATTGTTCTGTAATTTTTGATATACAACACATGAGTATGTATCATATGCAAGTGACTTTAAAAGGGGGAATTTAAAAAGTATGTAAAATCGAGAAAAATGACCCCCAGACACCAGAGTGTTAAGGGGACATGTAAAATGTGGTCACACTATTCAGAATCTGAATCAGCTTTATTGGCCATGTGTGTTTTCCAGTGGTGGCAGCCTTCTCTGCTGGCCTAAACAGAATCACAAAGTTATAGCCTTTTTATAATGTAATTGTTTTTTACAAATACACTACATGTATTATAATTATTTTTCCCTATTAGCTTATTTTCTCGCTCTGCTTCCAGCCTGCAGCACCTGAAGCTTTTCTTAGGGAGAGCTTTCATCCAATCAGATTTCACCTCCTATGTCTCTATGGAAGCAGAGCGCTTCAAGCTGGTTTTGCAGATTAAAGTACACGAGAGTGGACGTTATCGTTGATTGTCATAGTCTTCAACCAATCAGATCTTTAGTTTGACATGCTGGGCGTATTCTTTGACATAAAAGCGCCTACATGCAAGCTCTGGACATATGATTGGTCAGTGGCCCAGCATGACCATGAACATGCGCTGTGATTGGTCAGTGGGCCAGCGTGACTTCTGTGTCAATGGCTGAAGGAGGAGGAGAAACGGACTTGGTGGCGGATTTACTTTATGCCTTTCTCACTGAGGGTTTCATGTTTGGCAGTGACGATCCTCACTGGCGTCCATGAAGCGCACCGATAAACTGAACAACCACGTCACGTCGCCGGCACCCACCGTGGGGCACCCACCGCTGGGCACCCACCACGGGGCACCCACCGCCGGCACTCACCTCCACAGAGCTAGCTCGCGAGCTAGGCTAAGTCGCGCCGTTGAGGTGGTGGGAGAGCTGCTGCTGCTGCTGAGAGGACCCTGTTTTACAGATCACTTGTGAAGGGGATTTGGGAATATTTTACGTGAATTTTGTACCGTATGTCTCTGCAACTGCTGCTAAATTTAGAATCGGAAAAATCCACATATCAGCTGCAATAGGGTCAAAGTTGAGAAAAAAACACTGAATTTTATGGTAGTTAATATCATTCGTTCTGATCGGCTCGTGCATTTGTGTGTGCGGTGTTTTAGTGCCGCAGTTTTGTTGGATTGTTTTGTCATGTTTTGTTATAACTGTAAACTATTATATTGATTACTTGAACAGCATTCTAGGAAGCAGTGTTCTGATGTACGTTTCTGGGGTTTTTATTGTGAAAGGAAAAACTGAAAGAGGGGAGGAAAGGAAATGCTCCAGTGAAGTGTGGAGAGAGAATACAAGTGGTTGCTGTCTTGTGCAAACTACGCACCATCGTGTTGTTGTTTTTTTAATATAGTGAAGTATAGGCGCAAGATAAACCTAGGCTACATAACTAAATGTGACTCGTTCTTGTTGGACTACATGCATTGTCCGTTAATGACACAGCATCCAGTCATGTGCGTATTTATGTTTACGATATCAGACGGCACAGCAGTCCTAGGTCGAAAATGCACGGCCCACCACTGGTGTTTACAATTACATGGAATTTGACTCTGGTTACACGTTGCTCTTCATACTTATATCCATACACAATATACAATAAACAAGATAAATATAAAAAAGACATTAAAGACAAAAAGACAATTAAAGACAACAGTAGTCAACAAAGTGCAAGTAGTGCAGATGGAGAAGTCTGGTTAATTGTTCACCAAAGTGACGGCCAGTGGAAAGAAGCTGTTCCTGTGTCTGGTGGTTTTGGCATATAGTGCAATGTATTGACAAACTAAGAATACTGTATATGATCTGAATTATATGTATGACATATTTGCTAATTACTACAGGTTTGTATTTCCACGACCTTGAGATACACTTTAATTATTTGTATCATTATGCAGAGACAAAAGAGATTAAACAAGATGTGTATCAATGCTGTTCCTGTCCTAATATATACCCATTGTGTTCAACTCTTCCAACTCTGTAAGCATAGCTTCAGAAGTTGCTCTACTTCTACTGAATCCTCACACATCCTGTGAGCGCGCCCTGCACTCTTCCAGCCTTTCCATTACTATGCAAAGCTTTACTGACAAAGAGGACTACAGTCATAACAATTATGAGTTGAGATAGCTGTCACTTCCACAATTCTGATCTGCCCACAGCAGCCACCAAATGCAGCCCCTTGACGGAAGCTTTCGGCTCACTACAACCATGGCACTCACCCGGGCTGAGGATGGCAAGGTTGTCCTGAGAAATATTTTCCTACCAATCAGGAACCTCAGGAAGTCCTAAATCCTCAGCCTGCTTGTAAAATAATGTGAGTTTCCTTCTGATCTGTAAGTATACCACATAGTCCTTATTTGTGGAAAAGATCATGCAAAATAATTGTTCAGGATTTGCACTCTATAATAATATTAACGCACAGGAAGACAAACAGACATTGAAGCCAAAGTAAAAGAGAACAAAGCAAACATACACTACCACGTAGACCACATCCACGGCTACGTAGGAAGGAAATCTCCATCCCACCTCCTCTCCCACTGCTCCTCTGTGGTTGAACGACAATTTTGCCAGCAGAAGCTTTCCTCGTCCTCACAATTTTCTCTCTCTCTGATTGTACCTCATTTGTACTTCACTTTGGACAAAAGTGCCTCCTGAATTAATATATGTACATATCAAATATTTGTAGTTAGGTAAAGCCCAGTCTTGCCAGTCTGCAAAACACAAATAATAAATGTAAATGTCAATACATCTGGCACAATCGTCCACTTGGACTCGATAACGAACTGATTAGAGTTTGGTGATCAAGGTTTACTGCGACCTCGCACAAACACATTGTTGGCCTTGAATCAAGAATTCATATGATGACAATTTCACACTGATGATCGTGATGACTTTTCAACAGACATGGATGTAAACTGCAACATGACTGGTTGGCAGATGCCTACAACCACAAGGCCGTAATTTATAGTTTACAATGTGAATCTAGATTCTAATAAAATCTCATCACATGCCACGTGACTAAGTGCTCAACCGTTAAGTACAAGGCTAATGGTTTGTGGTGTGAAGCCAGTGTCTTTAATGTTATTGAAATAATGCCGTCTCAAATCAAGTCAAGAGTGTTTGACTTCATGGCTTCTCAGTATTTGTGTCCCACTGTAAACCTTTATTGCATTGTGTACGACTTGCAGCACTTCTGTGTTTGCTTAAATGTTTTATTCAATTGCAGCCTTTTCCCCGATGTGACGTATGTGTTTTTTCAGTTGCAGTGTATTGAGCTCTCTCACTAACATATAAATAGGTGTAAATTAAGAGCTTGGGGCAGACGGGAGGGTAAATCTGCTCCTCTGTGTGTTTCACTTGGTATTAGTGGGGTACAGATCACATTTGCAAAGGATTATTTGCTGCAGACTGCAGTAAAAATGTCTGATACCATCTGACTTTTAGCCCAAAGTCAATTTGTATCCGGCATCAGAGAAAAGCTCAGAGGGATGCAATTAAGGCTGTCACAGCACGTAATGGGACCGGCTGAACCCGCATCCAGTGGGTTGACTGAGTAGAGAGGTGCAGGTCTGGGATTTGATAGGCTTCAGTTTGTTGCCCTGTTTACTGTAATGCAACGCAACACATCACCACTATTTACTGCAACCTTGAGTGGGACTTTACCAACGCCTATAAAAAAAAGTGTAAAGAAAAAAGTGCAAAAAAGAAAAGAAACAAAAGACACAAATTCTTTGAATGCCTTGAGATCATAAGAATAACAGACACACATCAATATGATCAGAGATACTATTTTCATAATTGATTTGTTTATTGATTTTGGTTCAATCTCTTTTAGTCTCTTGGTGCCTTTTTTTCCAACACTCGCTTGCCAATCATCCTCAACAATTATGATTGGTTGCTTTGTCATTGGCAAAGATTCAAAGCTAATAGGCTTGTTTGAGATGAACTGCTTCTCGCCTGGAATGTAGACGAGAGCAGCGGCAGCAGCAGGGGCGTTGTCAAAAAACTGCAGTCAAGTCGGACAGTTTTCAGCTGCCTTCAAATAATACACAGAAAAAGTTACTTCCTGTTAGTTCCGATCTGGAGGCTACTTGTAGTATACAGACCACATTCGGATTTATTCATGTGATTGAAAATATATATTTACGTAGAAATGTGTGTGTAGCTGCATCCTTTGTTCTTTTTATGTCTGCCTGTGAAATACATTACTACTGGTTTTGATATGTGTTATATAAATAATCTTTATTATTATCAACCACACAAGATATGTTTTTAGATTAAACCTGAGACTAATAGTCAACAATCGAGCGTCAAGTATTACTACACAGAAAATATGGATTTTCTACAACACGTGGTGTTTGCTGTCAAATCTAGGTGTTTCCCATAATGCACTGGGCCATACAGTCGGTGGAGAGCTAATGTGGTGCCTGGCTCTAAAATCTGCGGCTGCCTCGCTCTCGTGAGATTATCGTTGACCACGTTTGCATGACGTCAGAGCGAGTCGGGATCAAGTCGCACACAAATCTAACCGGCATGCATTGCGTGCCGATCGCTGGCGAACGATTCTGATCAGAACTGGTTCATCTCCAACGGACCTAATTAGTCACACAAGGCACTCCCAGCATTCCACACCTCCTTAAAGACATTACCCACAATCATGTGAATGGGAGGACCGTATTTGGTGTGAATGCAGCCCAACTCCAGGTGGAGGACTATAAACTGGGCACATAAACCAAGCTATTATAGTTAAACCGTTGAAATCATTTGTTACAAAGGTTCTGTCATTATTGTTCTACTTCTGTCACGTAAATGCTGTACGTTTGTTGAGGGGAAAGGCATTTACTTGGCAGACGTTAGTATTTATCTTAATTGTATATGATAGTAATTAAATGATGTATCTGCTATAGCACAAATGTAATAGTCTGTCTTCTGAAGAGAAATGAGAGATTCAACTTGGTTGTTTCTTCAAATTGTTACAAACCAAACCTCTGGTAAAACATTATTTGATTTAACGCGGAATGGTTCTCCAGGGGGGAAAGGCTAACTGCTAGCTTATCAGACATTTCTTCTTTTGATTTTAATGTGTGTTATTGGGAGGGGATCGAACAAGTCAGGCATTTAGGATCTCACACATCATTCTGAGAGTGTTTCTAAACATGAAAGCAGCAGGACAAGGTGTTGTTGCAAGGAATAGCAAACATCGCTACACAAACTGACAACTCGTGCAAATGCGGAATTGAGCTCAGTGGGATTGTAATTTATGTCAAACTGTGTGGAAAATGTAAAACGCATTTCATGTTAGCTACTGTATAAGAAACACATTGAATGTAGCTACAACATGAACTGTGTGTTTAATTCCAACGCACAATAACTGATGTGACTGACCAGACCAGCTTTTGTCTGAGTCTCTGCCGAGTGACTGAGCGTCCTGTCATGAGGGTTGATTCATAAGTGAGTGTCATCCAAAAATAAATGCAACATGAAATAAAAGGTTATTGGCTTACAATAGCAGCTGTCATGCAAATACATACTGAATGAATTAAAACATACAGTTGCGATGAATAATAAAAATAAACATTTATATTTTTTCATATCATTTAATATATATATATATATATATATGTATATATATATATGTCTACAAATATTTAGTTGGCACTACTTCATTCAATACGTATTTGTATTATTTATTTTAACATGTTTAATCATTTATTTTTTCAATTGTCAATTTATTCATTCAATAATTAATGTATTTCCATCACTATAAATGATATTCATATCATCATGACCCATTTAATCTTCATTACAAATTGTTACAATCAATGGAGTCCATCAGGTTTAGTGAACCGAAGCAGCCTCTCTATTTATACTTGTATATAAACGTATCATTGCCGTTGGCAGTGGTCAGCATCCGTCAATAGAATCCCGAGAGGCTCGGCTGTGTAGCGGCTAATGGAACTCATTTGTTTCAGTTGTTTTCATAAGAAGAACACGTTCAGTCTTTGTATTCCCCTCGTTTGGACACGCGGCGCAGCTTCACTCACGCACATTGACCCTCCATCTGAAAGGTTCAGATCACAAACCAGTCCATCTGCTCAGATCAACGAAAGGTTGTGACCTTCAAATTGGTATTTCACTGACTTTCATGCCTCTTCAAAATAATCACCGTGCTTTCCAGACAACTGCAGTAGATAAGAAAGCTCTCCAACCAGCATAACAGCTGCTGTTGCACTTGTTATTTAGGAAATGGATTTAGAGAGGAGTCTGTAATTTCAGTGTGATGAACTGCGCAAAGTGTAAATGTGATTGCTATTTTTCACTAAACTGCCATGGAACAACAAAACCGATTTGATCTACTTACCCGCTTCCCTTTCTGCACAGGTGTGTTCCCCGAGGCCGTCAGCGGTGTGACAGGCTGTGAAGTGAAGTAATAAGTCTGGTCAGTCTATGTGGCTACAGCTCTGTAGGGTCAATGAGTTACACTGTATCAATATACGGGCCATAATTTCCCCTCTGGACAGATCTTCTATAATTGCTTTAGAATGTTAATAACAATGAGCTCGGAACAGTCACAATGCTGTATGCAATGTATAAATCAGATAACCACAGGGAGAAGATCTCTGCAGCCGTCTCTTTAAAATAACCCCCACACAACTAAACTGCATTCTCAATTACGTTTTGTCGAAACTTATTTTCACTTGGATTACTGTCAGTTTAAGAAATGTGTTTTACGTCCTAGATTGAAACAAAACATCTTGATTATGTTTAGGCATAAAAGTCCTGTTTATTTGTTGGCAAACATTGATTAAAAACATATTAGGAATAGTGTTGTTACGAGATGTGCCGACGCTCCGAAGCGTGTGTCGAGTAATGGCGGGGGCGTTTCCTCGAAGCGCGTATCGAGGCTTGCTTCATTTAGGGGAGGAGCCAAAAATGATGACGTCCGAAGCCTCGCTGCCCGGCTGTACCATGTGACTGCTTCGGGAAGTGGTTCAGATTTTGCCGGGAGGTTTGACAGCAATATAAACCCCTCAGGCTCCATTCAAAATGTGGGTTGTTGGTTGAGAGTTTGGATAGTTTGGATAGCGTTTATGTAGTTTGGAGAGAGAGAGAGAGAGAGAGTTAGGAGAGTGAGGAGAGAAGGATGCCCATGCCATTTTCCTAAAGTGACATAATAACATTAAACAACCTGCCATATCATATGATACTAGCATTTTGGGAAAACTTACAAACACAGAATATATTCAAAACTTATTTTATTATGCACATATGTGATCATACATACATATGTGGTCATACATTTTTGTAATTCATAGTCATTCCCAACAGCCATAACAGACACAAAAATACAATGCATCACATTATGTGGTTCAGATACAGCTGCCTGTGATTATACACTTGGCCAGTAGGTGGTTTTGTGTGCACATGAAGCTTCGAGAAATGAACCCTTTCTCGAACCAATTGGCTGACGTGGTTCGATGCCTCATGAGGCTTCATCTCACCATCACTAATTAGGAACGCCTTAAAAACAAATGCAATCAGGGAAAAATGATGTATACCTCGAAACTTAATTGACAACGAAGTTCCGTAGTCTGGGAAAGTATTTTTTTAAGAGACCAATCTGATAAATCTGAAGAGGGCTAATGTTACTGACAGCAAAGGTCAGCTGGGATGATGCAGTAACATAATTGAAATACCGGTCTTTAACTACTCCCATCTCTGAGAGATACACACCCTGATGTACTGATTCAACTTTCCAACCCTCTCAAAGTGTGTTCAGATAGCGGAGTAAATGTTGGAGGGTGTGTAATTGTATCGTCGAAGGAAAAGACGGGAGTTGATTTGGATTTGCACTCGACGAAACAAAATGAGATGAAGACGTGGAGCGCTGGGAAATGCTTGTGATCTGGGAGGTTGAGGCTGGCGGAGCGTTGGAGCTCAGGAGCTCGGAGCTGCAGTGGACTTTGGCGATCAGGTGTCCCCACTAAGTATGGTGTCACTACAGAGCACCTGGGGAAGCAGGAGAGCACTAGTTCATATAAGGGGGCAATTTCGAAAGCTTCACTAGCTGATGGAGAGAGTCCTCTGAATGGCCCTGACAAGTCCCTTGCTTCCTTGCAGCAGAGGGGGAAATCACAAATCAGCAGTGGCGTGCGAGCAGACATGATGTCCTGTTAAGCAGCAGAAAATTCATCAGAGAAGTGTTTCTTGTTGTCAGGCGGTCTCTTGACAAAATGAGGAGAAAACTAGCAGCTCCTGAGAAAAGGCATAACCCACGTTGAAGATGTTCCGCTACTGCCCTCTACTGGCCAGGGCCGAGTACAACAAGTGAATTTAGCATTGAAATAAGATAAATCAACACAACAAACAAAACATATTCTATGTGGGTCACAAAGATATGTCGGTATGGGTTTAAAATAATATATAGGACTGCAGATCCTCATTCTGAGTGGAGTCACAGTATGAAATGTGTTCGCGCACACCGACACGGCTGTGTGTCCGCTGCTAGCTAGCTGGAGCTAACGTCTTCAGAACTGGTACCTTTGCTGTTTGGGCCGACTGCGAAAACATTCCAGCGGTCAAATTTGTGAAAATACTTGCTTTGGGTTCAGCCTGAACACAACTTCAGAAAATGTATTTGTATTCCAAATACACAGCCTGCACCATGATACAAAAAAAACATTTGCCACCATAAATACCAATGCCACCATTTTGTTTGGCTTCAGCTCAGATTTCATGGGAAATGTACATGTTTGAACCTGTACTAACGCAACTAAAGAAATTGATATTTCCTCAATTGCTGGTAAAAGATTCATCAATTGTCCAAATTGTATACAGTATATGAACAATATATATTGATATAACCTCTGTTCAGACTTCTTTTTGTTTATATGATCATCAAACATGGTGTAAGGTGATATGTCTGCGATTATGATGTTCTCAAAGCAGTTACCTCATTAACGCCAAAGAAAAAACTTATGCACCAGGTCCCTCAGTCCTAATTAGGAGAAGTATTAATGCTCCAACCTACATTTTCACATATGACATCTCACAGGTATGAATAATACAATGAATCATGTCTTGTATATGCTGGTTTTGTGCAGTCATATTCTGCGTGCCTTATCACGCAACTTCAGGGTTGGACCTCACGAACGCTGGCTGAATGGTTCAACGTCTGACATCATCAGTTCCACTGATGGCAGGTTTGGTTCTGAAGTTGGTGCTATGAACTAACGTGGCTGTATTCTGCCACTAAACAGAGTAGAAGAAGTAGAGGTTGATAACAAGAAACACAATTAGTACCCATGGCGATCGAACCAATTACAAGAGAAAATGGAGAGAGGTCTTCAGGAATTTGTTTCAGTCGGTCAAGATCATGTTCATGCTGTCCGAAGACACAGACAAGCATTCACACGTCATGGGAATATCGAGGAAGATGCCGAGAGCAGAAACAGCTGATTGGTCACGTGAGCTATGTCAGAATGTATTCCGTAAAGGTCGAATTAGCACATCAACCCCAATTCGACAAAGGTCATAAACATGGGCGTAAAAACGTATTCTAAAGTAAAAGCTTTTTCCAATGCGATACTTCAAAGTACACATGCTGGAGGTGTGTTTCAAAAATTGCAAATGCACATTTTCCCCTGCAGTCCCAGCGATGGCTCGTCAAACTGTTTGGTCGGAACTAGAACATATTTTTTCGTTTGTGCTTCTTTTCTGTTCAGTCATGATGCCAGGAACTGATTGTGATGTCTACAGCAAATTTAAAAGTAACAGCAGATCTTCTTTCTGTCAGGAATTTCTACCGACAGTCACTTTCTTCTATCTTGTAATATATTTCTCCGCAAAGGCTGGGCCACTCTGGCCTGCCCTCTTTTGCTCTTCACTGGAACACATTTGAGGTCCTAATTGTGGCACTAAAATTCATATTGAATTATCTGGAGTGAAATACGGCTGTAAATAGGCCTGTGATTTTCCTTGAGGGAATGACACGATGCTCAGTTTCCATGGTGCTGATGTCATTTTAATCACTGCTGCCTGCTCACAGAGCTGCCCGTTACGAGCACCAGGCAGCTCTGAAATGTCTTTCTCTGGGATGGTCCAGACATCAGCAGGACCACAGCAGTTTGCTTTTATTGTTCCTGGGTGTCGGGTTGCATGTGGGTGAGGAACTTCTGTTCTCGTTTCAGACAGTTGCGGGTATCCATGAAAGAGACATGAATTACAGGCTCATTGGGAAGGTTGCATGCCTTAAGCCATTTACCATTGCCAGACATGTTGTATAGCCTGCCGGGAAAATAACTTTGTAGAAGGCTGTCAGATATTATAAATGCATGGAACATGCAAAAAACATGTCAGTTGTATAAATTACGTAAAGAAGGACTTCAGAAGAGCTTCATTAGAATTGATAGAAATAATAACACATTTAAACTGTCGAACTGTATATATTTATGTTAAGTATTAATGTTCAACCATATCTAGAATATTAACGCAGGTGTAAATGCTCCTTGCAATTACTCGATGTCTCTCACTGTGGGTTTATACAGTCTGGTCATTTCCCATTACCACAACACAAGGCTTCCTTTAGCATTCATAACAATGCACGCGGCTTTCAACAAAAACCCATCCATGTTGTTATTCTGTGCAAAGCAACTAACATAGTTAACAGAAGAAAGTCAGTTTACAGGAGTTTGGATGGTTCAATGAACACAGACCCAAGAGAACACTGTTCATGTCTCGTTGACTTATTTAACCTTATCATTGTTACATAACTTCTGTACTTAACTATTTGCTAAGCAACTGCCGTTAATTTTTACATAATAATAGTTTTGTTGCTTAAAGCTAGCCAAGTAGTTTTTTTTTCCTAAATAAACTTCAGAACTAAGTAGACCTACATCAGAAGTTGATTTTGTAACAAGTGGAAACTGACACTCCCTGACACCTCCACAACTGGCTCTAGAGGGTAACCGTGAGCCTCATAGTTTGAAACCTAGGGTGTCTGACTAAGGGTCGCTATTTGACTAATTGAAAGTGAGAATGTTGCTTTGGAAGCATTTTTGTAAAATGTTGCCACATGAAATGAACACCCAGATGCTTTGATTATAGACGCAAATGGATATATTTTTTTATATACAAGACTGTTTTGTCGTATTTAAAAAAATATAAGCACAATATTCATATTATATTAGTTTACAGAAAAAGTGAAAATTAAAAATGTTGTTTGATTCTGAGGGTCCTTAATCATGCATGTACTTAGCTGGATACCTCTTTGGTATCCAGCTGTGGTACGCTACAAAACATCTTGTGGCCAAAAAAGCATTTTCCCCAATGGCCTCTTTCATAAAGATATATGTAAAATGAATTATTAACTTTTTAACTGTAAAGGTTAAGGTGTTGTAAGTATAACACTTTCCCAGAGCCTAGACAGTGTTTGCTATGTCATCCTAGTGTTAAGTGTATGGTCTGAGTGGGACTGAAAACAAGCAGGTTCATGGAGCAAGACACAAGTAGTGGGCCTAAAAATGCAGAAACAAATCAAGGACAGACACATGGCTTATTCTCTGGGTGAGCTATACACAATCAAGTGAGTGACTGCTGTCTTGGAAACCGTTATCTCGCTCTAATTTTATGTCCATGCTTACGGGGATGCTTTTATCCAGATAACCTATCCAGATCACGTGTTAAAACCTGCTGGAAATGGAGCGTTACATTCGTTGCTCCATAATGTGATGCGGGGTGCTGGTTCAGTGGCAATATCTCACTGTAAAGCTCCCTCTCTCGTGTCCCATTTCTTAAATCTTCATTATCATAGTGAGATATTTTACTTGCGAGTGTGTGCAGTTATGTCTGATGTATCAGTGTCCAATGCCCTGCAGACGGATAAGGGGGTCTGGTCGGATAGACGGAGGTCAGCTGGAGGTCAATGATCCTCCACCTGATTACAAGCTTTACTGTGTGTTAGTGCAATCTGCTGTTAATATGATTTGTATGTCTTTATTCAGGAGTGGGCTGTGTTTCTCCAAAGTCAGTTCATTATTACTCATTTACTGCACCAGAGGGACAGATGTTCTGACATACTGTGTCTTAACCTTGTCTTTTCTGACATTAAAAACAGTTTGGGGAAAGTACTTGTACTTTCTGTGTCAAACTGTTTGTCATGTTAAAGAGAGAGCATCGCTAGTGCTGGTTTAAGGTCAGTGGTTGCAGGCTTATGCATTGAGGTCTGTTTTACAGGTTGCTATACTATATTGGAAGAAGGTGTGCTCCAGCAAAGAGAAAAATAAACTATTGATATTAGGGTTCGGTATCAAGCGCTCTTTGATTTAATGAAATGTGTGCTTGGCCCAGTACCGTAGGAGCTACAACCCATACAACCCATTGGGCCTGATCACTGGGGATTCATAGCCTCTCCAACATGCCCCCTACAACTCCATCCGGATCTTACCACGTCAAGAGAACCGGCTTGTACATCACATTGCTCACGAATTTTGGATCAGGCTGCATATTCAACTCGTTATAATACGATTATCCATGTATACCTTTCCATCAAAAAACAAACACCAAAATAATCTAAATCAGGTGCCAAATTGCCGCCAGTACTCAAAACTGCTGGGCTGCACAGACTCAGGCAAGAGCAACACCAGTGCTTCTATCGTGGCTGGTTAAAACCGTTGTAAAACCATTGTTTTAAGATAAACTTAAGAACAAACGTCAACCTATCTTTTGACACTGTTGTGCCGAAGGAAATTCCTTGATTCCCACAGTTTTGTTGTGGGTATATCCCCACCGCTTGTGACTTATCGAGTACCAGGAGGATGTCTGATGTCTGATAAAGCAGCTGGCTGGGATGGGTGGGTTGGAGGCCATAACTCAACACTCGTCCCTCTGTGACCTTTTGGCTCCCGCAGAGGATCAGGCCGGGTGGGAGATTGCCCTTTGGAGACTATGTCTGAAGCAAATTGTCAGAGGGATCACCCACCTTTTCTATCAAATTGACAGACCTTTTGTGCTCAGGCAGTTCGGCTCTCATTACCACAGGCCTGGGTTCACACGCAATCTTTTAAATTCAATTAGCTCAGATGCGCAGCAAAATATCGAAGGGCATTTGGCTCGTGCAAAGCCTCAAGGAAACTAGAAAAGGTCATTCCTCGACTTCCTCTCTGAGAGGTGCAGGGAGGTAGATGGGGGAAATAATGTCACATTCAATGGGATAAAATGGCATTTCATTCTCTGCACTACTCCACCGCAGTGACCAAACGTAATTTCCTTCTGAAGAAACGCTGCCTGGAGCAACCAACTCTTTCAGTGTAATACTTAGAACAGTGGCCGTTTAATATCACAAGTATATTGTTCAAAGTTTAGCACTTCATTAAAATTCAAACTCCGGCTATATTCCTCACTGCAATGGAAAAGGCTGACACTGCTCCTGCTACAGTAAAAACTCAAACCAGGAGGTGTCGCTCTATAAAAACTGGGACTATGCTATATGGATCATAACGAGCTATGCCGTTGAAAGTGGAGGAGGTAATTTTTTCCTGAAGAAATTGTCCCCTTTTTACAAGACAATTAACATAGAACAGCCGTTGTGGCGGCGGGGCGTGGTTGGGCCCGGCTGCAGAGGGAACTGAGCGAGGGTGTGGTTCAGGGAAACCACGCCAGGACCCGGTGTAATCAGCCTCAGCTGTGGTCAATCTGTGTGTGTCTCTCTCCAATAAAACACGATAGCGACTGTAACGTGGTCTGTTACTTCCCCGAGTTCCCCACCCCCCCAGCACAAAGGACACAAGCAGACCGTAATATCGTTTGGCAACGCTTTTAATCGGAACTGCACTGTCTAGCTACGACGCTCGGTCAGACTGCGTTTCTAGCTCCTCTCTCCTGCTCCTCCGTCCATCCTATGACTTATATAGGGACGACACACAATTAGGCCTCATCCCCGGCACCTGTTCCCTGAGCCGCTCCTCTCCTCCCCCTCTGCAGCTGAGCCTAACCACGCCCCCAGCCACCACAGCGACTGAGGAACGGAGGGAGCATGATTCAGTCTGTTCAAGCAGGCAGAGTGGACGGAATCGCTTAGAGGCGTCGCAGGAGAGCGCACACCGGACAGCCTGTAAATACTCATGTGTTGGATAATAATAAAAGCATTAAGAACCGCGATTCCAGTGTGCTGCTGTCTTCGTGCTGCCCGAGACTCACAGAGTAACGAAAGAGCGTTACAGCTGCATTATGCATGCAAATCAAACAGCCCTCTTGTTCCGTGTGCGCGGCCTTATTGAGGATGACCTTGGTGGACGACAGGTGTTGCAGCGGGGATTATACCCCTCCTGTCACCTGCAGGTGACATAAAATTCCCAATTAAACTTTAAGATGACTTGTTCATGTGAACTAAACAAAACGTGCGTGGCATCAGTGATGAGGTTGACTTTTTTTTATGTAAGACGCTGAGGGTAATGAAATTCTGTTACAGTTCATGATGTTTGCTACAAGCTTGTAATAAACGGGTTCTGCAGCTTTGAGATGTTGAGCATTAGTGGGACGTCTCAGCTGGCTAATCAGCAATATTTCATAATTTCAACGTCGGTTTCCAAGTTTTGATCAACGCTGCTCACATCACTGTCGTCTCAATGTCTGCTGAGCTGTGAGAATATAGTTCAACCTGTATGCAATATATGTATTTACATGGAGCTTTATTTATCTATATATTGGACTGTTGTATAATCACTTAGTCAAGAATATCTTGCTAGTTTGGAAAGAAGCTTCCCTTAGAAATTAATCGTTTAAACTACAATACGATTAATTAATATCTAGTCAAATGACCAGAGATGACTCACCAACTACAATTAATCAATTATTGCAGCAACAAGAGATCAATCGATTGTGATTCTTCTCGTTTCTAACCTCTCGCCACTCAGCGGCACTGAGAAACACACTTTGGTTGTCGGGAGCTCAATTGTTAGAAACGTGAAGATCGCGAAACCAGGGACCACAGTCAAATGTATTTCTGCGGCCAGAGCGGGCGACGTTGAGTCCTATTTAAAACTGTTGGCTAAAGACAAACGTAAATACAGTAAGATTGTAATACACGTCGGCGGTAATGACACCCGACTTTGCCAGTCGGAGGTCACTAAAATCAACGTGGAGTCGGTGTGTGCTTACGCCAAAACAATGGCGGACTCCGTAGTTTTCTCTGGCCCGCTCCCAAACACGGTGACTGATGAGATGTATAGCCGCATGTCAACTTTCCATCGTTGGTTGTCACGGTGGTGTCCAGCAAACAATGTGGGCTTCGTAGATAACTGGCGGTCTTTCCGTGGAAACCCAGGTCTGATTAGGGGTGACGGCATCCATCCCACTTCGGATGGAGCGGATCTCCTTTCTGCAAATATGACCAAGCTTATTGGTCGACTTCGTACATGACAGACCAGGAAGCAGAAGCAGAGTTGTAGTCTTACACCCTTCTCTGCATTCCCTGCATTTTCTTTAGGGCAGCTGCCCACCTTTAACTCTAGAGAGACTGTGTCTGTCCCACGGCCACTTAAATTAATTAAATTAAAAGTAGCCAAAAGAGTTATAGAAAATAACCTCATAAAGGTTAACACCACTAGTGCAAAAGTGCAACATGATAGGAGAATTAAATGTGGACTCCTAAATATTAGATCTTTGTCTTCTAAAGCTGTATTACTAAATTAATTAATATCAGATAATGATATTGATGTGTTGTGTCTTACTGAAACTTGGCTGAGACATGAGGAATATGTCAGCCTAAATGAATCTACTCCTCCAAGTCATGTTAATATGCACATTCCTCGAGGCACCGGCTGAGGAGGTGGAGTAGCTGCCATCTTTGACTCGGGTCTGTTAATGGGTCCTAAACCTGGATTGAACTGCAACTCATTTGAAAGCCTTGTTCTTAGTCTTTCACATCCAACCTGGAAAACAGTACAGCCGATTCTGTTTGTTGTGATGTACCGGGCACCAGTTACGTATTCAGAATTTATTTCAGAATTTTCTGAGTTTTTGTCAAGTTTGGTCCTTAAGACTGATAAGGTAATTATTGTAGGGGATTTTAATATTCATGTGGATGTCAGCAATGACAGCCTTAGTGTTGCATTTAGCTCATTGTTGGATTCGATTGGCTTCTGTCAGAGAGTACAGGAACCAATTTACTGTTTTAACCACACCCTCGACCTTGTTCTTACATATGGCATTGACGTGGAGCATTTAGTAGTGTTTCCTCAGAACCCTCTTTTATCAGACCATTGCCTTATAACTTTTGAGTTTATACTCCCGGATTGTACAGCGTTAGGCAAGAGTTTTTACACCAGATGTCTAACTGACGGTGCTGTTGCTAGATTTAAGGAAGCGATTCCTTCTGTATTTGATTCATTACCATGTCTCAATATAACAGAGGACTCCTGTGCTAACTTTACTCCCTCCCAGATTGATCAGCTCGTCGAAGGTGCTACTGGCTCATTGAGAGTGACACTGGACTCGATAGCCCCTCTAAAAAAAAAGGATCATTAAGCAAAGGAGGTTTGCTCCATGGTACAACCCTCAGACCCGCATGTTGAAGCAAGCATCACGGAAGCTTGAGGGCATATGGCGTTCCAACGGTCTGGAGGAGTCCCGGCTGGTTTGGCGGGATAGTCTGAGAACATATAAGAAGGCCCTCCGTAATGCCAGAGGAGCCTACTACTCATCACTAATAGAGAAAAACAAGAGCAACCCTAGGTTTCTCTTTAGCACTGTGGCCAGGCTGGCTGAGAGTCATAGCTCGGTGGATCCGTGTATTCCTATAGACCTCAGTAGTAATGACTTCATGAACTTCTTCAATGGTAAGATTCTGGCTATTAGAGACAGGATCGGTGATCTCCTGCCCTCGACTACTGCCGGTCCATCCTCAGGTGGGATGGCCATGGAGGAGGCTGTGGGCCCTGTTGTGCGTCTGGATGGATTTTTTACCATCAACCTCGACCAACTGTCTTCAATGGTTTCTACTTCTATATCGTCTACCTGTCTCCTGGACCCTGTTCCGACTAAACTGTTTAAGGAAGTTTTACCTTTAGTTAGTGCCTCTCTACTAGATATTATCAATGGGTCTTTACTAACGGGTCATATAAAATAAACTGAATTGAATTAATGGATTAGCCAAGCAACAAGAGATTAAACATCAACTAAGATTAAGTTATTAGCCAAGCGTCAAGAGATTTACCACAAACTAGTCAAGTGACAAAATAAATGAATCCCCAACTATTTTCATAATCGATCAATCATATCAGTCATTTTTAAAGCCAAACTGCTAAACATTCATCAGTTCTCGCTCCTTTGTGTTTATTTCTTCTCTATTTTACATAATTTAATATATCATTTTTTTTTTACCGTTGGAAAGCCACAAATACGTCACCGTGGGTTCTGAAAGTTCTTTATGATTTTCACAATTTGTGTTCACCATTTTGTTAATAGGTATGGATGTATGGTATGGTACACTGTTGGAGGGAATTGTTTATGTAATCAAAGAGCTATACAGTAATTTTAGGAAGAGCCATTATCCACAGCTATATTCACTTGGGGGTAGAAGAAGGGTTAATTATAAGAGAAGAGAGTTCTGTAATGACACTCAGGCCCACTTACGTAAGCATACTGCTGGTCTCTGTTTAAAGAACAAAGTTTTGGCAGGAGGTAAACCTATCTGGTCACTGTGACCTGGCTCTGTCTGGCTCCCTGTTAGGGACCTAACATGGAAGAAATGCAGTCCTCCGATGACATCAGGCACTAGCATCTGAGAGTTGCAGAATAGTCAATAACAGGATGAGAGGTTAATAACAACAGTTTCTGGGAATACGCGGGGCTAGGCAAGGGGGAACCACATATCACGTTGCCAAAAATGTTAGTTAGTAATGATAGTAAGTGATCAGGCATTGGTTAGGTTGATAGGAGAAGGGCCGTTGGTTCTGTCACGAGACAGAAGGAGGGTTTGGTGACGTACGATTGAGTGAGTATGACTACGTGATTTTGAAAGCACAAGTCAGTTGGGGCATTCCAGTACGAGGAGGAACCTATACTCTTTTTGTCTGTTGCCAGCCGGAACCAACCATTTGTTCATAAACTTGCTGTTTGTGAATAAATAGACGTGGAACACCTCATCAGCCTGTCTCTGTCCATCTTTGATTCATGGGGATTTCCTGAGTGAGCCATCTGACTGAGATTTGGGAGTACTCAGTAAAAGTCTTGAGCGTTATCCATTGGCGGAACACCCACCGGCCGGGTGGGGCCGTTCATCGGCAAAATAGACATTTAATTTACTACCACAATACGAATGGATTAATTAACAAATACACAGAGTAATGAATAATAGAGGTAGAGACTGAACTCAAAGTCAGCTGCAATACCAAAACAATGAGCTGAAGGAGATCAACACTTTGCAGGTGATAATTTTGGATTAATTTACATTGACATTGCATTTGATGCATTGTCCATAGGACAATGCAATGCTGTATTTATCTCAAAACTTTTTTGACAGACCTTTTTGTATGATTTTTGATGATTATATGATGATGAGAAAATGTCGCCATCTCTGACAAATGACAAAATATATCGTGATTAAAAAATGTTTTAATTCAAAATGAAGAGTTGTCTGCCTGTGTCCTCTTGCCTTTTCTACACATTACATTTTGAGGAAGGATTGGATAATAATAATCAAGGTTTCCTAGCAGCCACTTAAGCAAACATAGCCCCTCTGCATGACTAATTACCACAGATTAAAGGTGGTCAAGGAGAGTCGGATGTAGCCAAATGAGTTGCCAAAGAACAGTGATGAAGAGCTATTTGGAAAACCTTTCACCTTCTGTTTACGCTTGCCAGACTGTGGCCGGGCTCCACACAGAACGTAATCCTTATCCGCACTTTGACAATGTTGCTGCATGGCGGAACATTGTCCCCGACAAGAGAAAACCAGACATTTATCTGATTTCACTGATTATGTCACCCATTGGTTTGTGGACTCAAATTGTGCACGGAGACCATCACCATCTTGTTTCTTGATGAATTTGGTGAACCCTTGACCTTTCCTCTGGTTCCACCACACACTGGTTGAGATTCTCCTCCTGACCTCCTGGCGTTGTTGAATCAGTAAAGGAGGAGCACCCGGAGCTCAGAAACCAAACCAAACACTGCGTATAAATGTATATAAACCACAGACTGTCTAGGGTATAAACGGCAACGTTGCTGCCGTATTCATGCCTAGATGGCGTTAGAGTGTTGATGGAGTAGCTATAATCTAAGCCAGGGTCACTAACAGGCAGACCAACCCAGACGGCGTTGTCTCTGGACCCTGGACCGAAAACCAGTAGATAATTGGGACCAGGTATTTTACGAGAGAGGGGAATGGCCCCACGGTGAGTCTTTTTTAGGGCACTGATTGGATAAATTGTATGTCACTCATTTATATCTTTAATCAGTGATGGGCTAAACTGCTTATTAGACCCGTCTTCCTTCGCCACTGACCCTGAGGTCAGAGCATAGAACCTTGAGGTTAGAGAATAGAACCCTGAGGTCAGAGAATAGAACCCTGAGGTCAGAGAATAGAACCTTGAAGTTAGAGAATAGAACCCTGAGGTCAGAGAACCCTGCGGTCAGAGCATAGAACCCTGAGATCAGCGCATAGAACCCTGAGATCAGAGCATAGAACCCTGAGGTCAGAGCATAGAGACCTGAGGTCAGAGCATAGAGACCTGAGGTCAGAGCATAGAACCCTGAGATCAGAGCATATGACCCTGTGATCAGAACATAGAACCCAGAGGTCAGAGCATAGTACCCAGAAATCAGAGAAGCCTGAGATCATAGAACCCTGAGGTCAAGTAATTTAATAACCAGGTAAAGTGCCTGCACACACATTTACCTTCTTAGCATAGAACCCTGCGGTCAGAACATAGAACCCTGAGGTCAGGGAATAGAACCTTGAGGTTAGAGAATTGAACCCTGAGGTCAGAGAACCCCGAGGTCAGCGCATAGACCCTTGAGATCAGAGCATAGAACCTTGAGATCAGAGCATAGAACCTTGAGGTTAAAGTGGTTTAACAAGTTGTTTAGTAACTAGATAAAGTTCCTAACCCCACATCGTTTGACACCTGAATAAACTAATTTAAAGCTGCAGGACAATTCAGTTAAATATTTTTTTCTAAAATTAAGTACTTAATTTAAGTACTTAATTAAGTACTTATTAAAATTAAGTACTAATTTTCAAAAGCTTTCTGTTTTGAATCTGCTGCTGTAACTTATCTTCCAGATGCTTTGATTTAGCCAGTGATTCTCATAATAAACTGAAGATGAACATCCCATCATTGCTTCATTTGTCAGATGTTAAACACTGTCAACTGTATTTTTGACTACTCAATTGTCTGAACATGATTAGTCTCTGTGAAATGAGTCAAAGTAGCACTCTAATCCACCTATCTGAAAACTTTTGTGTTGTTTATGTATATGAATAATTCTTTGCACCCAGTGGCCTCTTTATCACATGATAATGATCAGAGTGACTCATCCAAAGGGAATCTTAAGAGAGAGTGGTACATTCAAGAGTTGTAATGGGATTTCCAGAGTGAGATGTTCTGCAATCTTAAATGTGGGTGAACTAATTAAACTAATTGTATTCATGAGCATAAAAGAATTCATTTCTTTTCACCGCCGTAAAGGGCAGCACAAAATATAGTCACATTGCATGAGCTGAAATTTAATGAGCTCATTGTTGTAGAGGCTGCAGCACTGAGCCACCCAGCACTAAGTCGGTGGCCTAATCACAAGTCTTGGCTCACCATATGGTGTTTTCTGTTTCTTACATGAGCAGCTTTAAATATGTTCTGTTTGGATATATGGAGGAAATTAGGAAACCATATGTCTGTTCCCCTTCTATGAAAGTGTAAAGAATAACAGCAGCACAGTCAGATAGGTCAAAGCAAGGGTGTTTGAAAGGTAAACTGCGATATTGTAGTGTCTAGACACATTTATTTTGTCTGAGACTTTGAGTTCAAAATATATTGTGGAAAAGACCTGAGGCGCAACTTGAACATAGCCATAGCTTTCAGGTAGGTTCACCGGGTGATGGCTGAAGAGCAGTACTCATTACCTGTACAGAAGGTTAACCAATCTGCTAGCACTGGGGTTGTATGTGCCCTTTCTCTAACAAGGCCAGCAGTCGACTGCAGCTGGCCACTCTGCGAGGCTGTACTTAATGGTGCAGTGTTGCTTTGAGCTAGATGCTAACATCAGCTTGCTAGCATGCTAATGTTTAGCATACCGAGATCAGACTTCCCAGTTTGTCCAGGATTATTACCTGTCACTACTAAATAATAATATTGACACTGTAATACTTTTCACTCCTACATAGCTACGTTTATCATGTTGAGTACCACTTATTACCACCTAATCCTATATAAAAACATTAACAATACACAATACACCGTGACCGCACATAAGCTAAAATACTTGCCATCCAGATGCAAATGCCTAGGTGTGTGCATAATACATGCATGTGCATGACCCTTGGTACATTTAAGGGTGTTGCTTTGGGGAGGAGTAGAAATATGGTCACATTAGTTTAGCAAGTGAGACTAAAAAGTATGATGGAAATGTATGGAGCATTAGCAGGTATTAGGATCAGCAAGGAAGTTAGTTTCACCTCATGATCATTAGGATTTATCCTCTGGGAAGCATGCATTTCTATGCAACATTTTCTATCAATCCATCTCGTAGTTGTTTCACTGGATCAACAACAAAATTTGACCTCCAGGCAGTGATGAAAAAACATGGATTTACCAAAAGAAGGAGGCTTCATCCCAGACCATGAATGTGTGTACCCAATTGTTTGGCAATCCATCGAATATTTCAGTCTGGACCAAAGTCATGGACCACCTGACATTAGCCCTCTCGAGCCACTAACATTGGCACATGAAACATTCTCTATTTCGAATCAGTCACAAGTGGAGTACATCGTTACGGGCATTGAAGGGGCGGTATGACAGTCGTTCCCTTCAGGGGTTATGCACAGGCATAGCAAACAAATCCAAGGGAGAAAAAAACAAACAGGGAACAACTCTCAAGCTCTTTGATGCTGTCACCCTCTTGGAACTTGTCACGAACCTTTCTGAAGTCAGAAGACTTCCTGCACCAACATTGATGTAGAACATGTCTTGGGAACAAACTATCGGGTCATAACAAAAGAAAACCTGGACAAAAAGTCATCCTTGTGATATACTTGGTTTTTAGGAATACATACCTGCGACTAAAGTGCCATTGTTTACATATTTACCAATGTTGTTTGTGTCATTGGAGGGTTAAAAAGTATAACCACTTGACGGCAGATCAGCCATAATGGCAAACCACAGTAGGTAATATGTTGTTAATGTTGAATTCATCTGAGAATATGCAGCTGATCTAACTGCTCATCTTGATATACTACCTCCCCTGTTCATGTGATTACTTGCATCTTGTGGAATCATAGCTTTCATTTCTGAAAACATGAGCAACCGAAGTTGAGTTTAATTCCTAATTAATTTCTTAAAGTTGATTTTAAAATGTTTTTTCAGGCTTCCTCTGGCTGCTGTGGTTTGTGGAAGATGGATCATGCACATCAGGATCCTTCTCTAACTGAGCAAGAGATGTTCAATTCCTTGAGAAGACGTAATGTCCAAAATTCTGATAATACAGTGATGAGTTGTTTGTCAATTTTGGTTATTTCTGATCGGGTCAGAAATATGTTTTTATGTTTCTGTAACGCAAGCTAGTGTAGGTGAAGAAAGCGATCAGCATGTGCGGTTACCTGTAGTTCTGAAAAGTAAAGTCAATGCAGAAGTGCCTTAAAAGCTGCATTCATTATGATGGCCATCCGGGGGCGACTCCTGTTGGCAAAAGAAGTCTGTATGAGAAAATGACTCTACTTCTCTCTTGATTTATTCCCTCAGTAAACATTGTAAACATGAGTTTATGGTCTTAATCTCTGGTTTCAAGTCTTCTTCAATACAGTAGTAAATTATGGTCCATTTAGAGTCAAACAGACCATAAAGCAGGGGATGCTTTAGGGCGGATTTACAAGATGATTGGCAGGTTGCTACCACAACGTTGTTCAGTCTCTGAGTATTGTATATGGCGACGGCAAAATGCTGAATTTAAGGCATCAAAATGGCAGGCCAATGAGTGACGTGACGATGACTACATCCACTACTTCTATACAGGCTATGGCTTTGCAGGACCCCTGGACAGCTAGCTGTCTACAATTGGCGGCGTGTATCGGTACTCTATAACTTTAAGGTATGACTATTTGCAAGGTTTTGAACGGAGCAAATCACCGCAACCTTTCTTTGATTTAATGTGATGTGTGATTGGCTTACTACCGTATTAACTAAAACCCATACAGAAAGCTCTGAAGACAGAAAGACAGCTAACAGAGCTAACGACTGCAACAGTGCTCACAGTTTTGACCTTGAGGGGACCCGGTAAACGTTACGCTTCCATGACAACGCGATCATACACCATAGGTTGGGGACGCCGCTATAAGTGGTGACCTCTTCATGAGTTCAGTGCAGAGCGGCGTTTAGCTAGCCAGTGGGACTCAAGCTTTGTTTAATAAACTTGTATTTGGCACAAAAAACACGCGTGAGCCCCGAGCATGAACAGAGGCGTTCATACTCTGGCGTTCCAGAAAATAATGCAGCGCATAGAGCAGACCTGGGCATTGTACGGCCCGCGGGATGATTCTGACCGGCCGCGAAAGATTACATTGTAATTACAAAATAAAACATTTTCTAAATATCTTATGGGTATATTAAAACCGCATTGCTTGTATTTTGAAGCCCATTTATTCTCACTGTGCACGTGAAATGCGTGTGATTGAGAACCTGTCTACCTTCCTTGTCACCACTGAAAAATGCGAAAATGTCGGCTCATGCCAAAAAGAGGAAAGTGGATGCCGAAAGTCGAACTTTCAAACAAATATGGACTACTAATTTTGTTTCGCCCAGAATAATAAGCCATTCTCGGAGGGTGAGTTTATGAAAGAGTGCATGGTCGAGTCTGCAGCACTGCTATGCCCAGAGAAAAAAGAAGCGTTTGAAAACGTCCCGTTGTCCCGCCGCACGGTGACGAGAAGGATGGAGGACATCGCGGAGAATCTTGAGTTTCAGCTGCAAAGTAAAGTGGGAAGCTTCGACTTTTTTTCTTTGGCTTTGGATGAGAGCTGTGACGTCAGTGACACAGCCCAGCTGCTCATATTTCTCCGGGGATAACGCGCAACAAGCTTACGGAGGAGCTGGCAGCAATGCGGCCAATAAAAGGAACCACAACGGGGAGTGATCTGTTCACCGAGGTAAACGCAAGCATGGACAAACTGGGACTCGAATGGAACAGACTGGCAGGTGTCACTACGGATGGATGTCCGAATTTGACAGGGAAAAACGTTTCAAAAAGGTTGAGGATGAAATGCAGCTAGTTTCCTCTCCCTTTACCTGCAGTGTTGATAGTGCACCCACTGATGTTCAGCTAGAACTCATTGACCTGCAGTCCGATTCACTACTGATAGAGCACTTTAAGTCAGCATCACTGCTAGAGTTCTACTCTGCTCTCAAGGAGGACAACTTTTCAAACATGAGGAGACATGCTCAAAAGATGTTGGTTCTCTTTGGATCCACCTACATATGTGAATAGACATTCTCAGTCATGAAGTTTACCAAATCCAGGTACAGATCCTCTCTCACTGATGAACATCTGTCAGCTGTGCTTCGCATCTCCACCTCAGACATTCAACCTGACTTTGATGGACCTGAACAGAGACTGGATTTCTCACACTGAATGAAAAAAAAAGAACTGAAGAACACTAAAATGTGGAAATATAACAAGTGAAATGGGACACTTGACCTTTGTCTTTTTTTTGCACAGTTCTAAAAACGTTTCAATATGTTTAATATAGGCATGTAAAGTCAAAAAGGCTACAACACTGGGACACTTTTCTTTCCACAGTTATACAGTTCAGTGACATGTCTTGTTAATTTTGGCTACAAAGATGATGTGATGTCTTTAGAAAGCTAAGAAAATCCTTGTTTCAATAGTATATGGAACTCAAAATGCCCTTTGTTATTATTGTGACTGAAAATGAGTCAAATGTTTCACATTTTGTTTATCATTTAGGAAATTCTATTTGAATAAATTATATTTTTGAAAGCTAACCACGCCTTTTAATTGCCAAATAATAACATACACTCTTACCAGCAGTCAAAACAATGCCATTTACTGCTTTTTATATAGAAATAAAACGTATACTACGCATAATTGAGTTCGGCATTTTGGCCCGGCCCTCCAAAATATTTTCATTTGGCCCTCTGGGAAAAATAATTGCCCACCCCTGGCATAGAGTATACAAGCAAGATGACCTGTGAAGAATCCAAAAGACAACCAGTGTAACTCAGAGGTATGAATATGTAGGTATACCCATCAAAACGCCATAAAAGCAACCTCCACAATGCCATGGAGGGATTGTAATTATCTGTAAACTTATATCAAGTCAAGTATTACATGCATTATAAAGAAAAGGTTGAATATCCTAAACAATAGGATTTGATATGATTTAACAAAAAAAAAAAATTGGCCTAAACATGTACATAGTATTTTTATCTATAAACTATTTGTGGGAGTCACGTGATCGCATGTGAGGCACACGTCCTAGCATGATTTTGTCATTTTCTGGCTTCACTACGGCGTGTATAAACCAATATTTACTTTCTGCTTCCATTCACATGATGGGTATGTAATGAAATACTCTATCTGTATCAGTACGACATCAGGGTATCAGGGTACTGGTATTTGTACTGACATCGTAATTTTGGCCCTACTTGCTGAGTGACATTCAGTAAGAAGGAAGTATCATATATGAATAGACGGTTGTGTAGGATACTGCTGTTTGACAGACATTATGTACTGCCTATCTAGGCTTATCTAATAGTCTGTATTATGTAAAACATAGGTGAAGAAAACTTTATTACCTGTAGAATCACCCCCCAAATGTCTTTTGAAGTCCTTAAATGACCCTGGTGTAGTATCACGCCTCCACATCACGTCTGAAAAACAAACAGCAGAAATAATTAGATCTCGATGCAGAAAGCAGCTCAAAGGGACTGGAGCATTTCCCCATTGGCAATCACAACTCATTTTAAAATAATGCATTCAGAGAAAGCACAATATGAACTGTGGACTCCAAAACTAAGATGAGAAATGTGTTGCTGCAGAGGTGCAAGTTTGAAATAGATACAAGAGAATATTACTAATGTTGTTATTCCTTGGAAATGTCATAGCGAGTGGAGAGGAAACTTGCAAAGGTGGAAAGCTGATGCTGAAATAGCTCTTAAAGGTTAGGTTATATTAAACATAGGGAATTGTATAAAGGTTAAACACTTGCATTATGAACTAACATGAAACATGTGAACACAATGAAAGTGCATTGATGGCACACTGAAAAAGTAATAGCTGTCCTGACTTACATTAAATTAGTTAACTTTACTCGACTATCAAAAATATCCTTCTTACTAGTTTTTACAAAGTAACAGTTAATTGCAGGTGGGAAAAAAAACTATTTACTTATTGTTAATAATTTTAAATGTTCTGTTTTCTTCGAGTTGACTAAGTGAATGCATTTTGCTCGCAGGTCATTGAGCACCCGGAAAGACTGAGTTACAAGTGAATGCAGCATGAACGCGCGTTCTGCAGAAGCAACGTTTTAACAAGGTTTCGTTGAAATGTGCGGTTTGCACTCACGTTAAGTGGACAATTAAGAGACATATTTTACCGTATTGTTCATTTCCAAACATAATTTGCAAAGAAAAAAACTGTTTCCTTGGAGTACTGTGTTGAAGGTTTGCAAGAGGCTGCAGCAACAGTAAATTAACTTGTCACTAAAACCTCTGTTATGAAGTATTTTTACTTTTGTATTCTGTATTTTTATTCAGTGTCGTTCTCAGCTCTTCTCCGTGTGGTCTTCTTTTTGCAGTGTTATTTTCAGTTTGAAAGAAATCGTAATTCATGGCAGATTAGTACTACTTGACATCAAAAACTAGCTAGCTTTGAGCAATGGACTAATCTAGATGTTCATCTGAAGTCTATAGCCAACAGTGAAAGTCTTTCTTCTCCCACTGCTGTGTGGCTGGAATTTCTTGGGGTCAGATGTCCCTGGTGAAGCACCACATCATTATATACATTTGGTCTATGCGTTGTAATGTCACGGGTTGTCCCTAGGGCCGCCTAGGGTGGGGCAGAAACTGTAGGTTATAGTGCCGCGTTCTAATACTGTTTAGGTTCATAACAGAGGCGCAGTGTTACACGGGGTTCAGTGTGCGTGATGAGCCAGGGAACGTACGTTGGCTGCTTTTATGTTCAACTCGAGCACGTAATAAACATGGACTACTAGAAGTAATCTCATTCGCATTATTCCAATCGCCACCGGTCATAACGAACTATTACATGGTGTCAGAAGATGGTCCAATTCGTCATTTTGCCTGAGGAATATACACCGAGTTTTCCTGAAGAGAAAGCTACAGCTAAAAGGTACCGCGGCGGAGACGAGCAGTGGGAAAAGCTAACGGCTAACTAAAAATGGAACAGTTTCAGCTGCCGTCGCCGTTGGTGTTAACCGGCAACTTGGGAGAAAATTGGAGACGATGGGAACAGTGGGCCGGTGAGAATCACCTGCTTCTGAACGTGGCTAAGACCAGAGAGATGGTGGTCGACTTCAGGAGGAAGACAACAGATCCTAGTCCTCTGAGTGTTCTGGGAGAGGACGTGGACATAGTGGAGGAGTACAGGTACCTGGGTGTTGCCATCGACAGCCGACTGAGCTGGAAGGCCAACGTCAACGCTGTGTACAAGAAGGGGATGAGTCGACTCTTTTTCCTGAGGAAGCTTCGATCCTTCAATGTGTGCAGCAAGATGCTGGAGATGTTCTACCAGTCGGTTGTGGCCAGCGCCCTGTACTTCGCTATTGTCTGCTGGGGGAGCAGCATTGGAGCCGGTGACACCAACAGACTTAACAAGCTAGTTAAGAAGGCCGGCTCCATCATCGGCTGCAAGCAGGAGTTTCTGGAGCAGGTGATGGAGAGGAGGACGCTGAAGAAACTTTTGTCCATATTGGACAACCTGGACTACCCTCTCTACCACCTGCTGCAGGGCCAGAGGAGCACTTTCTCAAAGAGATTCCTCACGCTCCGCTGCAATAAGGACCGTTACAGGAGAACATTCCTGCCAACAGCAATACGGCATTATAACAAGTCACCGCTTGCTAGTTCCTCTGTGGATTAATTCATCACTGTACCATACATACTTTTTACATAAAAGACTGGCCACACCACAAGAAACAGGTGGACATGCGAATGGCACAATACTGGTCCATCAGACACACTGTGTCTGTGAGAGACGGCATAATGTTTGCCGGTGACAGAATAATCGTTCCGAATGTGATGAGACGAGATGTGCTGCAAAAGCTACACATGGCGCATCAAGGAATGCACAGAACGAAAGCACTGGCCAACAGACACGTTTACTGGCCACAAATAGCGAGAGACATTGAACAAATGGTCGAGGCCTGCAGTACATGTCAACAGTTCCAGCCCAGAAACCAGAGAGAGCCGATGATTTCACATGACATTCCTGAGCTCCCATGGCACAAGCTGGGTGCGGACATCTTCGAAATACAAGGTCAGTCCTACCTCTTGATAGCGGACTACTTTTCAAAATACCCAGAAGTACTGAACATTAGGGACAAGACCACCCACACCGTCATCATGAAAACGAAGTCAGTGTTTTCCAGACTGGGAATTCCAAAAGAGATTGTATGTGACCATGTTCCATTTGCAAGTCAAGAGATGCACAACTTTGCAACATCATGGGGCATAACACTCACTCATTCTAGCCCTGGCTATGCACAGTCTAACGGCCTAGCAGAGAAAAATGTGAAAACTGTGAAACAGGTGATAAAGAAGGCACAGCAAACCGGGACAGACCCTCATCTTGCACTTCTCACCCTACGGAACACACCTGCTACGGGTATGGACTACTCTCCTGCTCAAATGCTCATAGGCAGAATACTGAGGAGCACTCTACCAAGCTCCAGCGCCATTCTCCAGCCTGCAGTGCCCCAGGATGCACACTCTGCGCTCCAAGGCCTACAGAGAAGACAGCAACAGTACTACAACAGAGGCACGAAGCAGCTTCCTGAACTGAGCCCTGGCGACACTGTGCACATGGAGACTGCACAGGGTTGGCGTCCAGCTGTAGTTACAGCAGGGCGAGCTGAACCTCGTTCCTACAACATACAGACATCGTCCGGGCAACGCTACAGACGCAACAGACGTCATCTGAGGAAAACGCCAGCCTGCACCCAGGTGAATTCAGCCTCAGATTCAGACTGCATGGATGAGGATTTGCCAGATTCGCCATCTACAAATACAGCAGAGACTATGGACTGTACTTCCTCACCCACACCAAATCTGACTCAAACCAGGAGCGGCCGAGTCATCAGACCCCCTGAGAGGTTCAAAGACTTTCAAATGAGTCAACATTAAGGACTGTTGTAAATGGCGAATAGCCATTTAAAAAAAAAAAAAAAAATTATGTAATGAAAAATGATTAAATATGTGAAATGTTCTCGTATGATATAGACGTCATTCAGTCAGTTGTGTTGATGTAATCCAATTAGAAGAACATCAAACGTTGTATTGATGGTAGTTTATTAGTGCACCAGTTTAATTTCATTTTGATTGATAAGCAGTTAAAATGATGATGTTTAATCTCCATGTTAAGAAAGGGGGATGTAGGATATAGTGCCGCGCACTAATAATGTTTAGGTTCATAGCCAGGGAATGTACAAATCAAAAACAAAGACCATGAATAAACAGAAAGCATCCCAGGGGGAGAAAGGGGTTACCAAACAAACAAAATTCGACACAGTATTGTCCAAGGGATAGTGTCCTCCTCTTCCTGGTCCTAGTCTGTCCTTTATCAAGCCTCCCAGCCCTGCCTCAATTAGGGGCCTTAAGCACCTGCAGCTGGGTACGTCGTGAGGCAGTCTGGGAGATGTAGTGTCGCCCATGGCAGCCATTTTGTGGGGTGGGCGCGGGGTGGAGTGGGCTCAGTGGGAATGTAGCGTCCCTCCACAACCTGTCCCCTTGTGATGCCACAGCAAGCTCAGAGAAAACTATAACTATATCAATAAGTCCAGGGAATGGAGTGTCAAAATGGAGAACCAACCGGTTGTACAGTTGACAAAACCTGAGCTTTTGACCACATCACATGGTCTTCATTGGTGGGTTAAGTTTCCTCAGTTGTCATGAAACTGAAATTTGCATTTCAAAGCTGTCCTCAAATTGAGCTTAATTATGTTTTTGACCTTGTTACATAGCAGGTAAATTAGGTACAAACAAAAAAAGAAAGCTTTTGATGAGAAAACAATGTTATTGTGTAGCTGAAAAACTCCATTCAAGGTCCACTTGCATGCTTTTTTTCCTGGTACACCACATATGAGGAGGTTTTGCTGGCCTTAGCTTTTGTCCTCTCCCTCATGGTTCATCTTTGATGGCGAGGAGGAAAAACAGTGGCTTTTTAAGCTGCCATCAGGGGACTGAGAAAAATTCATGCTGGATCAGCGTGTCAGAGGTAGTAGCCCATTGGGATTCCAGTAGAGTAAAGCAGCCCCCCCACCAACAGAAGAAAAAACAAGCAGCGACACACTCACACGGCTTTCATGACGATGGACAGCACATTGGTGAAAAGGCTGAGAATGGAGCTGTGGTTAACGGCAGGTGGCCCACATGAAAGGAAGGTGAGAGCAAACACAAGCCAGCATACCCAAGTCAGGAGGGAAAGAAATTATATATAGCATTTTATTTAACAAGACATGTTTCACCTCATAAATACAATGAAAGGGACTGGCAGTTCCAGGCTGAAATGAGATTTCGGAGGTCTCTCTGTAATGAAATTTATATAACGCTGATACGCACCGTGTGCTGATTTTATTCCTTTGGGGGGGAGGAAGACACAACTTTTTTATTGTTTGTTACATTGATTCAGGTGTGTCTGCATACTTGATCAGACTGTTCAGAGCTCTCGCAGCATTTTACAGAAACTTGACTTTTGGACTGTAGTTATCTGATTTGCATTCATTTAGGCTATGCAAATAGATGGATTGAATCCTTTGCAATTTGCTTCTCTTGGCTCATCTCGTGCAGGATGGGCAGCAGACCTTCACCCACAGAATTTAAATTAGCTCCTTCAACAAAATGCCATCAACAATTTGGGGGCATAAAAAAAGGATTTTATTTGCTGGAGGATTTGTCTAGTACAATCAAAAAGTAATTTACACCGTATTTGCTGACCATCTATATGTTTTTTTAATTTGCTTGAATAGCGAAAACATGCGCTTATCTGAAATGTTAATACTCGGGGATGGAGATGGAGAGGCGCAAGCTGTAATTTACATTGATTTTCATTCAACTGATGTTCCCACTGTTCAGTTTTTTAACACCTTTATTGTGCACCTCATAATCTACAGCATTGTGTTTGTGCTATTTTAATCCTTGTACCAAGGACTAAAGCCCTGAGCAGTAAAGACATTTACTTCTCCTGGTCTGTGAGTGAGCTGCTGTCAGGGAGCAGAGAGCCTACAGACTGCTGCATCAGCGCTTTGACTTGTTAGCACCTGTGCTAATAGAAAAATATATATAGAAAAACAATTTGCACAAGCAACTATTGCTCGTGCAGCTGAACATATACATATGATATATACACAATTATACATGTGATGGTAGCTCATTTCTACTGAAGACTTTAACTGCAGAATATGGAGGGGATGATTTATTTACCGTGTATGGGGTGAGTCACTCCTGTGTGTCCAGCTTGACCTTTTTGTTGCAAAGGGTTTGGAGTTACCAGGATACGTTTTCTACTGGCCCTTCTAAAAAGAGGCGTGAACTCTTTAGAAGTCGTCTTTTTATCTTTCCCACACATAAGAGTGCAGCAGCTGTTGTTGTTATTTGGTGGTCAGGCAGACTGAAACCCCCGTGGAGACTCCGGGACATCTTGACACAACTGTTGAAAAAAATAAAAGCTATTTTGAAATATGTAGGGCAGAGAGGTCGACACTAAAATAAACTACAATTGGGCAGATTTGAGGAAAGGATAAGTGCACAAGTGTAAGGCTGGGGGAATTCAACATCTATCAATGGAATCGTATCGTGATGAAATCGTATATTGAGATATGGTGTTACACAATTACATCCCCTCAATTGATAACAACCATACACTACTCAAACTTCTCAGAAAATCTGATTACGTTGCACCATCAGGTGTACTGGGAGAATTCCTGGTTGCATGGCCACCTGATTGGCTGAGTGTCAGACTGGTGTTAAAAATGCAAAATGCAAATGTATAAATAAAAGCTGCAGAGGAAAAACTGGACAGCGTATAGGTGAACGAGAGATGGTGAGCAAAAGAAAAGATGGAGTCCATTAAACAGGGAATTGCGCTGGAGGAAAGTGCTGCTAAATGCTGCGAAATTACAGATGTGTTCACAAAAGACATTGGTTAGTGTTTAAAACCAATACATCATGCAGGGTTGCCCTCAGCACGTCAAATTATTATTATTAAACTACCTTCCAGAGTTTATTCTATACTTTAGAAAATGTAATAACACACAGCAGCAGCGTGTGCTGGTGTCAAAGCACCTGCACCATTGTTTCCTGTTAGCCCGATTACCGCCTGTGTCTTGACAAGCATCATTGCAGGTCGATGCAACTCTCTGGATCGGCACTTTCTTCTGTCTGTGTTATCGGGCAGTTGGAGCCTTTATAAGTGAACTGACAAGTGAGAGCTGACAGGCAATATGTGCCCAGAGAGAAGAAGTATTATGTCAATGTTTCAAGGTTGGCACCTTCGACCTGGTTGAGTATTTCCCATATGTATTACCTCCTGTCTTTTGATCATCACAGTGTCTATAACAATAGTATAACTTTGACCAAAGGGTGTCCAAAGTGAAAAGGTTTAATCTCATGATAGCAGTGAGAGCAAATTAATTAAATGGCATTAATAATCATTGCGAATGTTATGGTAATCTGGCCACTAGTGTGTGTGACATCTTACTCTGGACAAAAGTGTCAATTGTACTAACAACAGCTCATCATCATCATCAATATCATCCTCAAGCCCTGAGACCCAGTGTGAGCATTCAATCTGCTTTTCTCATCATGACCTCGCCTCATGTTGGGTTTCTTAGGATCGTGGTGATCCTAATTGATTTTGAATCATCCCGGTCCTCTTTCCTATCTGCCATCTCACCTTCACTCACTCAGCTTTTGTCAGACCCTCAGCTGAAGATCAACTCGTCCACTAATTGCCTCATACTTTCAATTCCCCCTAATGAAAATGGCTATGGTTGGACAACGGGAGCAAATTGCATTACATTGAGCAATGGCAGCCCGGCTCTTTAGCCTCCACCACGAGTCCTTCCACCACGAGTCCTTCCACCACGAGTCCTTCCTCCACAAAGCCTCGGACATCTGTGAAGATGGTTTTAACTTCAGTGATCATTTTCCTAATTAAACCACACAATATTTAATTAAGAGCCGGTGCAGTCTAATTGTAAAGATTTTTCTTCTCCTCCTTCCCTTTTTGCTCGCTCTCTCATTCCTGATAAGTACGGGTTGAGAGTATTCCTGGCCAGAAAGAGCTCATCTGTTGAAATGAGGGAATCTATTTTCAATGAATGTTGACCTAATGTCTTCACAGCTCGGTGCTGATGCACAGGGCTGACATGTCTTCTTTCTTCCCCAGATTGCTGACCACTGCTTGGTGAAAACTGTTCTAAAAAAATTTAGCACTGACACTGCTTGGACTTTGAAAAAAAATAGTAGATCAGGCAGAGTTTTGTCCAGTGTGAAGCAAGCAATCTTTCAAAAATAAAAGAAATAACTCAAACAGTATTAGAATTTCTGAAATTGTAGTGAAATTCAAACATTATTTGTATTTTTGTAATGCCACAGCACAAGGCCAGTATACTACAAGCTACCAGAAAAGCCAATAACAAGCTCAGCAACGGAACACTGGCTTCCTGAGGCCATCTGACTATTTGTTAATGAGTCCATGCAGCTATCGATGGTAATTACATGATGTTGCTGAACGATATTGATCTTGGCCAGAGTCTTAGACTTGAGAGCAGAGAGCACTGTTGTCACCCTTGCCCATTACGGTTTAAAACAACATTTCATGTGTGGCTGAAAATATAAAATGTGGTGGTAGGAATATTGAATAAACCAGTCTGTTTATTTGTTTATTTCCCCGTGGGCATGAATGTGCTAGAGAAGGTCGCGGCTATCTGGTCAATAGATTATGAGGTATCTAGTGTGCTCATGTAACATGTTGTGCAAACATGTCACCAAACACATCAGGACTCAACATCTCACTAACAATACGATTCACAACACATGAAATAGAAAAGCAGCTACTACTTTCTTTTTAGAAAGATGAAGGTGCTGCAAAGGACAAAGACATGAAGTGATGATGACGTTTGAAAAAGTTCTTCCTCTGAGGTGTATGCATGTAGTGGTGTCTGTCCATTGAATTTTGATATCATCTCTAAGGAGTCTCTGACTGTCCTTCAATAGTTCATCTGATTGACCCAGTGTAATTGGTCAAGCAGTCGGCCTGACGGGCTCTCACTAGTATGTGGATGCTGGACAGAGCTCAGCTGTGTCCGCATACGTGTCCACACTTGACACTTCAATGCGACCTGCCTGATCAGATGGCGATCTGATTTAGAAGCAGTTGTAAAACGGTGGATAGACACATTTTTTTTCTCATAAATTCTTCACAATGAAAAGTTCCACACGATTTTTGTTTTTCCTTCCTGCCGCTTTAGTAGAATAGCTTTTATTGATACAACAAAGCTCTGCAAAATCGTTGATAAACACATTTTCCTATAAATTCTACACAATAACAGTTCTGTGTTATTTTGTGATCTAAAACTTTTATTTTGAAGCATCATCAAAATCATTGAATGTTGGGTTTTCATCAGCAGTAATGTAACAGGATCCAGGCAACAGGTCTCAGCTGGACTCCAGACCCGGTTTTCCTCCTCTCTTCCCTTTGTTCTCCTCGGGAGAGGATCTCCCGTGTGGGGGAGAGATGATTCAGACCTACATTTGATACATTGTCAGGAGCACCTCACTGTGACCCACAATGCAAGCTAGGCCACCACGGCATGTGGTCTGTCCGATCGGATCCCTGAGCGTGCAAGAACCTCCGAGGGTATTGTGTTCTGGCTCCATCGGGTGACCAAAGTGCATCCATGGAAAAAGACACAAAGCACCATTACTTTCAGTTGGAGTCCTATTTCCGTTCAGCTAATGTATTTTAAGCAGAGAGTATTACACATCTACTAAATTGTGCAACGTGTATAAATAAATAATGCAGCTCATTAGCATTATTTATTAGAACCTGCCTGTCTGGTGAAAGCCAGCGTATTTGAAACTTCAAGTAACTCAGCTTTATCCTCAGATTTTCTGTTTGAAATGTAAAGCCCGACATGGCGGTAGAAAGATCTTCTACAGTCACAAAAAAACATGATGTATTTATAGTGACAGTATGGGTAGGCCTCTTAATGCAAATACACAAATAGCAGTATGCTTTGAGCTCTGGTTCGGTCTACATCTGTCTCTTTAGCTGCTAAATGCTGCACTATGTTCACCAGCTAGTCGGATGTTTGCTGCTGAGCCGGTCGTGCACAGTGGGTCTTTAGAGCTTTTTCTCTGAAAACAGCTGCCAGCTGTTGCTGGAAACAAAGTTGACAAAGGAGATTTGGAACAGAAAAACCCAAGCAATTAGCTAAAGCAGCTAAAAGGCTGAGGGGACTGCAGCATTGGGTGGTAATGATCTGTGAGTTAGTCACTACAATCAACCCGTTGCACATGACACAAAATCATTTGATCCATTTTTATACAAAAATTTGATTAATGTAGCTTTAAAAATATATATCATCTGTCCGGCTACTGCTCAAAGCCAGGTAAATAAATCCCTATATCCAACCTGAGCTGTGTAAGTTGTGCGGTTTTTATTTCAGTGCTTTTTCATCAACTGCAAGGACAATAAACAAACTCCCAATGCTGAAGTTTGGTGACCATCTGTCCCCAGAACTCTCATCTCCTCCATCTCAATGCGGCTCTGTGCTGGTAGATTAAACCAACGCAGCTTCAGCAAGTCTTCGTGGAACAGACGCACAAATCACAGCTCCCACGCATACGTCCCCTTGTGCAGCGAGAAGTAGCTGCAGCAGCAGCACACGGAGATATGAAGTTAATTAAACTGCCAATGCCCGTGAGGACCTTGACAGCCAGGGAAGACCTGTGGCTGGATTAGAACTGAGGAGCCGGGGGAAGCGGTAAAGCAATCTGTAGTGTTTCATTAATTCTATACAAAATATCTAAGAGAGGTTTTTTTTTCAGGTTTCTGCAGGTAAATGCAATTCCCAGGTTGTGTGTTTATGTAGCAGCATCAGTTAAAGGAGAGAGGTGTTTTTGTTTTATGTGAATAAGATGGAATAGTGGAATTTTCATTTGACCCTTGACCTTATGGGAGCTTGGAGAGTTGGCCAGTGGGGTGAAAGAGTCAATGTTGTTATGAAACGGAAGAAAATAACATCAGTCCATCAAAATGTCATTGTAGAATCAGTGAAACTCGTGACTGCTTTTTTGGTCATGTACACGTGATAGAGTATGCCTGACTCTCTGGTTTATGTGTGTGTGTGTGTGTGTGTGTGTGTGTATACATATATAGTGATATTTGTGTAGATGTACAGTATTTGTGTTTTTATGTGGAGATTGAAATATGTCCGAGATTACTACCTAACCTTATTCAACACCTCTCACTCACCCAATAATCGTATCACACATTACACGCACGCACACACACACGGGCCGTGTGTGGCGGGCCGTGGATTTTCTAACTGAGTCTGCAGTGCATCAGCTGTTCGCACCGTGCGCCCCTGTGCAATGAGAAAATAAGCTAATAAGGAAAAAATAATTATAATACTAGTATATTTGTGAAAAACAATTACATTATAAAATAGATATAACTTTCAATTATAAAAAATTAAAAAATGTAATTATAAAATCTGTTTAGACCAGCAGAGAAGGCTTAGCAGGCCCTGACTGCCCGCTACTGACACACACACACACACACACACACACACACACACACACACACACACACACACACACACACACACACACACACACACACGTCCATCTATATACATTTTGCTGGATCTCCGTTTCTCACTCGTATTCTCTTCAGTCTAAATTATTATTCTCCTCAGTTTGCTTTTTCCCCTTTTGTTTTTGTCCCTGTCTTATTTTGTATAATTTCTTGGGTTGGATATGTGTTCATGTACTTGTCTGCACTTGTTTTGTACTCACTTTTCCTGACAATAACAAAACAAGCGGTGCTGTCTCGAGCTCGGGGAACGTTCTCTGGTGGCTCGTGGCGTAGCAGTGTTGTTCCAAATGCTTCCTCTCAGCGGAGCGCTCGCAACGAGGCGAGGACAAAAACATGCCAGAGATCCAGGCGACAGGGAATAGCCATTTTCACACCCAAATGTGATCTGCTTTTGCTGAAATGAAATCAAGTGTGATCGCTCTATTACTCAACATAAACAAAAGATCTCTGGCTTCGGTCTGTCACCACCGGTCTGTTACTCTCTGTAACATGATAAAAACAGCTTTCCGCTCTGAGTTTCTGTGCCTTTTTGTCAAGAAAAGAGATGTGGACAAAGTTACCCTCAGGGCCATGAACATACAGTCACAGGAATGTCTTTGGAGGACGTATTCAAACAGGATAAACTTTGATTTGTATTGGTAACTGCTGAGGTGATCTGCTTCTTAAGTCCCATATGAATGTGCCATGTCCAGATTTTGGAAAGTAAAAATAAGAAATCAACCACAAAGGACCCACTCAATATGAATGGATATCATAGACAGATCATATGCCTAACCACATTTGTTTTGGAGGAACCATAATGCCTCCGTAATTACAGTTTCAGTAATGCTGGCTCCAGTGATGGAATTGTCCGTTAGTCGGTCCACCACTTTCAACCAGACTGAAATATCTATATTTCACAGTCATTCATGGTTCCCAGAAGATGAAGTACACTGACTTGAGTGATCCAAATGCAATTAATTGGTTGTGTGCACATGCACATGGAATGCCATTTGTTTCTGTGTCGCTCAGGAGAAAAACAATGGCAACGGAAAGTCACTAAAGAATCCTTTTTCATGGTGGACTGACTAATTAAACGTGTCCATGTGACAATGCAACAGAGTGACGTAGTTGTGAATATCGATAAAGACCACTTATGGTGGGCTGTAGGGATTGATTGGCTCCTACAGTGTTCAAAATCGCAAGTCTTTTTCTTTCCTAAACCTAACTGTACATAGTTATTCTAGTCCAACCATGATGTTTTTTCTAAATCAAAGTGGTTGCATTGCCTAAACCTAAAAATGTGTTCCGAGAGATATGAAAAAAACAATAAATTGCATGGTGATCATCTGACTTTTCTTCTAGGGCCACCATGATGGGGATATTTTTTGTTTCTGTTGAAGGTATTACAGTTAAATTTGGTACACACATCCCAACACATTCTCACTACCAACTCGTTAAGTACATCAGCTTGTTCAGGCTTCACAATATGAGGATCTTAATATTTTTGGTGTGGGCCTCTGGGCCTTTTCTTTGTCAGGATACCTCGATTTCAATGAAAAAAAAAAGGTAAAATGAACCTCAAGAAAATCATATAAATAAATCAAAGGTTGTTGTGTTACTTGACTATTACTGAGGGGTATTAGAACACATCCCTCAAATATTTTTTTTTTTTAATTTTAATATTATTAACTATAGTAACATCTATATATGGGTCAATTTCGAACCCATACATTTACTGCTTTTTTTCAGCAATAGAACTTTAAATCATAACACAAAATATAGATTTGCAAGGTCAAAAAAACAACAACCAATTAAGAAAATCTTATTTTATAACTGGGTCGAAACCAACCCGAACAACACAAAGGTAATCATTTCAACCAGAGCATTTTATAATTTAGTGATGCAATAAACAAATTGTATGTGGTTCTCTTATGCATTTAAAACCTAAAACGGGTCGGCACCGACTCTAACAGAAGACGAAGGTTAAAGGAAGATTGTGGTGTGGGTTGAAATCAGTACATTTGTTACACAGTTAAGTTACTTGAATACTATAACTGGGGAGCACGTGATAGCATATTAACTCACTAAACTAAGATTAGGAACATGATAAATATTAGATGTCAAACAGTAAGTGTACTATATTGTTTTATTGTAGTCAATAGAGACTGAGGGGTGAATGCACAAAAGGATGTTGCGACGTTTGTGGCCGCTAAACCCAGCACAAATAAAACAAAAATAATACATGTTATTCTCAGAGCAACCACAAAAACTCACCGCTAACTGAGCTGCCAAGCAAATAGTATCTTGATGCTCCCACTCTATTTGCATGCATTCAAATAAGGTCACATGCAGACATTTGGCGTGAAACCGCCCTCCTGAATGCAATGAGCCTTATTGCAAAACCTGTCAAATTCACAAACAAATCAGTAAAATGCACAAACAAATCCGTGCTAATAGCCACATGCAGTAATGCTGCGTTCACACCAAAAGCGTTACGAATTCTTCGAGCAAGTAGATTACATGCAAAATCAATTAACAATGGATGCGAATAACGAAACATTTCCGCGTGACCCTGTGTTGCGAAAACCAATCAGCATGTAGATGTTCCCCCCGTCATCACTGACGCCCTGCCATTGTTGAATCAAACAGGCTCCTGGTACTCTAGTAGCGCTGGAAGCACCAGTCATCCAGACGGGAAATCCACCGAGCTGCGGATAATATTATGAACCAAAACACAAGAGCATCTGATGGTCTGACGTTTGTGGGACTTTCACAACATGTAAAGCATAAATAGTGGTTATTTCTTCCATCGTGGACGGTGGAAATGATAACTTATTCCCTGGAGATAAGCCACTCTCCTCTCCAACACGTCTAGCGCGAATGAAGCGAATTACCACAACTAGTCTGGCGAGTAAGGAGTACAATTTTTGGTGTGAACGCACCATTACAGTGAAAATAATAGCGTCTTCAGAGAGTTGTAGGTGACTGAAGAGTATTTATCAGGGCTGTCTGCTCAAACTCACTTATTTTGAGATGCAGTGGCAGGATGCAATGCAACATCGTGGATATTACTCAGACTCACTCAAAGCGGCAGGGCCATAGAAGAGGGGCGAATAAACTAAAGAAACTGCTACAATACATATTTTAAACTAAGAGTATTTTTGGATGTAATTGTTTTTCTCTATATGAATGTCTGTGAATATCCAATGTTACTGATTATTTGCTTCCCTTAGATATTGCTGCCTTGTTAGAATTGGCCTAATTATGTACACAGCTACCTGATTGACTGCACCTGTGTTAAATAATCCACTGCTACCCTGATTACAGTTGCTTGGCAGCTGACATCAGCTTTGGTATAGCAGTGAGCTGTTCTCATAAGCCCTGATGAGGACCGTGGGTTGAAATGTGTGGTTGCTAAGTCCATTTAAAGGCTTTGGCATTTATTTTATACCTGCATTCGTGAAGTAGCACTCCACAGCCGATCTACTGGCATTTGGTCCCTCTGCAGATGGAGTGACAGTTGTCTCATGACAAATAAATGAATACATGTCTAAAGAAACTCTTAAAATAAGATAATGTAATTCAAATTTTAATTAATGATGTGTTCTTTCCCCCATACACATGTGTTCTGAGGCATATATGGACACAATAAAAATAAGGGAAATTTAAAGCAAGTCCCACCTCAGTATGAAAAAGAAAAAAAAAAAAACTGAAACGACTGTTCCTGTCGGGCTTCTGGATCAGGTTCGACTCTCACTCCTCACACCGGGCGTAGTGATGGATAATGGCACTCAGCTGCAAAATGTGTGTTTGCGTTGCCGGGGATCGCACCGCCGATCTTCTGTTAATAGAAGGACCCGCCCACCATTATTGATACGTGTTTAGTTTTAATGATATAGTCTCAAGTGACGTTTGAACATTTTTCGTTCTATAAGGAAATGGAATTTGTATTTGGCCCCGCGACCCTAACTAGGATAAACGGTTCGGATAATGGAATGGAATGGGAATTTGTATTTGGCGTCAGAGACAGATTCTATATTTCGTTAAGAGGCTATTTGTGCTGACCTGCAGCTGCAATACATTCTGTTATGTTTGCTTGTTCTGGGCTGCTGTAGAAAGATGGTGGCCTGCTCCTTGAAGAGCAGATACAAACGGTTTGTATTAGGTTATGAAAACACAACACAGGTGATTATACACATATTAACATTATATTTAATTTCCGACAATAGGTCCCTCTAAATGCTACACACTGGATCTTTAAACGGTGTTCCACATTCATCAACTTTGACTCTGATAATATTAACTCTGTGATAATATTGATCCTGCTTGTTCTGGTCCCAAACTCAGATTGAAGAGGACCCAAACTCAGATTGAATTTATTGCAAATGGTTCACATAAAATTCATTGGACAGGAAATTTAAAAAGTCATGGCTGGATTATGACCACTATCATGACGCATAACAATGTTTGTCAAAGGTCATGTAAACTCAATGTAATGTAATCTCATATTTATATATCTCACCAAATGTTATTTGAGTGACACATTTGGCATGCAATAACAACGCCATTTGTGCGTCAATTGTTTTATTTTACAACATGTAACGCAACCGTGTAAATATGCTTTTCTCAAAGCAAGTGATGTACTTACAGTGGATGGGTCAAACAAACACAGGACTTATTTTAGGCCCAGTCACAATGTTCTTTTAAACTTTTTTTGTATTTTCATGATTTTATTTGATCAGACTTTCTAAAGTGTAACACTCTCCAGAAAGTTTCTAGTTTTCAGACAAAGAATATGCTGTTTGTTGCATTATGGGACAGTGCTCTTGGAGGTTGACACATACCAGAAACTAAAAGTCACGACATCTTTCTGTCTCTTGCTTCGATATTGGCCATTCCTTTCCACAAATGTTATGTTCATAGTGCAACTCAAATATGGGTTTATGTGATGAATACACAAACACGTTTCCAACACTGCTTTGTTAAAATCTGTATTTAATTCGCATCTTATTGGGTTGAATTTATTCAGCTATACAAAACCAGCAAGAGATATTGATTTTCATCAGTAAAACGCTGTACTGCTTCAAACTGTGGTCTCTGGCCTGTTCTCATATACAAAACATAACCTGGTGCACATTTCCATGACCATACATTGCTGATATTTATCTTTTTTAAACTCCACATTAAAGTGTGCTTCCCTGAACCAAGCTCATGAATAAAAAAGCATACATGCTCTTTGTGAAGTGTAACGACAGCAGTATGCTAATCAGCTCCCACTGCTGTAACCTTCTCCCCTCCCTCCATTGTCAGACTCTTTCTGTCTTTCTCTTTGTCTCTCGGTCTGTCCTCCAAGTCTTACTGAAGAGGGAAGCACAGCCGCTCCCTCCCAACTTTCTACATATTTGACTCCTCTTCCCAAATAATAGGATTTGGGAGCCAGAGGGGAACCGAGTATTTGTACAGAGGAAAGGAGTTTGAGGATGCTGTACACAGTATGCAGTCTCCCTCAGACCTCAGCAAACCTCATTTTACTTCATGCTGACATTGTCCACCACACCAAAACCACATGTATACTGGATAATAAAGAATATGCTGCATATTCAATTATTGTTAGAAACTAAATATTTCCAAATTAGTAAGGGCAAAAAGAATAGTCCAGTGACATTTAAAAACTTCTCGTATAGTCAAAAAGTCCAATGAAATTAATGTATCTAACAGGGATTGTGTGTATCCAGGGCCTGATCAATCATATTCCTCTGCCACGTAGCTCCATCAGTGTCCAAAAACTATCTCAGCCTGATCGCGTAGAAAGACATAAAATGACCAGGATCTGAACATCACATTCTGTGGTGGTGGCAGGCAATGTGCAAAAATCCTGTCGCGGCACCAGGGAAACAGTGTCAAAGGAAAGTCTACGAGGGTCCTCTTGTCAAACGCAGGACTTTCACCCAGGAGACCAGTGTTTGTGTCCAGTGTCTTAAATTAGGTAGGCTACAAACGTAGTTTGTTTAATCCAAACCATGATGTTTTCTTTCCTAAACCTAAATGTTTTCACGCTGCACCGTGCCACCGCCACTTAATGTGCTATTACATTTTTTTTGTGTTTTTTCAAAACTAAAACTGTACTATGTCCTCATCCACAAGGTTGATTTAATTCATTTAAATAAATAAAATACGGTATACGATATTAGCGTTTTGTAAATATTCATAACTTAATATTCCACTTCCGCTGCCTATGAGCCCGCAAGATCGTATGAGATTCACACAGCGAGATATGAGCTTCTACACACCGATGTGTCATATGATGCATACACAGCTTCACTGTGAGGCAGAGAGAAAAAAGAGCAGGGACGCTGAGCGTAGCTATACTGGAGAGCACGTCGCAGCTTCAACCATAAATAAAGAAAAGAAATAAATTATCCTTTATTATTCCGCTTCTCTGCATTTGGCCCATCCCTGGATAGGGGGCAGTGGGCGGCCCCGTGGGGCGCCCGGGGGTTCGGTGTCTTGCTCAGGGACACTTCGTCGTGTGAGCTATGGGGGGACTGGGGATCGAGCCGGCTACCTTGTGGTTGCGGGACGACCACTCATCCCGCTGAGCTACAGCTGCCTAAATAGAGCCTGAAGGAGTCCATTCATGTAATGAAGAGGACAACGCCAAGCAAAGGGATCCATTTGAAGATGGGTAAGTGTATTTATTGAATTTTGCAATAGCATATTTACATTAGTAACGGGACTTGTAGCCAAATAGAGCTGCTGCTAAAATGGAGCTAGCGGAAGCGAGCTAACAAGAGCTAACGGGGAGATCGATGGCTACAGCGTCTCTATAAGACTGAACGGTGGGTTATCAAATATTGTCACGATCCCTGTTAACCTTCTTTCAGTGAACTTAGTACGACTAGTAGTATTGGATCTGTACAAGTTATATCTATTTTATAATGTAATTGTTTTTCGCAAATACACTACATGTGACAATACAACAAACTATAGTTTACAAATACAACAAACTGTAGTTTGTTGTATTTATGAAATTATAGAACAAGAATAAAGACAATTGTTGACATTGCATTGCTATTTTACCTGTTTATAACTATCAAACTCTTATGAAGAGGAGAAAAAAAAGTAATGTGTTGGCTACGTTAAGATCCATTAAATACACAACTAAGCAGACCTCAAGTCCTATCTATATAATGTGGCTCATGTGGTAGAGTGTTCATCCTGTAAGGTAGCAGATTCAATACCTGTCATCCTCATGTGAGGTTTACATTTTAAAAGCATATCTTTTGCTACGTTTACACTGAGCCTCCACACTACGGACTTTTAGAGCACCGCAAACGGAGGAGGACGGATCCGTTTTACAAGCGGACGCCTCAGTGTCTCATGAGCTGATGCAGAACCAGCAGCAGGAGTGGAGTTTGGAGACTTGATCCACTTCCTGAAAATATGTCTACTTTGCTCAGTTTGCTGCAGCAGTTGATAAATCGCTCTTCTGCAGCTTGATACTTTTCATCAGATGCTGTGTGCTTGTTCTGGAAGAGTCTTTCAACATTAAATGTTTTGTTGTTTGCTAACTCCTTGCCACATATCAAGCATACAGGTCAGCAGCATCGTTGGCAGTGAAAGCTAATTAATACGTCCACGCAGAATTAAACTACCTTTCTCTGTTGATAGTTTAGCGAGGGCGGAGCTTTGTGAATCACTAGTAACACCTGCAGGGGAAGCTGCTTGACAGCGATGTGACAGGATGTGATGCACACTTTTGTTAAAGAAATATTTAAACATTTATTTTTATTTTCAGTGACCTAATATCACCTGAAACGCCAAGATAAGAGAACTTCCCTTTGAAAGATTTTCCACTGGGCAAAAAAAGAGAAGAAAATAAAAACGTCTTTTTTTTTTTGTCAAAGCCTCAGGGAGCCGCAACAGACGGGCAAAAGAGCCGCAGGTTGCCGACCCTTGCAGTCCGCCCCTGCCTTATGCAGCGAATAGGTTTACAGATGCGCTCGTCGGGGAGTTTGAAAAGGAACGAACGCGCCTTGGCCCAAAATCTGATTTTTTTTTTGCCGTGAGAAATTGGTTGTGTGGCGTGAGTGCGTGTGAAAACATGCAAAAGCGTGTGTCACACGGCGACACCGTGAGAGTTGGTAGCTCTGTTTACGTTAGCTGCTGCTAACACGAAGCTAGCGGGAGCGAGCTAACGAGAGCTATCTGAGATAGATGGCTACAGCGTCTTTATAAGACTGAACGGTGGGTAATCAAATATTGTCACATGTAGTGTATTTGCGAAAAGCAATTACATTATAAAATAGATATAACTTTTAATTATAATTTTTTTTTACAAATTAAATTATAAAATAGCTATAACTTTGGGATTCTGTTTAGGCCAGCAGATAAGGCTTAGCAGGCCCTGACGGCCCGCCACTGGAGTAAATGTATGTTTTCACAAGAGATATGAAGAATTTCCAAAATCAAGATTCCATTTTTCAGCTTTAGCGCCATATTATCACTTTACACGTTTGCCTTACGCCAATGGTGCCTCATTATATATAGAGCTGAGATTGTTCTGCTGTTTTTGATGTAAAACACATGGGTATCTATCATATGCAAGTGCCTTTAAGAGATAATAGTAATTTCACGTATTTCTGTGAACTTTGAATAAGTTAATCTATTTACTATATAGAGAGTCTATAATCACGCTGGCCACTCTGTAATGATGTTTACCTGGTATGATCATGTTTACCATGCGGGTATTCACGCTAACATATGCTAGCACAAAACCTCCACGGCACTGAGGCTGATGGGAATGTTATCAGTTTGCAGATAAACCAAAGTATAAACCGAAGTATTGCACACATTTAAATTCTAAACATGGCTCTAGAAGACAAGTAAAAGGATCTCTGGACGAACATTTTTATAATTCGTCCTCAGGGGAAGGTGAATGTCTGAACCAATACTGGTGTCAGCTTTAAAAAATAAATAAAAAAGAGACTCCTGTGCTTTAGAAGAGGTCATGATTACTGCATCAGTAGAACAATGCATAACAATGATTGAAATTCATAATATACAAACATTTGAATGGCCCTTTCACTAAGCTTATCCAATAACACAGCAAGAGGGTGTGATCCAATCATCGGGCAACACCCACTTCTTGTTAGTCATTCTATCTGCAAAGACAAATGCTCACTGGCATTTGCAGGCATTTGCAGAGTGTGCAACTAACCTGCTTTGTGTGTGTGTGTGTGTGTGTGTGTGTGTGTGTGTGTGTGTGTGTGTGTGTGTGTGTGTGTGTGTGTGTGCTATTTAACTTCATATTGGCAATATCAAAACTTATAAGTCAGGTTTTGGTGTGAGTGGGAACACTTTCATAATGAACATACAGCTGCTGAAAATATTACATTCAGTTAAAGCTGGTAGAAGACTAAAAACATTGGACCTTGAATAAGTTTTTTTTCTATCTCACACCAGTATGCCATGTTAATATGTTCATTCTTTCTATTTTGGGGCACCCTGGTCGCTTCAAGACCCAAATACATACTGAAAGAAGTTTCCGATAACCGTTGCAGTGCGTCAGTTTGTTTGTAACAGCTTGGCATGATTAAAATGACGATATTGGCAAATGTAAGAAACCATTAACTACACCTACCTAAAAAAGGTGTAATCTATTGCTTTCATGTTGTTTCTTCATCTCTGCAAAATAATCCTCTAAAAAGTGTAGAGTGAAGAGACATAGATATGAGTTGGGATGTAAGTGAAATATGGACACTGGCGGCCATCCAGCAGAGGCTCTTTCACACCTCACTGACTTTCGTCAATAATACAAACACAACTCCCCCAAGTGAATTCTGCCAATGATTTAATTTGCCTTGGAAATTTTGATTTCAGTGTAAATGCACAACAGCTTTACGACTGCAAAACTGCTGATCATTGTGGAGTGGAAAGCATGTGCCGGGTGATGGCGAGGTGTGACAACTGAGAACGAGCACTCCAGCCAACCACAACGAGATGTCTCAAAACGAGATGTCCAGTGGGGCTTGGCTTTGGGTGTAAATGTCCTTACACAGCAACACTTTGTTTCACACATTCACAGAGGGAACTGCACGATCAGCACTACCACTGAGCAACTGGCTGCTGAGTGGAGCGTTGGAATAAGATAGCATAGCTGGAACAAGTGAGCTAGCCAGTTACCCTCAGCTAACCCTCACATACACTAACACACACAAACTCAACTATATCTTTACATACATGTAACCTAGTGGGAATAATGTTGGCACCACTAAAGCCACTAGAGGGCACTGTACTCCAGAGAAAGCTAACGAGACGTGAAGAGCGAAACAGGAAGTGAAATCCTTCGTTTTAGGTGACCAACCTGTAGAGCGTTAGTTGTTTTCCGTGTGGGTAAATATGTTCTAAATGTTATTTCTATACAAAACGATCAAAAGATGTACGTTAATATGAGTGTATAAGTCAGGAAATGTATTGTTTGTCTCCAAATGCGCTGATGGTAATTCAATTGGTCTGATGTTTACAGATTTTATCGACATGTGCAGGACTGCAAAGCTAATAACATTTAGCATCTTAAAAACAATCTTTTTTACTGATATGCACCATGGGTAATGTAGTTCAAACGTCTCCATCATCTTTTGAACTGAGTTTTCAGATGTGAGAGGTCTGTCCATCTGTCACATTTTATGTGACAGATGGACAGACCTCCATCTGTCACATTATATTGTCCATGCAGAAAATTAACTTTATATTCATCTACTTGCGTATTTACCTTGCAACTCTAATACCAATAGCCCGACATCGCAACTAACAGTGCTGTGCAACAATGCAACAACATGATGTGGCAGGACAGAAGCTGAAGGGTAGCGATGGCATGAATTGCCACTCAATATACTCAACAAACAGACAGAAACACAGGTCTGGTCTCCGAGTGGGGTACGTGGGCGTGGCAGGAACCTTGGACGGGGATATGGTCCAGGAAGACCAGTGAACCAAGGCCAAAACCCAGGGTATGCACAGCACAACTATCAGAACACCCAGTACCAGTGTTGGAGGTGTGGCAACATGGGACACAAGAATCGAGACTGTCCCCAAGCCTACTTGCCGTGACCCTACCAGGGTCCAAGACAGAGGCAACCTGTGAACCAAGGCCATAACCCAGGGTATACACAGCTGTATCATCTGAACACGCAGTACTAGTGCTGGAACTGTGGAGACAGGGGACATATGAGACGGGAGTTGAAGCGCTCAGGCTCCTTATTGACAATCTCCACATCCACCAAACAAAGTATGAAATATGACCATATTGTGGGGGATACCTAAAAATAATCCTGCACAGACGCGCTCAAACTCCATCAAACTCATAATGAACAAACTGTTTATAAAATACCAGTAACTATATGTTAAAGCCATGCTACAGATGTAAGCGGAAGTGCCGTAGCATGATGGGCTCAGAGCAAAATCCACACCTCCATACAGTTGACAATATGTTATATATTATGTCAGTTATATAATATATATTATGTCAGGTACAGACTGGTAGTCTGGGTAATAGTCTACTGTAGTCTGTGCCAAAACTCGACTGATAAATGGTGCACGTTTCACAATTTCAGAGCAATAAATTAAGTAGTAGTCGCAGAAGTCCCCCAAGTACCAGATCCGTGGACTTTGTTGTCAAGCATCCCGTCGGATGTCAAACACTATACAGTCATTGAGCTGGACTCTATTGTTTTTTAGTATCTTTTTACTCAGAATCAGCATATGTGCACATGACATATGGCACTCAAAGGGGGCGATCTGGCGCCAAAGAGGCTTCATGTGTACGGATGGTAAACCAGTTGCACATGGACCTCCTATTGCAGAGTTTTTGCATCTTATTACTTTAGCAGCCTCAATGGCTGGTGGTAAATGTGCCACAAATGGCACTTTGTCTGATTTTGTCACTATAAGAATAATGTAGCAGACTCCATCGCTAAACTTGTAATCCTCTTGAAGTCTTGTGTTTTCTCATTTAGGAGATGTTCATGAGCATACGCCTAGTGGAGAGGGTGAGGACGGGGATACTGCGGCCTCCATGGGGTTTGGTTAACTGCCTCGCGAGAAGAGCAGCAATTATGGGTAACAGGGGCCTCTAGGGACCCTGTGTCTGGGGTGGTTCGCTCTCACACGGTTTGTTGGTTGCGCCTGTTTCGCTCCATCCTCAGTGGGTTTTGGTGGCTCATGGGGTTTCCCATGGAGCAAGAGGGGAGGTAGCGGGGGCTTTGCGGGCTGCCTGGTGGTCTCTGTGCATGTTACCCACAGTCAGCATTGTTTTACAGTCATGTGCAATTTGCGCAGAACAGATATAGATATATATAAATATAAAAGTACTGACAATCTTAATGAGGTCTAGACACAAACAAGAGTCACAGCAGGTTCAAAAATAAATAAAAGGTAAAACATGGCTGGGCGGTATCCTCATTTGATAATTTATACTGAGACAATTAAGAAATACGTCGTATTACAATTTCTTTGAAAAATTTGTGTTTTGATAGATCATCAAGGCAATGGAGCAGTGAAATAATGAAATACGATTTCCCATGTCCTTATGGTTAAAAATGAATCAGAGTAATTTAGGAACAAACAGAATGTAGTTTAGAGGGAGCAAGCTAAAGAGGAGATTTGAGAAACAGCACATTTTAGAGAAAGCGCCCTTTAGAGACGTGAATAATGTTATATAGGATACTTGTTAAGTTTCTAGTCTCCTGACCACTCAAAGCTCTTTAACACTTCCTGTCATCATTCAGTCATATGCCAGATATGTATGGTAAAATAATGTACATAAGGGAAAAAGGGAAAAGGAAAAAACAATATCACAATATAAACATCTCTCGATAGGCCATATTCCAGAGGGCCCATTCAGGCATATTGATAGTGATTTTTTAAAAATAATCAGACCAGCGAATAAGAAGCAACATGTTTTAGAAGTGATTGATATGTGTAGCAGAGGGGTGGAAGGCTGCCCAGCAGCTGAACTGAGGCTATGGCTGGAGCAAAGTTTCTAACTTTGAGAAGCTGGGAAAATATTTTGAAGTACTTTGTTTGTTGGAAATTTCTTTTGTTGGCCTTAATTAGCGAAGTCAATAAGGGTGGGAATCACAAGAGGTATCACATACTTAAGTCACGATACGATAGTATTACGATATTACAATATGTTGTACCGGTTTTAAATGCAAATCGTCCCCAAAGGAAACCTTGGCCAACATATTGTATTGAATAAAATAAAGTTCATCTCACTTCAATCATGTTTATCGCAGCACAGGCGTGTGATCTAAATGCCATCCAGTGGATTGGAAAAACGATCGATTTTATTATTATAGGACCAAAAAGGTAGTGGTACTGTGGATTTATAATAATGTACTAGGCCTTACAATGTAAATAAGGAATGTCTATGTGTAAAATACGATACTTAAGAAAGGTTATAAACAATAAGGAGAAGGGAGCCTTATGAAATAATCTAGTCGTATCATGGGTGAAGGTCACATTTACATCACACTGATCTAAAATATCAGATGTGCTCTGCCGTGGAGAATGCAAAATGCAAAGAGGAGAATGCAAACTAACCGCATTACACGTCTAAAACCGCATGAGACACTGGCATTATGGCGTATGCTTGCACCGGGCCTGAGAGGATCTCATAAAGGTTCCCCGGGTGGAGCTACTAACCAAAAAATACGAAGCTATGTCCTGTGCTTAACGTGTATACATTAAGCACAATTTCAGAAGGTAAAAGGAGTTTAGGAGGAGAACCACGCTGGTCCGGAGCCGCAGAAGACGGTCCATCCAGGTCGTGGGCGCTATCTCAAAACCTACAGGAGGAATGAGACGAGCCGAGGCGAACGGGACCCTACATGGTGGTGCTGACCACGCCCACCGCAGTGAAGGGTAACGGGAAACAACACTGGTAAGCTACACTGGTGAGCTACAGTCGCCCAGAGTAATGTTCTTCTCTATACACAGTACATGGTTTTGGCAGAAGTTAAGCCTATCTGGGAAGTCACGGTGACTGGGCCTTGAAATAGCTCCAAATAAGGAGACAAGAGGGGGGGGGATGCAGGCCTCGATAACATCATGCACTAACATCTGGAAGCTGATTGGGTTGAATTGGGTTGATTGAACACTCCAAGTGAGGTTAAGGGGTCACAATAATATTGCTTTCAAAGAAACGGATGGCTAGAGGGAGGGGGTCCATGGGTCACGTTGCAAGGAAACGTTAGCTAAGGCAGTTGGTTCTGGCTCAAGTGTCAAGGAGGGACTGATGACGCACAATTGGGTGGTTATGACTTTGTGATTTTGGAAGCACGAGTCAGTTGGGGCATTGCAGAACGAGGGGGAACCTATACTCTTTTTGTCTGTTGCCACCCGGAACCAACCGTTTGTTCATAAACTTGCTGTTTGTGAAAAAATAGACGTGGAACACTTCATCGACCTGTCTCTGTTCATCTTTGACTCCTGGGGATTTCCTGAGTGAGCCATCTGTCTGAGATTTGGTAGTTACTCAGCAGAAGTCGAGAGCGTTATCCATTGGCGAGATGCCCACCGGCCGGGTGGGGCCTTTTATCAGCAAAATAGACATTTAATTAACTACTACAATGTTTACTCTCATTCACTTGAACTTGCCGTGTCTAATGAAATGCCTTGCAGGTGAGCTTGGTCACCAGGTCATCTACTGTTAAAAACCAAGGTGTGATAATAGACGGTGATTTTCGATTGGACAAGAAGATAAATGCAGTGAGAATCTGGTTTTGGCTAAGGTCAAGTCCTTTTTATCATTTAATCATCTAGTGATTTTTAAAGTTTTGCTCGCTTTCATCTTGACCCGACTTGATTACTATCATTCTCTTCATGCTGGTGTTAGCCTGGCCTCTCTCTCTCCCTCTCCCTCTCTCTTTCTCTCTCTCTCTCTCTCTCGGTCAAAAATGCTGCGGGGAAGCACATTTCCACTGTATTAGCCTCCCTTTTTTTTCTTCTTATAAATGAAAATAGATGAAAGTAGAGAAATGACAGGAAACGTGGGGAGAGAAAGATGTGGTGATCGACGTTGGAACAAAGGTCTTCCAAAGGTCGAAATAAGGATGTAGACGGCCATGATCCATATTACAAATTAAAACATGTCTTTCTTGAGGGACATTACAGTATTTTACCAAATTGATATAGAATTTTCAAAAAGTTAATTCCCAGTGAGAAAGAAAACACGCTGCCCACTTTGCTGCCTCAAAACCCAAACTGGGAATCGAAAAGTGGCTATTATCAGTGCAACTGAGAGATTTAAAAGAGCCCTCTCAGAATGATTCTATTTCAAGGGGAGCCCCTGTTAGATAGGCCTTGATTTAAGAGATGCCAAAGATTTTGGTTTAAATAGGTTGTAAACTTTCTGAAAAGGTGCCTCTGCTGTTCACTTGTTCATTATGCCACCGATTGACGTGCCAGTATTTGCGGCTGTGCTATGAGACATACAACTGTCCTCTCTGCGTGGGAGCGGAGTGGATATATAAACACGTTGTTCGGGGCGGCTTTACTATTGCACGGCGATCCTCCCCGTACAAAGTCCCTTAAGTGTTTGCAGGGTGAATGCGGAATACAGGGGAGGGGGTTAGGGAGCATAGTCCCCCGACCTCCTTCTCCTCCCAAATGGAACCAATCTCTCTTCTTCAATGAGCCTTGTGTCCGTCTCTTTGCCCACAATCCTCTAAATCTCTGCAGTGTCACGGCTGCTTGGAGACAGCCAGCTGGAGAGGCCCAGGCTTTGGCGAGTTAAGGTTGGGTTGAAAAGAAAAACTCCTTACAATCACACTCCTACTCGTTGTGTTCGTGTGCGTGCATTTCTGCATGCATGTGTATGCATGCATGAATCTGTGCGTTTAAGTGCGTGAGCGTGGGTTGCTCCACTGTATGTGCATGTATGTGTGTGGAGCTGCAGGAGGAGGTTGGGATGTTGGATATCCGTCTGACAGCCTGCTCATGCTGCTCCAGAAGCACATGACTGCCACCAGTTGTCAGTGAGCTGCTACTACAGAGAGGGAGATCTCTCCGTCAGGGATCCCACTCTGATCCAGGACAATTTCAGTGATTAAAAAACAGGTATGACAGACAGGGATCACACCCCACACTAATATGTTCCTCTCTGTGAAAGAGTTACAAGATGTGCAGTCTGTGGCAATAACTTATCTATGATCTATGATTGATCATAATAATATAACGATAAAAATAACCACAGTTACCACGCAGCATTTGAAAGATAATGTAACTGACATTATTCAGAGTCTCTGCCCTGAAGAGTATTCTTAGAACCTCAGGTGCTCATGGCAGAGAAGAAGTACAGAAAATCAAAGAGTTATAATTAACGGTTTAATTAAAGTTCAAATGGTGAAACAGTGTACATATACTCAGCTGAGGGTCTCCGAGCTTCCGCTCCACAGACCGTTCCTGTCTCGCTTCAGCTCAAAGACCTCGAACAGGAATCTACAATCTGGTTTTAACATCCCAGCTCATTCGCCTCATTGGTTCAAATCTACGACATGTGATTGGCTAAAAGTACCACAGGGGCGGAGTCTCTCTTTGGCGCAGGTATTGAAGATGGCTCCATAACATTCATGCTTGCCGGTACCTGAAGTCCTCACTCCGCCCTCCTGTGTTTACTAACACAATATTTGACCTAGAAGGAATTGTTATTCAGTTCTATATGTTACAACTGATGAGAATCTTATTACAGCTCACAGTCATAAACTCTTCACCTCTGCTGGCTGAAATGCAAATCAAATCACTGTACTGTTCTTTATCTTATGTCATAAACCACAGGACGAACCACAGGTTGTCCATTCTCTTTGTTCGTTAAGACCAAATGCTCCTTTGTAAAAAACCCAACCATGGTCTATGTGTAAATGACCTCTGCACTCTCCAGTACAGAGTCCATGTGACCCTCAGCAAACTAGTGACTCTGTGACCTGATAAACAATAATCCATCTTAAACATTGTAATGTACACATGGACATCATTATACAGATGTGCAAGTCCAATTTTGTAACTGCCCTTACATCAGCCCTTTCAGGTGGTAATATTATCAGTTTTGGGAGATCTGAGAGATCCCCTTCTCACTTTAAGGATATAGACGAATAAGGAAATACATTTCCACGACATTTTACTTTTTCTCTTCACTCGGCAACCCTTGGTTCTGCCGAGTGAAGACAAATACGTGAGACCACATCCAACACGGACTATGAGCTACGTGCTAACGCTGTTAAGCTAACGTCAAACTATCGATAGTTACAGTCTTGCAAACACGTAACGGAGATCCAACATTACTAGGTGTACTAAGTTCACTGAAAGAAAGTTAACGAGGATAGTGACAATATTTGATTAAGCACCGTTTAGTCTTACAGACACGCTGTAGCCAGCTAGCTCCCGCAAGCTCTGGGTTAGCAGCAGCGCTAGCTGGCTACAGGTACCGTTAATAACGTAAATATGCTATTGCAAAGTTCAGTAAATATACTTACCCATCTTCAAATGGATTCCTTTTATTGCCGTTGTCCTCTTCATCTCAGGAATCAAATCCTCCAGGCTCTTCAAGGTGGTCAGATATTACTTTGAAATGACATTACATGAAGTTTACGGATTACGACTGGACTTGCAAACAGAACTTGGAACGTGAATAAAGATATGTTTGGAACATGTACATCTATGACGTGGTTCCACCTGTACAACGGTTCAGTATGTGTGTCTGACTGCAGTGACATGGCTCTGGGTTTGTTTTACCTGAAAACAATATACTCATATTTCACCATTGGAGCAAGACCAGAAAAATCAAGCCTATTGGATTCAGCTTTGACCATTACACAGTCAGAGGGGTGACTCAGAGAGAAACATAGAAAAGCCAAAAAGCCAAACAAAGGTAACCACAATCAAGCTGCTCCATGAAGCCGATGTGGTTCAATGGTTTAACAACTCATTCATAAACACAGAGACCCCAGCTACAGCCTCAGTTCAAGGTGATTTAAGATTAAAGTATGTTACGACCCATAAAGTGCAAAAAAACAAACAAACAGAACCTTGGAACAGTGTCTGCTTTAATGTGCCCTGCATTCAATTACAAGGCTACTTTTACTACCAATGTCTGCTGACATCATGTTACCCAGTTCATTTAAACATTTCACTTGTAAATACCATTCATGTCCACATTCGAAGTGCAAGCTCTAACATTTGGAAAGTGTAATAGTGTTGTAAGCAAAGCATCGACAAAGTCCCTCACTAGTTGGGGGAGCTATAACCAAAATATCCTAATGTATTTTTAGACGCATTTAAGGACCAGATGAGCCAAATGAAGAGTTTTCTGAGGCCACCTCGTGCATCATTCAGTCAAGGTAGAGGTGAGTCTCCAGCCATGCCAGCAGCTCTGTGAGGCTGTACTGAGCACACTGGTGCTCTGAGCTATATGCTTCAATCAGCCTGCCGACATGCTCACGATGACAATGCTAACATCAGAGCTACCAACTCTCACGGTTTCGCTGTGTGACACACGCTTTTGCATGTTTTCACACGCACTCACGCCACACAACCAATTTCTCACAGCAAAAAAAAAATTCTGATTTTGGGCCGAGGCGCGTTTGTTCCTTTTCAAACTCCCCGACGATAGATGGCGCTAAGGAGCGCATCTGTAAACCTATTCGCTGCATAGACATCCTATTTACCCCAAAGCAGGGACGGACTGGCCATGGGGGACACCGGAGAAATCCCCGGTAGGCCGACAGCGTTGGGCCGGCCCACCTACGTCATCAAGCGGCCCTGCCTCTGAGATCGCCGGCCACGACTATATTCTATGGCTCAGAGAAAACGCTAAATTTACTCTAATACATAATGTTGATGATCACTGACTGAGATTTATAGTAGTCCTCGCGTCCCTACACACACTCATGGTTTCCACACCCAGCAGCATGCAACACTACTGATCGCGATCTGTATTCACATTCATGGTTTGGATGTTGCTTGCAGGTTTTCAGGATATTCTGCCATTAATTTAATCCAGAACACCGGCACTTGAAACGTACATTTAAGTTTCATTTTCGGTGTAACGTTATCACGTAGCCTCTTGACATGTATCAAGACTGAGAGGCTCAGACGCACAGACGGATGTATCCGGTCATTCTTCAAAATAAAACATCTTTTTCGATTTTTTTTTTGTTTTCCATTCTTTCTGTGCTAAGTACTAAAGGGATCTTGCGTCACTCGCTCGCAGACGAAGCCGCTTTTGAGTGATTTGACAGCATGGCACCAACGCGTAAACCCTTAAAGGAGTATACTGATATTGTTTTTATTACCATGTGACTGCACCTGGGCCGGCATAGTTAGTTTAGGTTCTGTTACTTAACTTATTGTTATGCACCTTCAACATCCCTACACACACACACACACACACTTTGATTTTGGATAATTTCTCCCCAACGGAGCAGTGCCAGACCAAACTTCCAGACCTCAAATGTTGTGGGCGGGGCTAAGTTTGGCTGGTAACAGGCTACATCTTTAGCATACCACCCAAAAATGCTAGAATGCATGAAATAACATCTACTTAAACCAAAATGTCCTGGGGGTGGACCATCAGCTATGTCTTTGCTTCACAGAATGTAACCAATGTTGTCCATCTCCAGTAGGCCGCACCTATCAATGATTTTGGGCCCCACAAACCACCAGAATGCAGGGTACAACATGGGTACGCCAAATTAATTCCAATTTCCTGATATTTGAGCCACCAACGTGTGTGGCTGTGTGCGCGAAAAAATGTTGGTCACAGTCTGTTTACGTCTACTACTGGCACCAGTAGCAGCAGTATGCTGGTTGGCTGAGCCCGGTTTGTCGAGGTCAATGGACAACAATTGTTGTTGGGCCCACATTGTTCAACAGGAATCTGGTATATCCGTGGATGCACTTCACACATTTGATGTCGACGGCATCACCTGCATGTGTCGATTAGCGTGACGAGACAAACAAAAACTGCATGCAGGCAGCCTCTCCTGCTGCAGAGTCAGACCGAGTCAAAGCCATGACTACTGCTGTGGACTGTTTCAGGTTGGACATATGTGACCACATGCCATGGTAGACAGTACAGAGTCAAAGCACATGGTCAACGTGCTGGAGCTGGAGCCAATAAGCATTTTAATGTATTGTAAGTGCCCTGTGCAAGCACCAGCTGCAGTTCAGGAATTATCTGTCATATTTATTTTTGTATTTGCTTTTCTTATTGACAATATGCCAGTGTTGGATTGCCTTAACTGTTAGAATCATGGCCAACACACCAAGTAAATGAAACTCCCTGCTGTAGCAAAAATGTGCCAAACTGTGACCCCAAAACAGTGAACTTTCCCACGCCTTTTGTAATAAGCACAAATAACAGCTGAGGCTGACGTCAGCAGCTGTGCAGTTATTTGTACATCAAGTAAAGTATTGACATTCTGGCGATGATGCTAGGAGAGAGATCAGACACTTCTTACAAGTTATTACGTTTCATCCTCTGGGGACCATAAATGTCTGCACAAAATGTATTGCCAGTTCATCCAACAGTTGTAGAGTGATGCTGTGCTAGCATGGCTAAAAACTCAACAGCAATGTGTCTTTACAATAAAAATAACAAAAGTATAATGTTAAGACAGGGGCCACAAATACAAAACATTCTCATTTGTTCAATATGACAAAGTTATATATACTGTGTGTGTGTGTGTGTGTGTGTGTCATACCGTCTGTCTGCTCAAACCTCTGACTCACACTGATCTGGGCTCCCTGGAGCACACGCACTGCTTTGATCACATGCATTAGAGCCGACGACAGACAGCCTGTTTGTTTCTCTGAGCTGAGGACGGAACAAAGAGCACTTATCAGAGAACATGAACACAGAGGCAGTGAGAAAAGAAGATGAGACGAGGAGATGCTAAAAGTTAAACCTTTACACTCACACAGAGGGGGGCGGGGGGGGACAGCTGTATTGCATTTTTTGCTACTCTGTGTGATCTTTAAAAAAAAAAAAAAACTGGAGCAAAAGCATTGACACAACTTCAATTTACTTGCAGTTCTTTGTTTGAAGATCATACTGAGACTTGCTGTGCCATTACTCAATGTGGGCTCTTCCTACATTAAAACAAGACAAAAGAGCTCGGGAGCCCCATTAGAGAGTGGCGATGGGACAGTGTGTTTACTACTCTACTTCTGCCATTGTCAATTAGTGCTGGAAGAACATATATTTTTGTTGTGTCATAAAACAATCGAGGTATTTTCGCAGCGAAGAGACTTGCAATACAAAAGGCTGTGAGAGCTGCATTCTTACAACCCCCTCAACGAGATAATGATGCAATTGGAGGATTAGCCTGGCATCATTCTATATTTCTCTTTTTATCAATGAATACCATGAAAACACCTGAACCAACAAGCTGTTCGTCCATCTTATTTCCCAACTCCGTCTCTGTCAATGAGTCCCGAGTCCATTGGTTTTTAATAAACATATACATGTTTAAAAAACGATCATCAATAAGAATGACATTTTTTTAGAAAGATGATCAGTAATTTCTTTCCGACCTGTCGATCACAAGGTAGCCCTGTCCTAAAGCATTTAGACTTTTCAGAACTGGAGGTTTCCCCCTGAGGTCACCTAGTGCAACGGTGTTTAACAACAATGAGCTCTATGGCACAGAGGAAGAATACATACCAGGTTTTGACACGCAATACGAGTAATAGATGAACACATTTTCCTATTTTCATCTTTGTGGCATTTTTTGGTCCACTACCCACACTAAGTTGCCATATTTTACAGATAAAACTGCAGCTTGATATTGAAACAGCTCTCCAGAGCCTATATCTCTCCGTAAGATTATGTTGGATGTCAGTGTAGTCAAGCACGTTATACAGGAGCTTAACTTATATATCTTGTCTTTACTGTTTGAGTATGAAATAGTTTGTTGTTTCTTATCCTACTCTTACAATCCTTTTTTTTTTTTTTTTACATTTGACAGGTTTTTAATACATATTTGATGTATTTGTGCAATCGTGCTGTTTTGTTGAAGCAGCAACTTAATCAATTCATTTATTTGTCAGCTGTTATAATATATGGTACAATTACAGTGAAATGTAATCCTGTCCGTTCCTTCTGGCCTTATTCTTGCAGTGCCTGGTCTAAATATCCTTAAAGCAGGCCCATCAGCTGACCAATCCACTCAGCCTTGCGGTCCTTTTCCACAGGCAGTGGTGGTCCCCAAAATTATGTTTGTGGGCAACGTAATTTATCTTGGATTGCACTTTTATCAACATTGCAAGAAAATGCTCATCTTGAATCTTGCAAAACGTTCTCTGAAAGCATATTTCCTTTCTATACCTCCAACATCTGCTTCTGGTGCATGAGATTTTAACGTTTGTATGGTTATCTTTAGCAACACAAACCACTTTGTTGAGGTGAATGAGAAATTGTGCATCCTAGAAGCCTGGTGGTTAAGATGCATATCGGGAATGTATTTTCAGTCTTCGCACTGGATGTGTGCACACAGCGTCTGCCAAAGCATCAACCCTGTCTCCTTCAGATTCCATACAACTACATCGCATACCCAATCAAGTTTGGAGGGGTTACGATCTTTTCTCTCTGCAAGCTCAAATCATGCCACCGGAAGTGCCTATATGAGGTGCCGGTGCCACGATTTGAGCTTGATCCCACTGCAATTCACAATTTTAACCACAGGTTTAAAACTGCAACCGTAATCAGAGAGAAAAGATCGTAACCCCTCCAAACTTGATTGGGTATGCGATGTAGCTGCCTCGAGATGCCAGGTGCCGGGGCAGCAGCTGCCTCGAGCTGCCACTACTTTTAGAGGCAGCACTTCCGGTTGCCACTACTTTTATTTTGAAGGGAATTTTTAATGCAGCATAGTGCCGTACTCACACTCCCCAATACTGAGTTCACAACACGCTTTACTTGTGTGAGTTTACACGCCGGACTATTTGTGATAGTTCACTTCATTCCCGACTTTTTTATTTATCTAATATTAGCTTAAGCAGTTCAGAACCACTGCCCCAGACCACATGCATGTTCTTATTTGCTCACAATTATTTGTTATGTCCTTCTCAACTGTGACAAAAAAGCTTTGAGCAAAGTTAATGCAATAACGTGTGGGTAATCTTTGTCTTTTCTTGTTATTTTCTTCTGTTATGAGTTTGATCTTTTATAGAGTACTGTGGGTTTACTTGGTATTATTGTTTGGAATTTGCTAAGAAAGCATACTGAATTCAAACTAATAAAACAATCAATTGAACTCCTTCTGAATTGTGAATCAATACATTATCAGAGGTCAATGCTGTGACTCATACACTGAATGAATAAGTCAATTTAAATCCAGAACTCTGGGTAAACTGTTCTACCTCGTAATAATAATGACAATGCTTTGGTGGGAAATTCACCACCAAATGACTGACCAGTCAACAGATCCATGTGTACACAGAAATTAGCTTTGTTCAGTAACTAAATGGACACTAACTTGCTGACCACACAGCTGAGTCCTGTTTGCAAACCACGTCTGTTTTGTTGAGCCGTTTGTATTCTGACAGTCGACGGTCAATAACACTGAATGGTGCAGTACCTTCCACCATTTTGGGCTCTCCAGCTCGACGTCCCTCAATGGTCCACTCGGTCCAGACGCCTCACTTTTGGTCCACAGCGATAGATAGCAGGTCCAAGTTCACCAACGATAAACTCAACACAGATTTACTTTGCCGCCACAAGTGAATCTACCAATCACATAAAGCGTCTCTTCAAAAATGCGGTTTATGTATGATCTCTGAGACCTGTATTTCATAAAAAAAAAAATTAATAAATGACTTTGACCATTTATTAACCAGTATTAAAGCGTATTGAATTGTTTTCTCTTATTCTGATGCAAACCATGAAGTGGTTGCCGTTGCCCTGGAGCACAGTTTATTTCACTTGTCTGCTCCTTTGTCTCTTCATCTTCAACCAGCAGTGGGTGGTGTGACTCATACTAAAACATGCACTGTCATCAGTGCTAGCTTTCTCTGTCCCGCTAAAAAAAAAAAAAAAAAAAAAGTAAAAAACCCTCACACAGACACGTACCTTTGGCACGCAGGGCTTCCAGCATCCTCTATTCAAATGCAAATAGATTATTTGTTCGAGAAATTTTCGACAGCGTCTCACACAGCAATTACATTCAGAGAAGCTCGTTAAATGTGAGGCTCAGTGCACCACGGGACAGAGTGCACATCCTTCCACAGGAGCTGGTTTTGCATAGTAGATCTGTGCTCGTCAGTTACAGTATTTTGTTTTTCAGATTGTAAAAGTTATAGACAGTATATTATTACCGCTGGATCAATTAACAAGGAAATGTCTTTGCTCACGTTGTTTCAACACTTCAGGCTTCTAACTATTCCAACAGTGCTTCTCTAACTATTTCATGACGCACATTTTGACCAGAATTTCCACAAAGAACAGTGGAACTGGATAAATGATTGCTAATGTTGCAAATAGCTACAATTTGCTGCTTAACATGTTCAAAATCACTATTACGAGACATGGTTGAAATAAAATCACAGCCTCAATAAACCTAATATCATTTCTGTATGCTCGGCAAATACTAGCATCCAAAACAAAACTTGTTGCACTTCAAGATGCTATAATCACTATTTCTGACATCGTCACTGTCGGGCCTGGACTAAAAGGAGGACCCAGATGCAGGGGATATCCGTACAGGCGCACTTTATTATTTCCTTAGATCCTCTTCGACGAGTGAAAAAAACATTAGGCTGTGAAAACAACTTTCTCACGAAAACTTCAAACATAAAACACTCCCAAAGGAGGGAAGAAAAACAGGGAAAAAAACAACTTACGCTCAAAAACTTTCGGGAAAAATCTAACTAGGACTGTGGCCGCTGGCTTTGGTGCATGGACAAGGAAAAACACTTTGGCACAGGACAGAGGGAAGACGCAGACTGTAAGCACATGAGGGCAATGGGGAACAGGTGGAACCACTCAGGGATCAGGGGAGACAATCAGACCAGTGACACATGAGGAAGTGACCTGAAACGAGAGGAGAGTCAGGCTTCAAAATAAAACAGGAAGTTACGAGACAAAAACCCCAGACAAGACAACCCTCACCTTTTGTCTCGTAACTTCCTGTTTTATTTTGAAGCCTGACTCTCCTCTCGTGACAGTGTGACAGTCACAGGCCAACACATTCATAACATACCACGTGTACTGTAACCTTGTTTTATTTACTGGTAATACCAGTAGCATATATTTTAGTGCTTCAGAAAACACCCAACATATTTCAAAACAGTGTCTTTGGTTTCCAGAGTTAACTGCAGTTCCACAATTAAAGCTACAAGGAATACATATCCACAAGTTTAGAGTGTTTGTTTCGCTGTAATTTCCTCAGAGCTCCAACTGGACTTGTCATCATGAATCTCTTGTAGCTCAAGACAGAGAAGGCAATAAGGGGGCAACATCTGGTTCTAAAAAGTGATGATATGCCTTAATCCTGCATTCTCTCTACTGGCCATCAGGGGGCGACTCCTCTGGTTGTATAGAAGTCTATGAGAAAATGTCTCTACTTCTCTCCTGATTTATTCCTTCAGTAAACATTGTAAACATGAGTTTTTGTCTCAATCTCTAGTTTCAAGTTGTCTTCAATACAGCATTATGTTCATTTAGTAAATTATGGTCATTTAGAGTAGAGTTGTCACTTATGGTTGCAAAGAAAACAAGATGGCATCAGCCAAAATGCTGAACCTTCAAACCCTAGCCCACAACCCAATGGATGCCATCAGGGTGACTACATCCACTTCTACGGTTGCAATTCATAACTATTTTAAACACTGAATTATATAGGAAAGGTAGTTATGTTATATGGTTATGTTATGCTGTCAAACTGTCCCTTGTTCATGAACATGTGTGTAATATTTGCAGTATTTAGCGTTCCTTCCTTGTCGTTTTAATCTGCTCCCTCTCAGCTCCAACTCTCTCGTCTCTCTTTTCTGTCCAGTTATTCTTCCCTCTGCTCGGCCACACGCCCCACACACTGAATGAACGTTGTCTGACTTCCTACTTAAAAGCAACGATCATACCATCAGGTCAAAGCTCCACAGTTCTGAGTGACTCTATCTGACTCTGCCTCGTGTGTTTTTTTTGCTTTGATTTACACATTTCATCTTGCCGTTTTAACGCTTGCCTGGCCCTCGGGGGCCAATCAGCTGGCCAAGCCATTGGGAACGATGATGCATGATGTTAAAGGTAAGTGACAAGCCCACAGAGAAAAATCACCAACTATGCAGTTCCCATCCGCTCTAAGTGGCACCGCGTCTTTTAGCTTGTTGTTTTGGTTTTACTGCCCACAAATGCACCGTTTGGTTTCCTCTCATTAATCTCATTTCCAGCAGCAGCAGGTGGCGGTCACTCTAAATGCCCAGCTGTGCACTATCTTCCCACCACAACCAACAGACAGAGAATGCATGTTGCCTGAAGCGGCTAAAGAGACAGAGGTTGGTGGAAACCCGAACAGGAGAGTAAATATTGGACCTGACATTATATTTATGAAAACTTTTTAGACTGCTTCCAAAATGCACAATATATGAACAAATTGATAGCTTTTGTTAATTGAATTGACCCTCAGATGGAGAGGCTTGAGAATGCTCACAGACTGAAACAAAATCAGCTGCAGGAAGAAAAGGAAGACAAACTGCAGCACTCTATGACCTCGCCCTCTACATTGTGGAGGCACATTCAAAGCTAGCCGAGCATGTGTTATACGATGCAACAATGTTGTGATGAATGGTGATGAAAAGAAAAGGCCCCTAGTTCTCAATACTTTTATTTGCAGATTTGGAAAACAGCAGCCACGAGCGGAGGGGAAGGCGGGAGGAGAGAGGTGCAACTGGAGGGACACTGGAGTCAAAAGGGAGTGGCAGAGGTGAGAGAGGGAACGGAGGAGAGCGAGATGACAATGGAGGGAAGGAGAGAGAGGCAGAGAGGAGAAGGGAAAGGAAAGGAAAAATCAATAAAGTCATCAAACATGCATTGCACACTGAAATGACTTCTTAAGTCCCATCAGGAAAGCGAATGGGAGGTGAAATGCAGTAGGGAACCTGCACGCCGACTTCTATGTGTCCTTCAACGGCACTGACTCAATCACTGAGCCGACCGGCTCACAGCGAGGCACAGCACACTGCTGGGCCTCACGCCTCCTCCGCTTCGTCTTGAACTGTCTTCTCTCATTTGGAGTCTTTTAACTTGAATCATAAATTCATCAGGTATGTAGATATTCCCAATAATTTTCCGATTATGACGTGGGAAATCCTGATATTATTCTAGTTTTAGGAGCATTCATTGGACATGTATACAGCACATTTGGAATTCAGTCTCAATATGGGATTTTACAGCTTTCTGTGACGCACAGCTTATTGCCTGTTTACGGTGTTGATGTACCAAATCATCGGACCACATCACTCCTGTACTCATCCAACTTCACTGGCTCCCTGTCCAATACCGCATCGACTACAAAAACCTTCTCTTCACCTATAAAGCTCTCCAGAATCTAGCCCCCACTTACCTCTACGACCTCCTTCAGGAATACACTCCAGTCACGTGGGGATTTAAAAGGGCCGCTCTTCTTGCTCACGTGTTAGTTATAGGTCTCATTCACAGAGCTTAAGGCCACTCATTGGTTAGTTCTACGGCATGCGATTGGCTAAACGTCACACAGGGGCGGAGTCTCTCTTTGGTGCAGGTTTTGAAGATGGCTCCATAACATTCATGTTTTCCGGTACCTGAAGTCCTCACTCCGCCCTCCTGTGTTTACTAACGCAATATTTGACCTAGAAGGAATTGTTATTCAGTTCTATATGTTACAACTGATGAGAATCTTACTACAGCTTACAGTCATCCTCCCACAGACCCTCTTCACCTTCCCCCACTGTGCCTGATAAGAACAGTAGGGAGATTCCCCAGACCACAGGTGGTCCAGTCCCCTTTGCTCTTAAAACCAAATGCTCCCTTGTAAAACCCTCAACCACTGTCTGGGTGTAAATGACCTCCGCACTCTCCAGTACAGAGTTCATGTGACCTCAGCCATACCATAGTATCTCATTCATCTTGTTATATTCAATCTATTTTGAAATCCTTTCACATCTGACTAAATATACAATAATAAAAATTACCTTAATATGCATACAATTACAAATCCTTCATAATAATATCCCTTATTAATTATCATATTTCATGCATTGTAATGTACACATAAACAATTTATTTTACATAGATGTGCAAGTCCAAATGTGACAAACTAAGCTTAAAAAACCCTACAACTGCTACCCATCCCCACGCCACGCCTCAGTAGCATGGGTGCCCGAGCCTTCAGCTGCTCAGCACCCAGGCTCTGGAACTCCCTCCCCCCACACATAAGACAATCAGACTCCATCACATCATTCAAGTCTCAACTCAAAACTCACCTGTTCAAACTGGCACACACTTTATAACTGGTCCCTGTGCACTTCACTTGTCTTATGTTGATGCTCTGTTTTACTGTTGTTTCTATCTTTCATGCTTCTATCTTTTACCCTGTACTATTTTATTGTAAGGCAATCTTGGGTGCCTTGAAAGGCACCTCCAAATAAAATGTATTATTATTATTATTATTATTATTATTATTATTATTATGTAATCCTCTGCTTTCTGTCGTTCCTTCTCCATCATGTCCCAGCCTCTCCACAGCTCTTCTCTCGGGTTAGTGTATTGCTTTGTGTATCCAGAGGGCTGTGTGTTTGCTCAAGGGCCAAAGTCATCATTTCTGTTGGAACTGGGTCCCTGCCTCTGAGGTCGAGGGGCTGGCGGCGGCGAAGGGCTCGTAGACGCTGCTTCACACAAGCGCTGAATACTGACAGGAATGGCCCGTTTGAGGGTTCACACTCCAAATGAGGTCGCAGCGCCTGAGCTGTTCAGCTGGCAGTCAGACAGCCCCAGCTCTCATTCTCATTCAGCCCTCAGCTTTCAGTACAGGCTGCCATTGTTGACCAGCCTAATAGCTTTCTCACAGAGCCTAGGATACATCTTTGATGAGTCAATAAAAACACTTTGCATGGCTAAATAAACCACACCAAAATCCCATCAGGCAAGTGATGTATCGCATTGTATCTTTTTTGCATTATGCTGCATATTCACTTTTCTCTCTGCATTATCTCCAATACCCGCTGACATACCAAGGTCTGAATAGCATACTGTGAATAATATAGAGGAGGTACACACTGATAACAACGGTTTAATCTCTATGAGATGGCTCCAATAAGATAATGCCCATTGTCTCCATCGTTCAAAACAGACTGGTAGTTGTGCTGGTCGTCGGGCTAGGACTGTTAAATGTGTCCTGTGGTTGGTCTGAGGGAAGATATTGAGGTGTGTCAAATTAAAAGATGTCATCTCCTTGGGAACATTAATATGGTCTGCACATCTTCTAATTAGATGGTGATCACATGTGCAAAGTTGTGATTTTGACCGTAAGATGACACTAGAGAAAAGCTCAAAGTAGATACATTTTGTATTAAACAAAATGTTTTAAAGATATTTGAAATGAATAGCCTGTGACAAATGTGTATATACAAGAGAGTGATGGTGTTCCAGAAATCCTTTTTTGATTGTATGCCTTAGTACTGTCAACAATTGTGAGTAAGTGAGTGTAAAAACTACAAAAAGTATTTTATTTTTATTTTAGATATCTAACCACTTTATTTGGAGGTAGAACTGTGGGTACAATGTGTGTGTGTTTCAGTTAGTTTTGGTAATCATTTCAATGTTTGTCTTTGTTTTCTCTTTCTAGTACATTTGACCCGGGAGCATCTCTGACCGCTTGTATTTCTTGTCCTGAATGGACTTCTTGTTTTGCTGTGTTTTGGGTACAATGATTAATATTGATAGAAATGAGACCAAAGTTGTGTGCAAGAAATTACCCTCAAAAGCGTCTTGTGCGCGTTAGGAAATTGTAGCCCAATGCTGGTGTTATTTTTCTGTGAACTAAAGCCTTGGACCAACTAATTTCCTAGATCTTAAATGAGTTTCACTGTTGCTTTTCTGCATAAATCAGGCAAAGCAATAGTGAGAAAAACACCAGAGGGCAAGAGAGGTAGGTCTTATTCACAGAACAGAGGTCAATAAAGGTCATGTCTAGTCAAATCTATGAAAGGCGTGTGGGGAGTGGGAGTGTGGGGAAGACATCTGATGTATTCACTACTTGTGTCTTTCAAGGAACACCTTCGCCTTCCCATGAACACAATTCTGTTTCGGGAGCATTCAATGAGCTGTTGAGGCAGGAGACCGAGGAAGAGGAAATAACAGGAAGAAATGTCTTTTGCTTTAACAACCAAACCAGTAAAAAAACACGCCCCATCTGTTACTCTGTATAATTCCGTCCGTCCACCTTTTTCAGTCAAGAAAACAAGCATTCTTTTAAACTGCAACTGGAGAAAAGAAGAGTAGGACACGCCATTTGATGGGAAAGTTGGTTTGGGGAACCTTGGGTGGAAGAGAGCCATATTAATATGAATAGGTTCAATGGGACTGAAGCCAATGCTAAAAGAAGGGTGGGTCAATGAATGAGGAAGGGGAGGCAAGCATGGAGCGGCGTGACACATGGACAATGGTCTGAGAGTTAGAGTTCAAGAGGCAGGAAGGCCTGATTAAATGGTAGCTTGGTCTAGAATGACACAGAACAGACAATGGAGTCAGTTAATAAAGAAGAAGGCGGATGGAGACACCATGAATTACGTCACAATAAACACCAAACAGAATCAGAAATAGTTCATCGATCCCCAGGAGGGAAATCTCTCACTTAAATTGTATATGTAAGCATAAAGAAATCTAAGAAAACATTGACACAAAGGACTATGCAAAATGTACATAAAGGACTATGTAAAATGAAATGTAAAAGATGCACATGATAATGCATTATAAAACACAATATATGCAGAGAATACAAGTAAATATTAATTAATATGTGCAAATAATTACATCAAACACACACAACATACAACCATTGTGTGTGTTTGATGTAAACAAGGGAATACAAAATGCTGAGAAGGGTCTCAAGAGTGTTAAATAAAAATGCAAGAAGGGTATAAGAATAAAAAGAATAAGAATTAAGTGAGAATATATCCTAAAATAGCAGCATTATCGTCAGAGTTTTGCACGGTTGAATTATTGTACAACTTATTGTACATTTATTCATTATTGCACATTACAGTAGTCAGAAATGAAGAGGTGAAATAGGTTTTAGGGCCAGTTTATTGACTCAGTTTGATGGCCAGAGGCAGGAAAGACTTCCTGTGGCTCTCTGTGGTGCATCTTGGTGGAATGAGTAAAATCAAACTTCAAAGGGGAAATCAACCACATTGGTCGCCCAGTGTTGTTATCAAAGTAGTGAAATGAGTTAGCAAAGCAGCCTACGTGACAGGGTCAAATAATCTGACAAGTACATATCCTGTTTAAATAGAGCTAGATCATCAAATGCACTGCAATAAAATGGCCAATAGAGGAAGCTCAGAGGAGCTAAATAGATTTAGCCCACACCCAGCAGCGCAAGCATATTTTCTACTGCTCTCACCAGAAGCAAGTGAGGCTTTTTACTGCTGTCTTTATCAGGGATTTTACGCTTACAAAATGACCAGCTCAGCAAAGGACAAAGATGGAAGACGGGGACAAAAGGAAAGGAGGAGGCATAACATTGAAAAGGCTGACTGTGAATGGTACTGTAGATGTGAAAAAGATGTGAAGATAAGTAGAGATGAAAAAAAACAGTTTGATTGTACACTCTAGTACTGCTGCTGTGTTTGACTGCATTCTAACAACAACGTATACACAAATAATCCTATATTACCCTGAAGATTATACATATATGGATATAGAAATATAGTATATGAAAATCCTCAATAGAGGAGTAAGACATTTTTTTAATTATTACATCTGAAGTATGTCCTATTTAGAAATAGAAAACATTCATAACACATGTGAGCATTAGCCAATGTGCCAAATACTGGAATAGGACACAGATAAAAACTAAAAGGCATTTTTTCAACAATTTTGCAAAATATATATATATATATATATATATATATATATATATATATATATATATATATATATATATATATATATAATGCCTTTCTTGACAAAAGTTAAATGAAAAACATTATCCCATCTTTATGTCTCAATATCATATTTATGTCTAAATATAAAGCTAGCACCAGCAGCCAGCTATTTTAGCTTAGCATTCATACTAGAAAAGAGGGGGGATAGTTAGCCTGGCTAAGTCCAAAGGTAACTAGTAGTGAGCATACCAGCACCTGTGAAGCTCACACATTAACACAATATACCTTGTTTCACCAGCCAGGACCACAACATCAACAGAATGCGTTTAACAATGTATTTGTGACACATGAATGGATGGCTTGGACATGGACTAGTCAGATGAGTTGTGGGGCGCTTTGTCAGGGGATCCGCTGTGGCGCCCAGTTACGAACCCCCAAAACCCCAATTACTTGAGATGGGATTGAGCAGATCTGGGATCTTTGAGGTCTGAGCGTATGTAGTGGTGGTACACTTAGGAAGACGAGTGGCCCATGATTTGGATGAGGTGTTATAAGACACCGTTATGGAAGGCTGAGGTAGGAGCTCCGGTGCCGGTAGCTGCAGCTGGCATAGATAGCAAGAACTGGTGAAACTGGGAGGTGCCAAGGGCTCCACCAAGTTGTTAGGGTTACTGGGACAGTGTGGCGGAGGGGTGCTGGCATTCCGATGCCAGAAGCCCCGGCTAGAGCTAGTTGGGAATTGGCAGCGGGGGACACTAGCAAAAATCTTTGGTGCAAACGTAACTGGCGACCCTTCCACCAGATTTCCACTCAACCAGTGTCTTGTGCTCTCATCGTCTGTGGCTCCCTGACAGCTCCATATATTTAGCATGCAAGATGTTTTTTTTATCTTATTTTACTATGTGTCTCTTATGTGCACTTTACCTGTCTGCTGCTGTAATCCTGCAATTTCCCCACTGCGGGACTAATAAGGGATTATCTTACTTTATCTTATCGTAGATATCTAGGATGAGTCTACGATGCTTTTGGAACAGTTCAGACGTCATTCTTGAGGAACAATTTGTGAGCGCCATTCTGTGAGCGACAAGCAAATGCAGATTTAACTCTGATCCGAGGCTTTTGTTGGGAGCTCCAAAAAACGTTGGAACTTGAAAAATACTGACGAAAGTCAAGTAATGTGAAGTACTGTTGCTACTACTGCTGGTTGTGGCAAGTTCCCTTTGTGGGAAAGTAGATATTAAAATAGATGTATGATGCTCCTCATTCAGAAGAGGGTTACAGATACTGCAAAAATTATATGGCAACATCTATGACAGTCTCGAATTTGGGCCTCTCCAGATCTCTCAGTTCTCTCAAAGGTTACCACTTTCAAGGGGGTTCGCAGTTGAAGGTGTGTGTCAAAGTCAGTGGCGGGCCGTGCATTTTCTACCTAGGCCTGCTGTCTGATATCGTATACATAAAGACGCGCATGACGGGATGCTGTTCGGCGCGCAGCTTTCTCCAAAAACCCTGGACTACTTCTTTTTATGTCCAAAGGAAAAAAAATCTTCAATTCAAATCACTGGTCTGTTTATTATAGCCACAATAGTTCCAGCGTTCTCTGTTAGACTGTAGGGTGTAACAGCAAACAAAATTGTTCCACCATCTATTGATTTTTTTGGACTTCAGCAGATGAACCACAGGGAGAGTTTTCTGAGCTCCACCTGAGGCAGTGGTTCTCAAACTTTTTCTGTCACGCCCCACTTTGGGGGAAGACAAAATGTTCGGGCCCCACCGGCCCAACAAAATTTTAGCAAAATGGTCCAACTTTTTGTGACTCCTCCACCCGTGCTTTTTCAAATAATAGAATTAAAAAAATGTAAATCCCTTTCAAGTAAAGCAGATTTCTCCATCAGACAAGAACTAATAACATGTGCAATCACTTTGTTAGAACAATGCAAATAAAGTTCTATCTGTGCAAAAAATAACAAATATTTGGCAAAGAAATGATCTATTGTGGCTGCAAATAACCTGTTTTGCACTGAATATATTCTCAAGATAATAACAATAATGTTCAACCTGTGCAAAACAAAGTGAGTGCAGATGTGTGAGCATCACGTTGTATCAGTATTATTATTGAACTCGGTTCAATTCGGTTGAATTACATTTGTAACCTTTTAAACATAATATACTGGTGAACTGACTCTTAGTACTGAGGGGAATAAACAAACCCCCAAGTAAATAAAAAGACTCAGTTATGGTACTGTGTGTATAATAACTTTTGTTGAAATAAAATATATACTCTAAAATAAGAGTGTAGAACTCTACTCAATGGGGACTCCCGTTTAATGGAATAAGATAAGGTTTTTCGAGACGAAGAAGGTAACACCGGGCCGAGGCCATTGACCAGGGAACACAATCCAGCAGGATCCTGCCTCGTTTCCAGATCCAGACAAATGTAAGTAATCTTTTGGGTTGCACTGTGTGTAAAACGGTTCATCTTCCTTTCCTATTAGAGGAAACAGTTAGGTGGATCACCGTGGCTCAATAGTACAGGTAGGCCACGGGGAAAACCGAATGAATGGGGTTTTTAACATCCGTCATTGTCTCTATAAATTGTAATCGAAAGCAAACTGAGGGAAACCTTAGGGTTCTAAAACGGGCCCTCCTTACACGGCTGGCGTAAGGAGTAGGCACTCCCACTAAGTTCTGGCCAGGTCAGGGCCGGTCCCATTACAGTGTGAATGAATGGTGGATAAAAGACAGATGTTAGTGGATGCTCGTAGGGGTTTTAAGTGGGAAAGGCATTTAAGAATAAAGTTCTCTGGATTGGAGAGAACTGGTGTATTATCCAGGTCACAAACCTGTTATCAAGAGTTTTCAGCTGAGCTCCCAGTACAACTTCAGATGCAGACATTATAATTCATGAAATTCCTTAACTGTCAAGATACGTTTTTCCTACGTAATCCCTGGCTGGCTACTTTCCCTGTCTTTCTGATGGACGTCAGGGTTTCATCAAACTGCGTGCTGAGTTTGTCTGTCACCTGTCCTGTCAGAAATGATCCTGCAGGTGATACATCACACACCACTGATTTAGATGAGAGTTGGCGGAGTGGTGCATTTTCTGCATTTCAACTTTGAAAAGTTGCACTTTTTAAGAGATAGGGAATATTTACAGGGCAACATTTGAATGCACGGTGTAACTGAAGATGAAACCTGGAAGAATAGTGTGTTTTGTGTTTTGCCTTTAAAAAAAATCCACACTGATTGGCACAATAGAGGTATTTTAAGGAAAGGTCAACATTTTTACACAGTTGTTAATTTGATCGTTTTTAAAATCCTGGGCTGTAAAGTTGTGCCTACGTGGCACAACTTTACATAAGACAAATTATTTTAAAAAGCATGTAAGCCATGAAGGACAGAGCACATTGGCTGTGTCTGAAATCATTCACTCATTGAGTATTCTCTACCCAGTAAACAAGGACCAGTTTGCTCCGTACTGACCGAGTGTGGACTCTTTCCTAGATGTTACAAGATGTACTGAATTCTGCAATAGATATGTATCACAATCAGAATAGAACAGCACCAATTAAACAATAGTATAAATGGCATAGCATAAGAGACATATGTAATTATGTATGTAATTATGGTTATAATGATTATAATCCGTCGAGCATATGTCATACACATTTCTCTTAGACCGTTTTTGTGAATGTGTCCTGAATTTATACATTTCTCAGGTGAACATCCCTTATTATTATCACACGATTAATGTCAGGGATACACACTTATGTTTGGTGTACAACAGTCAACAAGCTTTTAACACACACACACACTCATCTGCTAGCCATGGTCGTGTTTGTCTTGGTGTGCTCCAGCTTTATTCCCACGTGTCTCTTGTGTGTCTCTTGTGTGTCCTGCTTCCCTGTGTTTCCAGTTATCTACTGTCTGTCACTCTCTGTGTCTGGGGGGCCTTTCTTGAATCAGCCCAACACTCTCCCTCTACCTGGTATGTGCGCTCCTATGGAGGGTCCGTCATATGAAGTGCCATCCTAAACCAATTAGCAGGTAGTGGAAGTGGATTAGATAACCATCAAACAGCAAGTCTACATCCCTGTTGACTTACTGGCACTGTGCAAAACAGGATTTTTGTGTTCGTCATGAAACACACTAAGTGCAAAAATTAGTTCCGGGCAATTACCTGTACACATTTAAACTGGTCAAATTAACAACTTAAATGTAATTGCATTTAGGATCTGATGTTTCATCTAGAAAATGGGAGACATGTTCATATTTACGAGACTGTTGCAAAAACTAAGCAGCTCATGAACATCAGTGTTAAAAATGTTTAACTAAAAAAAAATCAAAAGAGCAAAGGAGTTTTTTTGGGGGTTTCTCTTCATATTGCATTATTATTTTTACTCTTAATGCTTTGAACCTTTCACTTAGAAAATATCCTTTCACATACTAAAATGTACATATCTGCGTCCCCTTTACAACGTCACCCTCGTTCAGCTTGGTCTGCACTCCTGCCCTGCCCACCTTGGTTCCATAAATAACCCTTGTTACCTTCACTTACCTCTGCTCATGCGTTTGGGTCCACCCAACTGCATTATGGCAGTGTTGGCTTGCTATAGCTATCATTTAATTCAAAGCACAGCTGAGCCAAAATGCAACTATTGTTCACAAAGTACTGCTTCGACTGAAATTACAGAACCAACCAGAGCTGAATGTGAGTGAGGCTGTGCAGGGAATAACCCCTTTTGAGGAAACCATCAGAATGAACCAGATGGCCTTACATCCGGTACCACTCTCTAACACATGTAGCATTTCCTGCTCACTAGTGGTGCTATAAAAGCTGCTTTCTACAAGATTGAGAGCTTGCCTATTTACCTCTCAACATGTTGACAGCTAAGCTGGCGGCTAGCAGCTAATTGCACCTTTTCACCAAAAAAGGTTGTAGGTGAGGTTTTGTAGTTATTAATGAAAGTTTAATAAGCCTTGTTTTTGAGATCGCAAGTTGATTATCAAGTTATCTTGGGTTGACAAGGTTTTTGTTTTCTTTTGATAATGTAATAGTTGGCTTGTTATCTCAGAAAAACAAAAGCTTTCTCAGCCATTGTTCTCGAGCTATTCATTCTGTTATCATGATACAATTTATGTTTTCCAGACATGAGGAGATACTTTTCTGTCACATCAAATTTTAAATATTGTCTTTCACATACAATAGAAACCAATTTACCACTGTTTACCAGCTGTCCTCCCTACGCACTAACCCACTTGCTTTCTTGTTTCCTCTAATCAGCCCTATGTGTGTGAGTGTGTGTGTGTGTGTATTCAGTTTGCGTCCATTTCAGCTTCCTAGCATAGTTTCCTGTCTACATGATACAAAGTTACGAGACAATTTTATTGTTATTGGATTGCATTGTAGAAAAACATCCCATTTAGTTTTAGTTTCTTGCAGAATGTTTTCAGGACTCCCGTTGTATCCCACTAGTACCGCACAGTTGATCAGCAGTCAATATTGTGAATGCGCAGTGCTGTGTGTCTCTTGTGTTTTGATTCATTAGCTCAAAATGGAGAAGCATGTACGGACACAGACGAATGTGTTGCCATGCGCTACCTTCTGAAAACCTCCGAACAGTGTAGGAGAAACCGAAGAGAGAGGAGTGTGTGGAACACAAAAAGAGTTGAGTCTGGGGAGAGAATCCCAAAAGCCTGAGACCTGCTGCCTCATTGGCAGCTTAATGGTCTGTGTCATAAATGGTGTCACCACCTCATCTCCACTCCCCCCACCTTCATCTCTACACACCCTCCACCACGGCCCCCATCCTCATCTGTCTCCACACAATTTCCTCCTCCACTGCTGCCTCGCTCTTTATCCTGAGTCTGACAGATAATATTGTCAGTCCTACAGCAGGAGATCATATCTCCTTCTGCTCAGCACCTGCAAGCATTAGCCAAGATGTACACTTCTTGTGAAACTGGAAGTTTGTCTTTTAGCCACTCAAATCATCAATTTATAAGATGTCTAAGAATAATGAAAGGTGCCTTGTGCTTTAACACACAACAACGGCAATGTGAAGTTTTAAATAGCAGGTTCTTTCAACAAAAAACAGGTTTCCTGTCGAGAGAAAAAACTATATTTAGAGAGTAAAAAACAACTCCTTTTTTGAGAATCTCTTTCAATGTGTGATTCAATGTTGTATGTTTTTTATAGATCATGTTTTTTATTACCATGTCAGGTATCTTTGAGTTCCATGAAATGCACTCTGCTTTTTGTGTTTCAATTAAATCGGTCTTATTTCTTTTCATATCTGTAACAAATGAGTCGCTCCTGCAGAGCCCTGCCTCCCGTGGGCGGAAACATGAATCACCCGAAAACCGGCAGCTAGACAGGGAGACAACTGTCATGTGATATGACTTGAAGATATTGGATGGAGGGTGAGATGAAGTTGAGTTGACTGTTTTTCAAAGCCTATATACAGTGTGTGTGTGTGTGTGTGTGTGTGTGTGTGTGTGTGTGTGTGTGTGTGTGTGTGTGTATATACTGTATATATATATATATATATATATATATATATATATATATATATACACGTTTGGAAACGATGAGGTCAACATCTGCGTTTGCTGTTGATTGGGTCTTAGCAGTCACAACGTGTCCTTCCCTGATTCGTCATGCCCGTATCACATGATTCTTTTCCAGAAGAAAACAAACAGCCAGGTCTACCAGTGATTCATTTCAACATGGATGACGAATTTCTGCACGACGCCCGTATATTTACCAACTTGAAATTGAGTTCAAATTGCTTTGCAGAACTCAAAATATAGCAAAACTACTCTTCCATGGGCACTCAAGGTTCACAAAATGGAAATACACCAACAAAATATAAAAATGAGATTACCTCAACATTTTAATTAAGTACATTACTATATTAAATGTAGTCTATTTTACACCAAATATATATTGGCATGCAGCATTGCTAAATTGTGGGTGATTACCTGGATCATACCAGTTTCATCTTTGGTCAAGACACCCAACTATCTGAAGAAAAATCTGAAGAGCCATTTGGGAGCCGAAAGAGCCGGCTCTTTTTAGTGAGCCGAGCCAAAAGAGCCGGTTCTCTAAAAAGAGCCGGAATTCCCATCACTAGTAACAGCATTTGTGTAGAAATCAGTAAGGATTGAGTCACATTTAAATGGCCTGCCTTGAGGTGAGAGTGGGCTGTGATTGGTGTGTGACCAATTAGAAAAGATGATTCAATTGGCTGACTGGCAGCTGGTTACAGCTGGGGGATATGACCTCTGTGTCCTGCATGCACTAACTTGATGCTTCCTTTGATAGACAGAAATGTTTTGAACATATACACAACATGAGTTGTAGTTGAACAGGGATTTGACCCAAATGCAGATTATCGAGGAGAAAGCATAATTGCCTCCATGTGTTAAGGAATGTATGTGCAGCTCTCTGTCTGTCCACAACATCTGTTTTTCTGTGCTCATTTATGACTATATTAAAGTACCTCACAGTTGTGGTGATTAACACTTTTTGGGAAAAGTTTTTGACTGTTTTGTACCACCACTGACTGCTGACTCCTCACTTATTTTACTGCAAGTTAATGGGCTGCAAGTGATCAACAACTGATGAGTACCAAAAGGCATCTTGTTGTGGCTCAAAACATTTAGACACAAAAAGAGCTTGGCTTCTATGGACTAAGATGTTGATTAGTAAAACCCTATTGATGCTAACAGACAGAGCAATCAAGCAGATCAATATAAGAACATCCACTGACTTTAATTGTAGTATTTTTGAACTCCAGGAATCAGAATGCATCGTGCACACACACGTATGCCATTGATGGTTTTGACAGTGCTGATGTTCAAGAAACGGAGAGAACAGAAGAGTCCGGAATTAAGGAAGCTGTCCATTTTGTTGTGTTACACCTAGAACATCTCCAGCATCTTGCTGCACACATTGAAGGATCGAAGCTTCCTCAGGAAAAAGAGTCGACTCATCCCCTGCTTGTACACAGCGTTGACGTTGGCCTTCCAGTTCAGTCGGCTGTTGATGGCAACACCCAGGTACCTGTACTCCTCCACCATGTGATGAGACACCAGGTACCTGTACTCCTCCACTGTGTCCACGTCCTCTCCCAGAACACTCAGAGGACTCGGAGCTGTTGTCTTCCTCCTGAAGTCGACCACCATCTCTCTGGTCTTGGCCACGTTCAGAAGCAGGTGATTCTCACCGGCCCACTTCACAAAGTCACTCACCACTGCCCTGTACTCCTCCTCCCGTCCATCCCTAATACACCCGACCACCGCAGAGTCATCAGAACTTCTGCAGATGGCTTGACTCCGTGTTGTACTGGAAGTCAGTGGTGTACAGGGTGAACAGGAAGGGAGACAGAACAGTTCCCTGTGGGGCTCCAACATCACTGACCATCGTCCCAGACAGCACACGGCCCATTCTGACAAACTGTGGTCTGCCTGTGAGGTAGTCAGTGATCCAGGAGATGGTGGACAAGTCTACCCCCACCACCCGCAGCTTCTCACCCAGCAGCAGTGGTTGGATGGTGTTAAATGCACTAGAGAAGTCAAAGAAAGTTACTCTCACAGATACACCTGTTCCATCCAGGTGCGACTGAGCTCGTTGCAGCAGGTAGATGATGGCGTCGTCCACTCCCACATGAGGCTGGTAAGCAAATTGTATCATCACATGGGAGGTGAGGGCTACCGGTCGGTAGTCATTGAGGACGGATGGAATCGACTTCTTCGGGACAGCGACCAGGCACGACGTCTTCCACAGCACCGGGACCTCATCCTGCCTCAAGATAGATTAGAGTGTTACAGTAAAGGTACGGTCAAAATGGAGACATAAAATCAGTCAGGTCGAGTCTCTTATCTTTAGGTGAGTTTTCTCCAGCAATGTGGAGCAAAGCAATACAATTTCAATAATCATAATAAATATAAGAAATTAGGGAAGACATCTAAGATTCTCAATGTTTGATTCAAGCCTTGGACTAAATTCAATTCCTGTAATTTCACACAATCCTTACTTGAATCTTCACAATGTCTTCACATTGAATAGTTGTTTTTCCGTGGTGCTCTTCATCAGATATCTCAATCAATACGGCAACAATAAAGTCTGTCTTCTTGACCCTCTCGACCCATCGGATTCCATCTGCATTGAGCGACATGAAACAGACATGAATCCCCTTCATCTGCAGTTTCCTTTTCACTGGGTGGAAGCCGGCCTTAGGAGCTGCCACAGCCATGTAGAAGAAAAAAAGAACGACAAATGACTCAGAATGACGAGGAAACTCACCACTACGTCAAGAGATATTGATCACTAATGGCTAATCAATACAGATATGTAATGCCGAACCCTTGTTCGGAGTCAGATCCGTTTTGTTTGGGTTGATGAGGCTGTCACAATGCTACCACTCACTCAATCTGGCTATGCTTCATGCGCCATCAATACAACATTGTGCAACAACAATAAGACCCGGATCAATACTCGCAATCAAATGTAACTGCAACTGCATTTATAGCGAGGACCTTGAGGTCATCTGGAGACAACGGGAGTCTTTGTGGGGGATGTGAGAGACAAATGAACTTGTATAAAGATCCAGCAAACGCTCGATAGAACTGCAGCGCCACATGATACCGAGCTTCTGTGCGGTTTCACAGGTGTTAATGGATTGGGATAATGGTAATTTCTCATGAATATGCAGCGCAGGCAAAACACGAGCAGTGACATTGTCAATCATCTTGTATAAATGTTTCTAATTTCATAACATCCTCACTTGTTCACGGCTCAGCTGATGACTGATGACTGAGCTCTGAGGGCTATCGTAGAGCTTCGGTGATGGTAAGACTAATAGAGCCACATCTGTGGTGTGGGATGCCATATGCTCCTAACACACAACACACAAGGAGAAGAAAAAAAGAGTAAAAAAGCGGGGGCTTTGTATGCAAACGCATGCATCTTTCAGGGATTTACACAACCATAAAATGTCTATTTGAGGTTTATTTGCATCAGAGGCTGTGTGTACAGCACGCAACGGCGAGGGAGACACAAAGAGAGGGATGGAGAGAAAGAGAGGATATAACGGCACACATTATGCTGCTTCTGTTGCTGCTCACTGAGCATGTTTTACAACCGCCGCCTCGATTGCATTTTAATAGACCTGATCTCACACGGAGTGACCGAGAGACAGCGTTTGGACCGTTTTTATCAGCTCTCATTTCCTATAAATGATTCCCCACAAACAAGAGAGAGAGAGGTGAACACAATGTTATCACGGTGAAACACATTGTTCTGTATGACAGAAGAAAAGAAACGCAGTCAAATCACTCATACCAGGTCAAATTGATAGTATTGATTTGAGGCTAAATGATCAATGATCGATGTGTGTGTGATGATAATGGTGCCCAGAGATGTGTGTAGTTGAGCTAAAGGTTGTCTTTGACTGGAGGATAATATCAGAAGGGCCAACAACTACTTCTGATACTGACTTGCTTTGAAACTGGGTCTGAGAGTGATTTTGATGTTGGTTTAGGTGGATCAAATTCTGTGTAATTAACAACTCCTCGTAACTGGAGTGGATTTAAAGTAGCTAGATTTTTTTCTGAATCCCGCACAAATATGCGAAACAATAGAATCAGAATCAGAATCGGCTTATGGCCAAAGTACATCTGCACAAACTAGGAATCTGGCTTGGTGAACATTTATAACAGAATAAACAAGCAAACACACAGGGTGGTGGGGACTACAGTGTCTCCAGTGCTGAGACCGCTGACCAGGTCAGTTGGCTGGGTATTTACTGGACCTCCTTTTAACTACGTCAGGGTCCCAGATATAGCAGCATAGTATGCAACACTGACCATCATTTGCAAAAACAGTTTCACCAGAACAACAAGACATCTGAGGAAATACAGGTAGCATTGATGGTGGCAAACAAAATCAAAACAAAGATCATTTCAGTGGATTTGCTTCCTATTGATTAATTTCCAAGTGTCTAAACACCTCCTGTCTTTTGAGGGAATGGAGGCTCAGAGAGTCCAAAATTGAAGATGTTATTATGAAGTGTTATATCTTTCACCTTTTTATATAACCTTGCTCTCAGGGATGGAAATTCTTCCCAGTTTTGTCATATAAAGATGATCTGATAATCTGGAAGGCACTAATGTAGCAAATATTACCATTTACTTATTTATATCCAGATCTCCTCCTCCTCCTACCTGGACATTCAATTCAATTCAGTTTATTTTGTACAGCCCAAAATCACGAATACAAATTTTCCTTGAAGGGCTTTGCAATCTGTCCCGGGACCTCACATCGGATCAGGAAAAACTCCCCAAATAAAGATCGTAAAAACCCTTTCACAGGGAAAAAAGGGAAGAAACCTGAGGGAGAGCAACAGAGGAGGATCCCTCTCCCCGGATGGACAGAAGCAAAAGATGTCATGTGACCAGAATGAACAATGTAACAGAGTTACAGAACATTACATGAATATGACAGAAATTATTCATATGAGTCAACCCTCTCTCCCTAAAATGACTTTCTCCCAGAACTAAAACACATTCTCAATTACGTTTGACCAGAAACGTATTTCCTCCCTGATTACAAATACGTTTATAATCGTGTGTTTGTGTTATTGCTTTCTTGCTTTCTTGTTAAGATGTTTGGGTGTGGTCAGAAATGTTCTGAACACATCATATCAGTCAGTATTTTGAAAACCGGATGTTGTGTAACGTCTCCACTTTTTGATGGTTTGAATATTTTTCACGTCAGATTCTACTGCAGCTGATCCGAGTGTCTGTTGAGTTGACTTCAGTGGTTTACTGCATTAGATGGAGTTTATCACCCACTTTGTGCTGCATTCCCAAACAACCCGACTCATAGATGACCGCACCCGGCGGTGACAGAGGCTGTTACCGGTCAAGCGGCGGCGGTCAAGCGGCGGCGGTCAAGCGGCGGCGGCCAAGCGGCGGCGGCCGCGTTCCCGGCTTCAGACCGCCCCTTTTCTTTTCCTCCACAGAGTTTAGAACGTAATTTTTAGGAGACAGGGTTGCAACGAGTAGTAGGCATGGACCACGATCCAGATAACCACGATCATAACCACGACATGGCTCAGTCACAGTTCTATATATTTAAATATAGCACAACACAATGTCACACAGACACTGACCATTCTCCCACTAAAAATGGTTGTCTGTCTAAATATATGAGCCCTGAGATAAACTGGACACGTGTCCAGGTGAACCCTGCCTTCGGCCAATGACAGCTGGGATCGGCTCCAGCGGCCTGCGACCCTGAATAGGATAAGCGGTTTGGACAATGGAATGGAATATGTCTTTATGCCTTCGATGTTTTAGGTGAAGAACTTTCACTGAAATTGCCTTGTTGTTGAAATGTGTCTAAATACATTTGCCTTGCTATGTATTTCCATGATAAAAGAGCAGTGCGTCTTTTGGTAATTTTACTACAATGTGTCACTCAAAATATTTCACTTTAAAATTCACATTCTTAAAACAAGTTATTTCTTGCTCAATTTTCCAAATTGTTTTCTTACATTATATATTCCTTTTGAGGATTCTATGAGCTGGGGGCAGTTTGCTAGACTATAATGCTTGGACTTGCTCCTGACTTAAAATATTCAATAAAGATTTAGCTTATTCAATCATTTAGATTATTAAATCACAAGGTTAAATTCTCATGGCTCTCTCTGTTTTTAATCACTAGAAATTGACCCAAAAAAGAAAAAGAAAGAAAAACATTAAATCTACGACACTACTGTCTAAACTAAATAATGACACTGATCTGACCAATGACACGTCCACGGAGCGGCACTGATACACAACAGGTCCAATCCTGCACTGTAATTGTACTCTATATTGTTTACTTTGAGCCTGTTCATTAATGGCAGTAAAGCATCAATCCAGCGTGAGAGAAGCTTTTTATCTTGTTTTTCTGCAGTTTAACTCTAATGTACTGTAGATGAGGGAATCACTCAACTTATCGTTGTTGTGACCTCTACATTCATCGCTCCAGTAAAACTCACTCTTATAAAGCCTTCGGTGACAAATGGAGGGTAATAGAGTCTTCTCTGGTGATGGTTGGTTCATCGCTGTTGCTGCGGAGGTGTTAACGTCTTCCAGCAGCAGCAGCAGCTACGCTCTTAGCTCATTTCAGTTGTTCAGTCTGACATTTCTCCTGTGACCCCGAAGGGCAAGTTTTGAAAAATAGCATGAGACCATGTAAGACTTTGGTCAGAGTGGTTTTTATCCTGAGGCCAGCATATTTAGTTTATTCTTCTCAATGGGAATGTCTAGGCCTGTCATTATAACTAATTGTGTTGCACGGTGCATTATCCCAGATATAACTGCAATAAACAATATTATTGTCATTTTACTGATTTTTACCACTGATATAATTATTTAAAAAAAATAGTCATGTACTTCTAATTCTTACTTTACGATCTGGTTGCAGAGAGTTGAAAGATGTTCATCTGTGTTCCCAGCTGTCCAATCACAGTGGAGGAGGGGCAGGCCCACTCACTCAATCCACCTTCAATTCCAAACTATGTACGTGCTGAGGTGTGTCCTGTTATTTCTGTCTATAAGCCGGATAATATAACCCCCCGCAAAAATGAATCCCTTCAGAGTGATTTAAATCCTGCACAATTTCGCAATGATGATCCACTTGCTGTTCATTATCCCCAACAAATGTGCTCTTGTTGGGTGTTACCATTTTCCACACCATCATCACCTTGTATGACCTCCAGTCTGCCATCTTTTTTTTCCTCCCCCAGAACACACAAGTGGTCTATTTTCTGTTTGAGCTCTGCTAAGGTGAGGATACCAGCCTCCCATTTATAAGCCAGTGACTCCCCACGGGGAAGGCCCACACTCCCAGTGTGAGGTGGGATTCTGAGAATAGTGTTTAAGTAGTCGAGGCAAATCTGTCAGGAAAAGCTGCTCAAGCTCAGCACCACAGGAGCCGCACATTTCCTACACAGTATCACAGCTTCACTCTCTTCACTTTGTGTTACATTCAATACCGGGTACAATACAAGAGTAGTCTACACATCTACCTTCTCCCACCTTCCTCCATATACTCCTTTTCAGGTTTTGCAAATGAATGGTGTTTATACGTATTAATACAATAGACAGACAGGTGATACAACGTCGTTCAAGAGGTCAGATGTTTGATTGGCATTGTGCTCTGACTCTCGCTGCTCCACATCAACTAGAGACCATGCAGTATGTTAATCTCAAATCAAATGTGCTGACATGCTCAGACGACCTTTGAATGCCAGTATCTGACATTTTACAGGCCCACTAACAAACTAGAGAGCCTTCCCACAACAACTCATCAACAATTTCTTCCACTTTCTCAATTCTCAATCAACTTTCTATAGCTTTCATGGCAGCTTGCTGCACAACACATAGAGTCTCCAACGACAACAACCACAGGGGAGCAATCTGGATGCAGATGGCTCTGGATTTACATTTGGGTACCTGTAGCTGATATCAGTCCTCATAACCGTAAATTAGATTGATATTGTTTTGGAGCCAGTGCCCAATAAGGAGTCAATAACAGAGTTGGACAGGTAGCATCCAGGCCTAATGGGGATTCATGCCGGGGACCCAGCGCGGCACTCACGGCTTGTCAATTTGCAGCAGATGGATGGGCTCTGCTGGACTGTGAATACCTTCCCCCCCCCCCTCGCCCCCCATAGGCCGGCCCGGCTCCTGCTTGGCTGAAGCCCAATGATGCAGCACTATGGTGACCAATGAGGCAGGTCGGCACTGACTAGATGGGTTGTGGCTCCACGATAAAGACTTTTAGCGCTCGTTGCATAGAGCTAATTTGAAGAGATGTTTTCTGGTTTTGCCTTGTCGGGATGTGACTGAACCATAAAGATAAGAGATGACATGTCATTAATCAAACACCGAGAACTTCCATTTCCAACTCAACGACAAACCAAAGAAGTTGGACTAGCCTGAAGCAATAAAAGCAATAAGTTAAATAAAATACAGCTGTGCCTTTGGCAAATGCACAATACTCTGAAAACCGCTCTCTCTATAAACAGGGCTCTGCCATAAATACCTCTTTGAAGGTGCCGGGGTGATTGTACTCAGTGCGGCGATACTTCAGCCTCATATTTCACTTCAATTTGACACAGACTCCAATGAACTGCTTGACCTATTTCTCTAACCCCGAGGTGCAAGACAGTGGAATGAATGGACGGGGATAGAGGTTAACAATGTTGCTGCTACAGTCAAACTAGGCCGAGCTGACGAGGGCGAGGGAACCGCAGGAAATAAGACCGAGTGATGCATATTAAGTGAATTATCTTCGAGCTGAGAGCAACAGCGTCTGTGATCCAGTCAACAGCCGCCCCCTTCATTTGGACTCCCGTCTACAATGAATCCGATATACATTTACATCAGTCTTTGAAGTCCTAGCCTTGTCTGTTCTCATCGCCGTGAGCTGATAATGGGGGCATAGTTGGAGTTGATTTATGGCGGTGCCGGGTAGATTGCTATGACAGTATGCCAGAGGTTGTGCCCTGTAATACAGAGGGCTGTAATGAGTGGCCTGTTTGCAGTGCGCAGGGGTGCTAGCCCTGGTCCTGGCTCATAGGTATTGAATGTATATGCAGAATGGGTACTGTCTGCGCCTCTGGGCATGAAGACACAATGTGTGGTCGGACGGAAATGAATCTAACTAAATCTAATGCGACTTGGATGCATCACTTGCACCACTGTCTCATGTTTGTGTCTCTATTTTAGTCCCTCCCGTTCTTCTTCTGTCTTCATTTCTTTATTGCCTATAAAGGCAGAGAGTTTAACAGAGATGAGTTTTAGATGCATCCTATGTACCTTGAACCCATCTGTGTGTTTTGGCTTTTTACGGAGAAGACTGCTGCCAACTATTACAGTCCTCTGAAAAAAAGCGTCAGGTATTAATGCAGATGGTCATTGGTATTCTGTCGGTAATGCTGCAGCTTCATGAGGCTGAGGTGTGCTATTAAGCAGCATGCGGGATACCTAATTATACTTCTTACATATGGACAATCAACAACACGCTCACCTTGAGCTGCTGTTTTACTGGTGAATGGAGATCTGAAATCAGGCATTATGCGTTATGAACAGTCTAAAACACATGTGTAGAAAATCCAGTTTATCACTCCCTCCAGGAAATACACGACGCCTTGTGGTTCTTTTGGTACTGATGGAGTATTTATTCTTCAACTCGCCTCTGTCGACATCACCGTAATCAATCCACCGTCGAACTGCTTAAAGACATTTTAACATACAAAAGAAGTTGGCGTTCACTTTACACGATATACAGTTTGCACGTAAATATGCGCGACGGACATTAAACATAACGAACATACCTCGCTGGCTGCACATTACTGAGAGGGAAATGTGTCCACTTGGAAAACAATATGACTTGAGATTTACACTTTGACTTATAACTTTTAGCTTTCAACGGAGTAAAACTTCTCACGCTGCACATGTCTTGGAGCTTGTCACAACTAAATGCGTCCCAACACAAACATAGGATGTAAAATTGGTTCCTATCACATGCAAATAGAAAACAAATCGATATACAAGAAACAAGTTGCATAAATAATAATACAGTAAACAAGCATATTAAATAATGACATAAATAATATTGATGGCAGTTAAACAGTACATTGTGGTGCTAAAACAAAACATTTCACAGATGCATCGCAGCAGACACGTGATGGACTCATGAGAAAAGTAGTTTGTACGTTTTGGGTGTCGGAGTCTGTATCTAATGAGGCAAAAGGCTGTCCAGAAATTCACAATAGTTAAAATAATTATAGTAATAATGAGTTAACTATTGAAGGCGTTGTTTCAGTCCATCGCTCTCCTCTGCAAAATGCATTGGAAACTGGTAATTTGGTTTGTCCAATACGTCTTGTGATATAATTACTGCAAGGATTAGCACAGCCTCAGACCAGCATCTCTTTAAACGTGACTAATAACTCACAGACATGATGGAACCTAATCAAGAACTGTAATTTATGTCAGGCTTTGTGCTGTATAGCTCCCACAATTATGTAATACAAAGCATGTGCAAAAAAATAATGATTTCTCTTTACATGAGGATTTTATCAAGCCGAATCCAATCTCATTATCACATTTTGAAAGAGTGTGACATAGTTGTAGGCGACTAAGGGGCAGCTTTCCTCCGAAATTACTGACAACAGAAAACCTTCATCTTAGTCCCCCATCCCATTTCAAACCCCAGCACATACCCCACCTTTCAACCCCAACTGGCCATACAGTGGGTAATGCATTCGTAATATGCAACAAAATGTAGCTGTCGTCCTCACCCTCATCACACAAACACACAGACGTGCAGGTGCTCACACGGCAATAAAACATTAGCATTATTGAAGTGTGTGTGTGTGTGTGTGTGTGTGTGTGTGTGTGTGTGTGTGTGTGTCTGTGTGTGTCTGTGTGAGAGAGAGAGAGAGAGAGAGAGAGAGAGCAGGGCTGCTTGCAAGGCAAGTTGAAAGTACTGACAGAGGTGTGGAGGTTGAAGCTGAGTTTTTTTTTCTTCTTCTTTCCTTTCTGTTTGCCTGTGAATGGTGGCAGGTGTTTGAGAGGTAAAAAGTCCCTCTAATGAGCAGAGCAGCCCTCCTCTGGCAGGGTTGGGATGGGTCAGGTTGTTGTGTGTGGGAGGGGGGGGCAGTAAAGGTCACCTTCTCTGAATCTTGTTGGGTCTGCCATAGAAAGCGGAGGACCAGTGAGAGGAAAAGCAGAGCTGCTGGCGCAAACTACTACACTGCTGATGTAAAGTGACGTGAAAGACGATACGGACATTGAATTATGTTCCAGTATAATTTTTAGCTACCCATTTCCTGCCCAGGTTTCAGGTTAGCGACGGTCAACTTAACTACCTGGATTAATCATTAATTGCAGTATTAAAACAGGTTTATAAAACACATGTTAACATAGTACCTAAACATTAGTGCATTTCTAAATCATTATATGTATCAATAAATGCATGAATAAATTACATTTAAATATGTTTTTAATCATTTACTAACACCATAAATTATCTCAATAATCATCTATGAGTTCTTAATAATTGGTTTGTAATGTATATTACTTAATTTACAAATGGGGAATACATAATTTATAAAGTAGGAAAACCCAATCATGAAACGCATAGTAGTCAAGTTTATGAACCTATAATATAACATGAATAACTGTGTAAATTGCATACAAATGAGTGTTAGTGTTGGAACAATGCTTTATAACTGATGAATTAAGTGTTTACTCATACTTAACTAATGCTAAGTAGTTTGTAGTTATTATAAAGTGTTACACACAACTTAAATATTTATGAATGAACTGAAAAATGTTCACACTAGTTGTCTAAGATATAAGTACACTTTTTATTTTACTAATGATGGGGACCCTAGGTGTTCTACAGCTCATATGACCTTGATATGAATATCAGATCCTAATATCCTTGATCTCTAACAACTATATCAAATATCCGCAATCTCTAACGAATCCGCAACTTATACATATATATATATATATTATTTTACTTATTTTCTGCATAAATATGATCAAAAGTCAGGAGTCTGAGCAAAAAATGACTCCCCGAGTTTTTTTAACTGTATTGTTCGGTGCCTTCCATCATCCCCCAGAGTACACCTCTTTAGAAAGATTGCGACCTAAATCATCTCAATTTGCAATACTAATCACAAGAAACACAAGCCTTGACATGTTTTGAAGCATTTTCAGTCCAACAACCATGTTTTTCGGTTCAGAAATAGAAAAATGACCTATTTTGACCTGAATCTTGCTCACACCATGAGCTATGTGTACTGCAAATGACCGTCTCCTTCCACGTGTGTCATCTGACACACTTTCAGACGAGTCTGAGAACCAATGAGATCGTAGGAGCTTGAAAAGCAGGAACCAAAACTCTTTTTTTCACCTCCAGGACTATTTTTCGGACTATTTTTTTCATTCTTTTCTTTCCTCTTCTTTTCTTTTCTTTCTTCTTACCGGTCACTCCCCTGCACATTTCATATTTAAACACTCATGCCACTTAACATACACTTTGACTTAAGCGTTTTAGTGAAACGTTATAATCGCTCAGTCATGTTGAGGAGCTTGATGAAATTATTCAAATGTAACGATCTTTAAAAAAGTTAAATGGACACGTATCATCTCACAAGGGTTACAGTACTTTAGCACTTTAAATTAAATAGATCGGAACTGTGGATGAGAAGTTAGTAGAGTTTTAGTTTTGAAAAAACACACTTCCTCATTTCCGTGAGATCAGAAAAATGGGGCGCGGGCTAATGAGTGATTACGTGTGTTTTCAGCAGTACTTCTTGTTCACCTTTGAACCAGATGGTGTTGTGGAGTTCAACGTGCCGACTCAGCTGAAAATTACTCAAGTGTGACATCGTATGGTCTTATATATTTGATATGGCTAGATAATAGTTTCGAAAATATTATAGATCCAAGACAAAAGGGCAGAATTATAAATCCGTCTGCTACTTCAGCACCACGGACAGCGCCATGGATTTCATCAATACACAGCACTGCTGATATTTCAGAACCATGGTTCAGGGTAATCGATTGTAACATAACCTCAGTCAGATAAAGGATCAATGAGTCAGGCAGACTAGACTATCATGTTCATTTGAACAACATCTCATGCACACTCTCTGCTCCTATGGATGGAGAGGATGGGATGGCAAATTAACCAGGGCCATGCATTTTGATCATTTTTCATATTTATCAAGTCACACTGCAGAAAATAAATATCAGTATCTGCTCTAAATGGATGGGTTTTGAGCCATGGGTTTTGATATTCCAGTGACGCAGATGCTTAGTGGTTAACACTGTTGTTTCTGTACGATCTCCCAGCTGTTGCGTGGGCACCTTCACATGGTTTACAGTCTTGTAGCTCAGGTGGAAAAGTCTTAACTGCATATAGATCTGAGATATGAACATGCTTGTCTGACAATTTGTTAGTCCTGTAATGAGCTGGTGTCTTGCCCAAGGGGATTCGCCCACGGTGTTCTGGAGCAGGCTACAGCTGCCTCCACCCCATAACACTAAAAACAAAAACAAGCAAAAAAAACAAGCGTCGCTTCAGTTCCAGTCTAGTGATCGAAAAGTGTAATTTCCTGTACAGTAGGGCTGTGTGCATTATTGTCCCGTGGTATAAACTCTGTGAAACAGAGAATGAGTCAGCACTGACAGTCGAGGTAATCCTGCCACTTGCATCACGCTGTGATTGTGATCTGAAGCGTCAGTGTGACACAAACAGGTACAGCTCTGTGCTGTCAGGTATGATTGCAGGCAGTGAGGTTCTACCGCCACGTTGTATGAAGTAAGAATTGTGTTTGGCGCCTGGTACAATTTCCCGGCATGTCTCACTCAAAGGAAAGCACTTTGGTTTAGAATCCCCCGAAGGCTTCCACTTAACAATATGAAAGTTCACTGGGTGAACGTTTAGATGATTTCGCTATTTGTGCAGCCTCAGGAGCTGAACGAAAAATGTCAAAAACTTGCTTTTAGGATGTCAAAGCCAAGGGGGTATTCAAATCAAAGGGGTTTATCCTTTGGGGAGTAAGATCATTGCAATTATGACACCCCTTGTATGCAACGTTAACATTCTGGAGTGTCCAAGTTGATGCCACATTGAGCCCCGTCTACATTATTTACTGTTGCTAGACCTGCCAAGCTGTCCATTACTGCACGGCACATACTCACTTCACAATGATGATAATGGCAGAATACCTCTCTGAATTCAGAGGAATATTTGAACTGATATTGAATTGGGCTCCATGCACACCGCCTCAGGAGGTTAAGAAACATGTAGCTTGACAGTTAGTTATGGTTGGCTTTGACTGGACAACCGTTGCTTGTGGGAGGGTTTAGTGAACAGTCAATCTCAAAGGGGTCATCCTCTTGGCAGCATTAGTGTTTTCTATAGATTTCATGGCAATCTTCTGAAAAAACATGTATATATATATATATATATATATATATATATATATATATATATATATATATATATATATATATATTGTTAATACAAGTGGACATTTGGGGAGCATGAGAACACATTTCATCAAATACCATGGCAACTGGCAAGTAGTTGACAAGAAAGCAACAAATCAATGGCCCATCCAACAACAGGATCCTTAGCTCGTGGGTGAAAAATAAAAAACAGCAACGAAATACACTGATCTTTACATTCCCACTGAAATATACTGGAGGTGACAGTAGCCTGGAGATTAAGGAAGCAGGCTTGTGAAACTTGCCGGCCTGAATCCCGGGCCAGTGCTGGTAGACGTGTCAGGGCCAATTCACAATCTTTACTACACATGTTCACTTTTAATTCTAAACTAAACACAAGCTGGCAGTGGGATCTGTAGGGAGCAGGCGAGCTGCTGAGCTGCTCCCAGTATGAAAGTGACTGTTAAAGTTATGACAGGCCCCAGTGTGAGCCTTCCCCAAACCGAGCATCTCTGCATCTTGCAAACAAAATTCAGTGTTTTATAGGCCAGGCTAAACTGTGGTACCAGGAACAACATCAAATTCATATAATATCAAATGTAAAATAGCATAGCCGTTCAGCTGTGTAGTCCAATGGTTTATTGATGCATCAGAGTAACAACACAAACCCTCATCACACACTTTGATCCAAAGAGATGCAGTAAAGATCAGGACAGAGTCTTTAATGCTACTCTAGAGTCTGAGGTAAAGCATCCAGAAGCAGCTTCCTCACAGAAGATGCTCCTGAATGGGGTTTTAATGTAACTTAACTCCTCAAAATAATGTAGTTTGTTTATGGTGTGCTTCACAGCCTTGAAATAGTGCACGGCTACTACTGCAAGTAGACTGGTTAGCCAGGCATGGCCATCATATCATTTTTAGAAAAACAGAACACTCCCTTCCAGACTCTTCGTATATCACTCAGTATCAGTATCAGTAGAACTGTTGGATCTCTTTCACTTTTCCTCTTGACATTACTGTTGGACTACTTTTTTGAAAGGCCAGTGAAACCTATGGGAGCACTAGAAATAAAATTCTAGTGCCTACATAAGCCTTGATTTGGCTACAATTGTTCAACCAGCATTAACTGATTGTCTGGCCACTTGGGGGCAGCAGAAACAAGCTGTGAACACACTGACATATCACTTTTTTAGTTGACTTGTAACAGTTATGTGTCCTACATTCTATTCTGAGCTATTCATGTCGGACAGACACTTTCATAACAAAGAGCAAAAAGCCCTTCTCTCTGCCAGGCCGACAGATCATTGTTGGGGAGTGTTGTGCTTTTGACACCATACGCGTTGTCTCCAACGAATCGTCCCTCTTGCTCTAATGTTCTGGCTTTCACATTGAGTAATGACAATGTGACGCCCACCAATGTGCTTACATATGTGGTTTAAAGAAAGCTTTGTGTATTCAAAATGATACTGTTTAATACTGTTTAAAAGAGAAACTGAAATGCTGAATTCTGTACTGAAGTGCAGTCCACCATGTCGCCAGCAGGGGGCAGGGTGGTGGTTTATGACGTTTTACGTCAGTCAGACGCTTTACGGCAATCAGCTGGTTTACGACCACAACGGCGCGAATTCCCTCGTTCTGCAAAGCATCGAAGCAGTGAACAGACGTGAAAAAGTCGTTGTGTAATCTCTGTGTACTGTTTGCAGGTGGGTGAGAATAATGAGAATTGTATGAGGTTGTTTGAATGAAAATACTGTTTTGATGAATATATGAGTGTGTGTGATTGGGTGTTCAGTTAATTGTCCGGTGTGCGGCGCGCGCAAAAATGGCGCCACATCGTCACGTCCGTCAAGATTACATGTTGTTTGGCTCAATGAATGTTTCCTGTGATATTATTATTTTATAATGCTGTTGAATTATAAGTGATCATTTGTTTATGCCTCATGCTGTTGAACAGGCTAAATAAATATGTGGATTCTGCAAAGCACCGAAACAGTGAACAGACGTGAAAAAGTCGTTGTGTAATCTCTGTGTACTGTTTGCAGGAACATATTATCTGCTTCTCAGGTATCAATCCTGGTACCTGCAACAACAACCTCATCCATACAACACATGAGGGTCATCTTTGGTGCTCATGGTGGGGAAAAAATCAATGTCAAACAAGTAGATAGTGGCCCAAATAGATAATAAAAAGCGAAAGGGGCAATGCTAGTATACGTATCATACAACAGTGTTTAGAGAGGTGGTATTGTTTTGTTACAATTGTTAAATCAGAATGTTATACGTTTTATTTTGAAACACGTTTTATTTTAAAACAGGAAATGTCCTGTAACTTGTCAGGTGACTTATAATCAGGAAGTGAATAAGTGAGAACATGGCTCAGAACTGCTGTTTTCGGTAGTTTTCCAATCCAGATGAGTCAGCCTGCATCTTATGCCTTTGTACCATTGGTATGTATTAACTTGTTTTATTGTTACTTATGATCGCAGATGATTATTTTTTTGACAATGTTTAGTTTTGGGAAGTTTTATGCACAAAGTCCATCGAGTCATTAATCCGCTATGACTGTTGGTAAAGTTCATATGACAGAATAAATACAAGTAAATATGAATAAATAGTTGATTTGTTAAAATACAGTGGTTTACAGGAACATATGTAAGTAAATCACCAGTGAATACATAAAAAGTAGCGGTTAAAAACAAAGCAATGTATGTCACTGAAGAATCAGTAAATTGACATTGTGTATGTGTAAGGTTAATGAGAAAGCATTTGATTTGTATTCATTATGCCTTTTGTGTGTTTTAGTTTTACCCTTTCTTACGTCAATAAACCTGTGGACAACAAACAACTGTCTTCAGAGTCGTGATGTCAAGAAGGAGTTTGTCTAACTGCCAAGGTGTATCACAGCACATATACTGAGGGCAGCATAGGTATGTTGTCACAACCTGGGGCTCAGTCTAAACAGTTGACACTTTTCTGCCTGAAAAAGACTATATGGACAAAAGCCCATTCACATCCAGTAGCAGAGAGCAACATTATCTGCGTTTGTGCCCATGTGATGAATGCCAGTCCAATATAAGGAAATATCTTTCGCAGCTAAATGCTACGCTATGTTCACCATCTAGTCTCTAACTGTCTCTAAATAAAACATCTTGCTGCGACCAATACAGCACTATGAGAGCTGTGAGAGTGAATCAAAACGGTAAAGTTATTGACACTTCGATGATGATCATTCTCTGTAGGTTCATCCCTTCAAGCGACTGCTTTCACATTGATGCACGGTTTTCTCAGGCATTTGATACATTTGATACATTTTCAACATAAAAATATAGTTTAACCCTAGAGCACTAACGTTAAAAGTAGTCACATGATAGTGACTAACGTCGGGTGAATTTCACCCGATATAATGTGCAAGTTGAAGTACTCTTCTTTTATTTTACCCCATAGAACTTCTCATAAAACAATAAACAGGTATCATGGGGGGATCCTGAAAAAAGGCTCAAAATCCGGTGGAAAATTAGGGAATCGTCAATAAAACATGATTAAAAATATAAATAAAGGAGCTATGAACTTGTTCTTTGGTCCACATGTTCCTGGGACATGTGAATCTTATTATGTGAAGGAGACGTTAATTAATGTTAAAAGTCAATGTTAAAACCCATCCGGAAAAAATAGTTACACTGTCGGGTGAAAATGCCTGTAGAAAAAAAACAGTGATCGGAGCAGGAAGACACGCCCATCTTCAATAACGTCAGTGAGCAGCATGAAGCTACAGAAGGATTTCCTAAGTTCCAAATTATTAAAGCAAATAATCATCCAACCTGATTGGCTGGTAGAGTAGAGTGGATTAGAATATCAACAGAGACAAATGTATGTGCATTCATAAACATCAACACACACACACACACACACACACACACACACACACACACACACACACACTTGTAAATGAGTACCCCAAAGCAAGTTCACACAAGCAAATGAGGAAGCCAGACGTAACACACACGCACACACACAAACACATGCTAATTAATAGAAAACAAACAGTTACTCAGGCGGTCTGCAGGGACTGGATTATACTGTGTCTCTCCTTGCTGAACAAATTGCTCTCTAAATTCAATCAAACACACAAGCTCTTCTGTGAGTCTACGGGAGGCTGTAATCAGCGTGGTGGAGACTGAAGATGAAGAGGGGAAAAAAGGACAGAAAAAGAGAAAGAAAAAAGAAGTCAGTGCCCTGAACCTATCCAGAGAACAGTTTGTTTGGCACAGAGAATTCACAGTCTACAGGAACAATGTCCTGATTAAGTGCAACTGATATTTGCCTCCAGAGCTTCGGGCTTCAAGCCTCCACAAAGAGCAGCGAGCATCATGGGAGCGGCTCTGTGGAAGCAGCAAGTCATCAGTTACAAGAATTCAAAGCACTCACCGCTAACTCAACCTCTTTACCTAGTTTAGCCAACCTCGTTTGCTTTTTGGAGAGATGCAGCAGTGAGAATTGGGAAATCAATTTGGCTGGCTTTACTGGGAACACTGCCACTGAAAAGCTCAAGCGAGTCCAGCGCGGTATTGGAGGGTTTCCAATGGGCTTTTTTTCTGATTCCTAATTTGTAGGGTTGTAAAAATATACTGAGCATCTAGTTTTGTTGTCAATCGAAAGATCGCATCCACTTCACTGGCAAAGTGATTCGATTTTTTAAGTAAACTTGGAGCGTTTCCCTTTTTCCTAACTTCACACACAGTCAGTGTGGACTAAAGTAAACTAAACATCCACCAAATCTCTGAGTATTTAAACTATATTCTGCAAATGTTTGCATACTATTGTACATTTACAATCAACACAACACAAAACTGCTGAAAATCAAACCGTAATTTGCTACATTTTGCTAGTTTTCAACACTTATGTAATACAACAATCATCAGTGATGTAACGTTATCGGGCGTTTCGGGTAGGTTTGTGGTCGGAAGACGAGAAATGTGCTGCAGAAGTAAGATCATTAACCCTTTACAATAATGACCCGTGCTGTAATGCTACTATGTTAGCGCTGTATAGCTCATCGTGTAATGAGTGCTACTGAGTGCTTTACTTTAAACCTACACTGAGAAGGCATTAAAGTGCTACTGATGCAGATTATTACTGAACTCAAATCTCACCAGCTCCATCTCCATGACTAATGCACTCCATCTGCTGAGGAAGAACATGTGTTTTGATACAAAGCACCAGAAAACAATAGTGAGTGAACATTCAGTTCAGAAATTGGGTTTGTTACAAGAAAACTCTGCTGCTGTTGTATCAGATCTAGGATCTGCACGAGTACGTCTGCTGACCAGAGTAGAGTCTCAATCAAAGGAGGACGGTATGTCGCCTTTTATACGGGACGTCCCTGTTGGCAGCTCCTTGTTATCTCCCACATATTTCCAACGCATTTTGAATTTTTTTTTCCACCACAAGGATGTTTGAGCTGTTATCATTAACTGAATGATTGGAAGAGCAAGAAAAAAGGGAGAGAAATTAATTATGCCTGCACAATTAAGCAGGATATCCCACAGCTTCTGCCTGTCCCTTATGATATTCAATCATGGATTAAAATTGTTTCTGCCACTCACATATTGATTTAATTCTCTCATCTGCTGTGTTAATTAACAAGGAATGACAGCTGAAGTCAGACGTTTCAGTGTGAGCATGCCCCCTTAAGTATAATTAGAACAGTGACTACACTGGCATATTAAACAAACAGCAATCCACAGTAAAACAATGGATATTCTGACAGAGTAAGAGGTTCATTGTAGGTAAAAAGAAAATGATAATTACGGAGCCGGGGGAGGGGGATAATATTATCTGCATTTCTTAGAGAATATCCAGGTTTGTTTTCTTGTTAATGGACTAATCTGAGATTAAAATTAATACTTGTTTTTACAATTAATATATAAAATAGTTCCGCGCAAAATAGCAAAAATAACTCACTTTTACTGATTACAAAAAAAAGGTTAGATAAATATGTGTATCTTAGGTGGACCTAATGTCGTCGTAGGAAAGGGATCCTGTACAAACCAACAATATAAACGAGGTGGAATCGGATACCTGTCGTATTTTCTGCAACATCACCATACGAATGTGTCACATCAATATTTACAATATGAAAAAGAAGAAGCATAATAGGTCCCTTTGATTAAAAGTTGTTGTGTCATGCAATATGTTCTATAACTATAATCACTTAATTTATTGTATACTTAATACATCAACAAATATTGAATACAGCACACTCCGGTCTTTGCTGTATGGTTTGCTCGCCCCTCACCATCTCTGTACCTTCATTACCTTTCTCTCTCAACTCCCACCTCCTGTAATTCTCTGTGAAGGTACCAGGGGACGCGCTCCAGATGGCGCTGACAAGAATCAGCACTTTCTATTGGCTGAGATTAATTGGGGACACTTTGGCGAAGGCCATCTCTTCCTCTGACAGGCGTTTTGCTGGCTCTTTGTGCTGCTGCTGACATATGCCACCCCGCACCACACTGCATGATGGGAAAACTAATGGTCCTGTCGTCTTATATGGGGCAGCTGGCAGGAGACATAATAAGACTGTACTCACATGGAGCAGTAAGGATTGTAAGGGAGATGCAGTTAACTCTCTGGAATGAAGATGCTTATTACTGCTATAAAGAATATAGGCACATTTTGGTACCATATAATGGCCTCGTCCTGCTGGGCAAATGTAAATTATACAGTGCATATGTTAAATTCACCTCTAGAACATTTTGAAAGAAGGTTGTCATCATTTTTAAAACGTTGCAGCGCTGTGTGGCGCGGCTGGATAGTCGCACTCGCCGACCGGTTTACCCGCCAGACTCCTTCATCTCCGTTAGTTCTGTCCTAGGTCACAATTATTTCGTATGTCTCCCAATTTATGACACATTTTGTCATGGTATTTTCGTTCTCACAACCTGTTTCTGGCACTAAGCTCGACACCCGGACAACGATAAAGCTCCTCCAAATGTTGGTTTCTGGCGGAGGAGAGCTGCTCGCGTCACATGACATATCAACAGCATGCAGCGGCCGAAGTTAGGATTTTCTTTACGCAGCGGAAAGCCACCATGACACAAGCTATTAGAAATAATGGGTTTCAGAATGCAGTGTATCTGAAAGGGCCTTCAACTGATACATACTAGTTTATGCCGGAGATTCCCATAAGGAGGGACAAATTATTCTTTATTATTTCTTGAAGATTAAAAGTAAATATATTTAAAATAAATACACTGTTATAGCACACTTCCTATTTTGCTAATTGTAATCTTTTAAAATCATCCAATTGAAGAAAACAAAGTATCTGTTGTTTGTGGAGTACAGCTACTTATGAGGTCTTAAGGTTGGTAGGTATGAGTATGTGTATGTGCCGATTAGGCACTTTATTTATCTGCAACATACAGTCTGTGATTTCAGTGGCATCAGCACTACACAACAGCTTAACTCGCTGGCTGATAACTCTTTGGCCATGAAGCTGTTCTCTTCCTTTTCAGCCGCCTCATGCATCTGTTTAATTACTCTTCTTACTACGTACAGAATTCATTCGTGTGCACACAACTGGTATCTACTCTCTCTCACACACACACACACACACACACACACACACACACACACACACACACACACACACACACACACACACACACACACAGATAATACAGGCCACTCAGTAATGAAGGTTTGGGCAATCACTCTGAGAGATTATGATATACGTCCCCATTTTAAATGTAGACGCTGAGCGGGATGAGATTTTGTTAATGCGTTACAGTTTTAGTAATTGGTAATATACAATTGTTTAGCATGTGCAGTTTGTTTATTGGCAAATAGCAATTTATACATTCTTAAAGAGGCTATAATGGATATTTTGTTTTATTTATTTACAATGCATCCAATGACAGTGAGCTTGAACACTTGAAGTGATGAACCTACAGAGAAGCATCAACTGAATCTGCAGCTCCTCTCATCTTACAGAGCTTTATAATTAGTTTCAGCTCATTATTCAACCGTGCACAACTTTATTGTTTTGATTCTCTCTCACAGCAGCTACAGGCAGCAAAAGCTCTAAATGACCATAATTTACTAAATGAACACCATGCTGTATTGAAGAAGACTTGAAACTAGAGATTGAGACATGAACTCATGTTTACAATGTTTACTGAGGGAATAAATCAAGAGAGAAGTAGAGTCATTTATATATACTTCTATACAACCAGAGGAGTCACCCCTGGTGGTCAGGAGAGAGAATGCAGCTTTAACACATGGAGCATATACTTCTATACAACCAGAGGAGTCACCCCTGGTGGTCAGGAGAGAGAATGCAGCTTTAACACATGGAGCATATACTTCTATACAACCAGAGGAGTCACCCCCTGGTGGTCAGTAGAGAGAAAGCAGGTTCAAGACCCTTTTGCATTGACTTCACTTTTCTGAACCGGAGGTTGCTGCCTGCTATGTATACAGTATAAATATGTGTCTTCTACATTTTAAGCAAGGAATCTTTGTCTATCTGTGTCGTTCTTAAATCTGGAGAACCGCTCATCCGATGTAATTCACCGTTGGCTGGTGTATTACTGAGGTCCCCAGCGAACGTAGTGTCAACATGTAGTACAATGTTTACATTAATATGAATAAACTCTGCATATAAAAGCGAGCAGCGCTCAGTGTCATAGCAGGGAAAGAACTTTAGAGCTCCAGAGTCCAGCATGTTATGTGCAGAGGGTGAAATGCGGCTCATTGATATTCTGTTTTGCTGCTGGTTGACGTTACAACTGAACTTTTCTTCACTTCCCTTGAGCATTAGCGTTTGCACATGAACAGCGCCATTCTTCCGTTGCAACTCAAAATGTGTACATATTGACATTTTAACACTTGGCTATATTAGCTAAGTGGGCTCGGGATGGATTCAGGGCAACGCCTCCCAGCTGTGTTTGAGATTGCATATTACAGCACACTAGATACTCAATCAATACGTCGTGCATACTGCCTTCTCAATGAGAGATTACATAGGATTGTGATGTTCACACTCTCAAATCAGGTGATGTTGGATAATTTGACCATATTTGGGGATTCTAAATGGTTATCTTCTCGGATAAAAAACATATTAAAATGTAATAAAGTAGTGACGTATAAAACATTTTTAGCCTGGATCTGATTTTAATAGATGAAATAATAACGCCCTCTCAGTCTATAGGCCTTCAAAACGTCCATCTGTATCCATCTACCCCAGCGACTGTAAGAAGCAGGTGACTGTATGTATTCTTAATGAAGACAAAGTCCTGCTTCAGGATTATGACATACACTTAATATGGAACCAATGACACTGCATCATATACATACTGATTAGAGTACTATCGTGCATGTACACACAAGAGATCAACCACACTAATTGGATCACATTGTTAATAAAAAAGGATCACGTCAGCCAATACACTCCTAATACGGGTGCATTCACGCGTACCCATGACGACAGTATTACTCTTCCCAGAACCGATGGTACTTATTCAGTTCTGCCTCTTGATAAAATGACCAATATGTCAAAGCACTAACTGTCAGCACGCTGCTCTTTTGCCCTCGGGATTGCTGCTGTGCTCATATTACCCATCATTTGCTGTTTCTGATGCATTCGTTTGTTCTCAAATACCTTATTGACTGGGAAAACAGCCACAGAACTGGCATAATGAAAGCATGCAATGTAAAAAAAAACAATTGGGGCATATGTTTATTATTCTGACCCAAACCAGTAACCATGTTATGAAAGATGAAATGTCCTACTTTTACTGCCTCCAAGTGCTTGATTCCCTGAATGTCAGTGGAAGGTGTGTCGATAACAACCAGTGACATAGTGATTAAATAACAAGCTGCTGGAGATTTGGGGTGTAAAACCCTCTCATGGGTGTACTGCTCGCCACCGTGTTCGTTAGTTTTGCTCGAGCCAGTAAATCAAACTTTGATAAAAGAGGGAGAAGTCTGTGCTGAGATGAAGCTGCCTGTGATAGGCCGATAGACCTGTCAATAAACCACACCATGAGCCTGGAGATCTCTTGGTGGACTACAGATGCTCCGAAACAAGCATTTCATGAGGTAAAAGGGCAAAGCTACAGTTATTCTGTATTGTTCTTATTGTCAACAGATGCCTGAACGCCCTCCCACGTTTACTCCTCCTGATATAATAGACACCCTGTAGTTTACTCTATGGTGAGTTGTAAAAAGAGATTTCAGGATCTTAAGAATTATCCTTTGGTGTCATCACTGACATCTGTAGTCACATCTATAGAATGAGACACTTTCTTCCTGAAATAAAATGGATAAAATTCGCACTAATAATCTGGACACCTAGGGTAAATATAGTGCTCTACGTAATAAGTATAGATTGATACTGGATACAGATCGAACCCACAATGCGTTGACCTGCTCTACCTTTTGGCTTTTTGACTCAAAACACTTTTATCCCCAAACCCTTACTCACCCTGACTGGGGATGCACATTTTCAGAAAGAACCAATGGTTTAAGTAAAATATAAAAATAAAAACACAAATATAGATATACATTTTTTTTGTTAAAAAAGGGTCCGTAATTTCCTCGAACCGCTGGCAAAGAAAAGGTACTTTAGTTTTGTGCATTTTTTGCGGAGTGAAGTACAACAGCTTGTTTTTTAATTTTATAGTTTGGAAAACAATGGAGCTCTATGGCAAACAGGAAGAAGATATATCAGATTGGATGACTGGTACTGCACATGTGCATCTCTCAACAGAGATGCGACAGAAGTGAGATGGCTCATAAGTAAGAATGAGTACCGGCCAATAATTTCAGAAATCGGTATCGAGGAGGAGAAAATGGTACTTGTTAGTGAGGTTTTCGTTGGTTTGGGTCTTTGAACGACCGTTTAATACAAACATATATTATTAGCAGATTTATCAGCCAGTAACAGAGCAGAAACATGTCCAGCATCTCCAGTCCACTGTGTGGGAGTCGTTAATGAGACCTAATGAGCCGGGAGCCTAACGAGGGTTAACGAGCTGCATGACCGAACAAGGTCCGACACATGATCCCACACAATGTTTCTGCAGATTAACGGCCTTGTTTACGACAAGATGGGACTATGAATTAATTCCAAGACAAAACTAAATTGAATAAATGACCTACTACTGCATACTTTCGCTTTAGATCCAGGAGCATTCTCTGACACACAGAAAGAGATGCTTTTGATGATGCCAGTTTGAAGTGTAGGTGAATAAGGTAACAGCCACAGAGACGCAACAGGAAAAGGAAGAGGCCCCGCCCACAGAACCTCACGGGTTTGACGGTGCAGAAACTCACTGCTGCTCGAACTCGTCGTGCGTCGTGAGCAGCACAACAACACAATAATGTGACCACAAAGTATCAACCACAGGAAAGCTGTTCTCATTAACCTCCAGCCATGGCAGAGGAAGGCGGGGAGCAGCAGAGTGACTCAGCTTTAATATTAAAGAGACGTTACCCTTCTGGTTGTTGTTATGAAATGCAGTATCCACAGCTCTTCTGGGCCGGGCTGTTTTTAATAAAGCTTTACATTTACTCTTGTCCACAATATAAACACATTCCAGACCAGGTGGTGAAAGAAATGATGAGAGGAACTAACGTGTCCAGAGTTCTCGTTCATTATTGCATTATTTTACCATTCTAGCAGGGCTATGACTCAACAAATCATCTTCTATCGGATCCTACTAGTATTCCCTCTACAGGCATGCCTGCTTTGTGCTAATCCCAAATTCCCATATTCTAATAATGGTTTCTCCATGCTAGTCTTGGAATTGCATACATTGGGTAAGACTGGAAAGCCATTCAAGGGGTGGGACTTAACGAGGGGTCATTTTTGTGGTATTGTATTTGGAGTATCATTGCATGTAATTGTTCTTCTGATATTTGAGATTGGACTGTGGATCAAGGTGTTAAACAAAACAATGAATTGGACCTACACCGAGGGGCGGACTGGGGGAAAAAAGTGGCACGGGAGTTACTGTCAGACCGGCCCACTCAATACGGCGCACTGCCCACTCAATGCAACGCATGTATCGACCTTACTAGTGGCTTACTTGGAAATAGACCCATACACTAAACATTATTTTGGACGATTACAAAGAAATCACATCATATACGTTTTTTTTAATAACATTTGGCTCCACCAATTTGCCTGGATGGACACATGAAATACAATGATACTGGCTATTGTAAAACTCCAAGGTAGGTATAGTTTGCTGGATGAATATGCTTAACTCTGGGCTAGTATCAGATGATACGTATAACTACAGAGCCTTAAGGAATAAACGTCAGCAGAGAAAGACCACACAATAAAGAAACTGGAATCAGAGGGTAGAATTAGTACGAACTGTATTGTAGAACAGAATACGATGGGGTGTGAACATCAGTGGTATCAGTAGTGTTGCGTGTGTGTGTGTGTGTGTGTGTGTGTGTGTGTGTGTGTGTGTGTGTGTGTGTGTGTGTGTGTGTGTGTGTGTGTGTGTAGGGGTGTTGAAGGTGCATAACAAAACAATAAGTTGAGTAACAGAACCTAAACTAACTCTGCTGGCCCAGGTGCATTATAATCACATGGTAATAAAAAACAATATCAGTATACTCCTTTTAAAGGATTTACATTTCGGTGCCATTACGTCGAATCACGCTAAAAAACGGCTTAGTCTGCAAGTGACGCAAGGTCCCCTTGATACCGGCCTGCACAGAAAGAATGAAAAAAAAAAGAGAAATCGAAAAATATGATTTATTTTGAAGAATGACCGCATACACAAACATGACAGCATTTGCTTATTTAAATCCTCACTCCCGCCTTTTCCAGTCTTTTCTGGGTTTTTTTCTGATAACTTAAAGAGTCAAGTTCAATGAACACTAACAAATCTCAAAAAGTCAACACAAGGCATTATTGTAAGTTGAACTAAGTTTTAACTTGAACAATTAAGTTGAAATCTAAAACTTGTCAGAGCTCTTTGAGTTAAAGAGAATAAGTAAGTGGACATAACTAAACAGGGCTGTGATGTTTTACAGTGTAAACCCTGATTGCTTCCAACACTCACATATCCTTCACACTAGTTTTTGTGTTGAATCTGACCGTTGTGACTGATTTTGCATGTTGGTTTAATACAAATGTTTGTGGCCGCCATTACATTTCCCCAAAGACATAATTGCTCGTGCGAAACCTTTGCATAAAAACATAATTGAAAAAGAAAAAAAATTGTGTTGTTGGTAGTATGCCTGGATGAGTTGAACGGCTGTGTTCGGAAGCTTTTACTACATGAAGCTTATTTTGGTGATACTAAAGAATTTGCAATATCCGCTGCACCGTTGTGGATGTCATTTTAGATCCACCAATTGTTCATTGAAGATCTATTCATACATTACCATATTCACTTGACAGTCCTGTACTGTGTGTCACACTTTGTGGAGATGAAACCCACAAAGTGGCCTCCAACACGATGATTGAAGATGCTATCTCCAGCGTTCAATCTTGCTTCTCGCTGCTGTTATGTTTGATGAATAGCTGGCTTGACATATAGTTCCTCAGATCTCATTTGGATTGTAGCCTGTTAGCTGGAGGGCCTGGCGCCATTACACTCTGGCAGACGCACACACGCGCGCGCAGGCACAAGCAGGCGTGCGCACGGGTCGCACACATGCATTCGCGGGACCAACATGTAATCGGATGCCTTCAGACAGGCACGCAAACACATGTTAAACAGCCATTTGCATCACTCAAAGTCTAATTTAGGTCATCCTCATCGGGCTTTGACACTCCGTCTGTTTCCCTTACTCCTTCATCGCTCTCTCTCCGTCTCTCCATTGTGTTTCACCTAGACTTGTGTTTCAGACTAGAACAAACTCGGCAGGTCATGCATCACCGAGCCTCCAGTCAAACCAGGTGCCAGAGCTACAGCAACGAGACCTGCTGCGATGACAATAGCAAACTGTGGACGACGGTACCGGTTGTTTTTCCCGCCAACCGGCGCCCTCTTATCCCTCGTAAAGCGACTCCCACCGCCTCACGCGCCCCGCTTGTATGATAGCGGTCGTAAACTCGGCGGCGGCCGCGTGGAGCGCGTTGCATCGGTATCACTCTCCCTCAAAGTTGTTCCATCTCCTCCCCGCGCAGCCGTGCTGATGATACTGCAACATGACACATGTTTCATTTTCCTCGCCTCTCCCACGCACAGCAACACCAGCCACAAACACTTGTTCGCCACGGCAACCCCTCCACCGAGGGATCCCTGGCTGCCGACTGGATCCGTGTGTCGACTCGGTGAGTGGACGCGATTGTGTGTCTGAGGGAAGGCGTCGCACAAAATGTGGGTGTTGGAAGATGAACAGCAACTTTTTGAGAAGATGAAGGAAATATGACTTCAGAGATTTGGTTTGTGTGAGGGACCCATTTTTAATAATCAAGCTAAGTTCACTACAAACACCGTGGACTGAAGCAACAGTTTGCAGGTATACACAGACGGGCATTGACACTCAGTCTAGTCTCTGTAATAAGATGTCATGGTCAATGGTGTCAAACGCTGCACTTCATAAGAAAAGACACATATTTACAGTATGTGCTGCATCGCTTGTATGGGCTGCTCTTGTCCACTGTCCGTACCTATACATACCAAGAAAGAGAATGCTCTGTGATCCGTTGATATCTCACAAAATCAAATTGTATGTAGTCCAGGTGATCTCAACCAAAGCACCAGAGCCCACGCGGTGGGCCGGTGAGGAGGAGGATGGGTCCAACAGAGCGACCAGCAGACCGTTGTTCGATCCCTGTGCGAAGCTACAAGTCAACGTCGATTCAGTAGCGGCACCTCTGTAGCCATTTGAACCCAAACGACAATCCTATCCAACACCGAACTACGCAGTCGTGTTGCCTGAACCCAACTTCTTTTCTTTTCTTGTGAAGACGGACATTTTATTTTGAAAAGAGTTCATGTAACAAGCGGGAATTGACAAATGAGCTGTGCAACCTTTCTTTTCTATCATACGAACCATTGCATGAGTCCATGTTGCCCGTCTTCTCCACAAAACCCCAGTGTGCTCTGACTCATCAGTGTGCTCTGATTGGTCAGTGTGTCTGCTCTCCTGCCCTGCCTCAGAGTGGTGGGCAATCTGCCCACGTCAGGAGGGAATCACATTCCCGTCTACCAGCAGATTCTCAGTTGGCTGCCCCTGTTTCCTGTTTCCAACTTGCTACAGTACCAGAGGTCAGCATTTCCAGCTATGTTTTGCAATTTATTTCAGCCGTCAGCATTCACACGCATTTTCTACAGGAAATTAATTATCTTGTTATTATTGTTGCTTTTGTTATTACTTATTAGTTTTTGTTGACTGCCCATTACACATGACTCTCTCTCACTCACACACACACACACTTACACACACACAAACACTTACACAAATTGGTTGGCGGTTCTCAGACTGAAATTACTTGAAAAACACCGTAATTATCACAGGAGGTTGATCATCAAACCCTTTTTGCTGTCACTTTTCACATTTCTGTTAGTCAGCTTGACATCTTCATTCTCCCTGGCACCATGCATGTGTGTGAATGGGCTGAATGTTGACATGTGGTGTGAAACTCTGTGTGTGGTCGGAGGACCAGAGAGATAAGAAGAAGAAGATGAAGGCACAAGCTGCAGCTTCCAGGACAAAACCAGAGTTGTCTGGCTGAAAACCGTCCTCTCTTCATGTCTTCCATTGGCACAAGGACACTGAAACGCAATCGATGGGGAATGAGGTATCAACATATCTCTCTCTCTCTCACCAGCTACCTTCATACATGGCGTTTTAGATCAAGGGTTTAGTCTTTACTAATCTCACATTTCAAAATGTTTTGTATTTTGTGTTGTCATTACAGCTCAGAGCAATGAGCTAAACAAGCAGCAGGGAGGGATGCAGCGAGTTCATCGTAGACCTTTTTATTCCAGGTATAAAGGCTGCTGCATCTTATTGCTGGAGGGTGCAGGGGCCCTATGGAGACCGAAGGAAAGGCACACGTTTGCATCTTTATTAGGAACGCTGTACCATGCAGAGGAAATAGACATTACAGTTGGGACAGATGACTCTGCAGTGGTCATGGGTATTTATCGCCTCCAGCTCTGACCGCCAGTGAAACAGGACAACCAGGCTGTAACACAAATGTAGGCCCCTTGTGACGCTTGTTGATGTGAAGATATATTAAATGAAATCAAGAGAGATTTTTAACAATTCAATTATTAAATGAATACTCGACGCCACAGGAGTCATTCGATCTCCCTGATCATTGAAACACACTTCATTCAAACTAGACAGAAACTCACCAAAATCAGCTTTCCGCTACGCCATCAATCATTACAAATAAGCCTGGTAAAAATGAACCCTAGATGCATACGGTTCTGAAAGAAGGAGAAGTTTCATGAGCTCCTCAATGCTACAAGACTTCATTGACAAAAACAGTTATTTTACCTCGCTGATTCATTCAACAGGAACAAAGTAAAACTCATCAAAACTGTCCTCGTAAGTCTTTCCACAATCACAAAGAGAGACACGAATAGAAACCAGTGGTTACTTCTTGTTTAAATCTAACTCTTTTTTTTCCGTTTGTCACCTGGACTGTGACTCACCAGAATAAAGCCTGTAATCAGGGTGTTTTTTGTGTGTATAGAACCTACATATACACACTAGTTTTGGTGGAAAAATACCTGATACCCTTGTTTTATAGCCCTCACAGCCACGACAACCTATGTCTTAGTTCTACAACATTTTAATTCCTTTTGAGGTTATGTCCTTGATGAACAATTCAGCATTGAACATTTACAAAGTGCCCTCATCTTGCAAAAATATTTTTAATGACTTGTTTCCAGCACATCTTCATAGCTCCAGTGTATGTGTGACAGGCGGTGGCTCCGCTGAAGTCCTGTATCTGTTAAATAAATCATGCATACATCAGATACACCTGCCTGCGGCCACGATGTAATGGAACACACCACCAAGGGCAGACACTCAGGCAAAAGCAAACATCTGCTCTCATCGCCAAGGAGGGTGTGAGGAACATGTTGCCCGTAAGCAGCATGCTGTCCTTATCTCTACAACATAAATCATCCCTTCACTGAATGAGGCCGTTATTCTTACGTTGTCGGCCTCAGTGTCTTTGATTAGTCCCATTTCACTGGCTAAATCATCTCAGAGACATTTATGAATTGAGACTTACATGAACGCGTTCACAAACCTCATGAACGAGAAGACACCCGTCGTACAATGTGCAGTGTTTATGTAAAGGTGTATAACAGAAAAAGATATGGTAAGATCTCATTTCCTTTTGTGTTCACTGTTCATACATACAGGTATGAGAAGACACGAGGAATACCCAAGGAAAGACTGAGAACAAGGTCACGCAAAGAACTTGACTTGATACATCACAACAACTAAAATAGGATGAAATAATGTCGTAATAATTCTAATAGTAACATCTTGCAGTTAACTGCAACTTAAATGAGCGTAATCACCCAGTGCTTAATGGGGGTCTGATTCAGATGGCATGTGTCTATGTGTCTGTTGCAGGGTTTTCTCTCACTTTTTTCATTTCAATAGTTTTTTTTGTTTTGAATACGATCCCTTTTGTGTCACTGCTTTGTACTTTGAAACGACAATAAACTTTCGTTTCGCTGTGTTTTGATGTCTGGTCTGGTGCCGACCCCGCTGACGCTGTCGTCCCATTTGGACCCTTTGTTAATGTGTGTATATACACTCACCTAAAGGATTATTAGGAACACCATACTAATACTGTGTTTGACCCCATTTCGCCTTCAGAACTGCCTTAATTCTACGTGGCATTGATTCAACGAGGTGCTAAAAACATTCTTTAGAAATGTTGGCCCATATTGATAGGATAGCATCTTGCAGTTGATGGAGATTTGTGGGATGCATATCCAGGGCACGAAGCTCCCGTTCCACCACATCCCAAAGATGCTCTGTTGGGTTGAGATCTGGTGACTGTGGGGGCCATTTTAGTACAGTGAACTCATTCTCATGTTCAAGAAACCAATTAGAAATGATTTTTCCATTCTTCAACTGTCCAATTTTGGTGAGCTCTTGCAAATTGTAGCCTCTTCTTCCTATTTGTAGTGGAGATGAGTGGTACCGGGTGGGGTCTTCTGCTGTTGTAGCCCATCCGCCTCAAGGTTGTGCGGTTGTAACGAGTGGTTATTTCAGTCAACGTTGCTCTTCTATCAGCTTGAATCAGTCGGCCCATTCTCCTCCGACCTCTAGCATCAACAAGGCATTTTCGCCCACAGGACTGCCGCATACTGGATGTTTTTCCCTTTTCACACCATTCTTTGTAAACCCTAGAAATAGTTGTGCGTGAAAATCCCAGTAACTGAGCAGATTGTGAAATACTCAGACCGGCCCGTCTGGCACCAACAACCATGCCACGCTCAAAATTGCTTAAATCACCTTTCTTTCCCATTCTGACATTCAGTTTGGAGTTCAGGAGATTGTCTTGACCAGGACCACACCCCTAAATGCATTGAAGCAACTGCCATGTGATTGGTTGATTAGATAATTGCATTAACGAGAAATTGAACAGGTGTTCCTAATAATCCTTTAGGTGAGTGTAATTCATGTATTTCATGTGTGATTATGGCTGGAGTTTATAAAAATAATGATATGAATAGATAGATTTGCGATGCATACATGTGTATGTCAATCATCAACTCACACTGAGTTTATACAGACACTATAATTGTACGTCTCTGCTGTTAAGTCCCCATACTGTGATGTGCAAAAGGGTTCGACATATATCTATATGTCCTAAGCACAATGGCTTGATGTTTACATAATGCTCTTAATGTGTCTCAACAATGACAAACCCTGTTCCATTAAAAAATAAGTCATGGCAGCTGTAATTATTATTACATGACAAAGTGAAAGGGGTTATTCATAGTGATGAACGTAAAGATAAGTATGATCTGAATCTGCAGCTCCCACAGCGTGCCGAACTTGGTCACATGACATCCCCTTCCACTTCCACGCATGTTCTCACTTTCCCTCAATAGCCCTCCAGATACCCTGACTTTACCCGCGAAAGATTTCCTTACGATCTTCGACCGTTAAATTGTCATGTATCAGTTTCATTTATGAGCTACTTCCATTAAAGCACTGCTCTTATCCTGTCTGCATTTGGGTCCTTCGCCGGCCGTGACACAAACAGCAGTCAGACTTAGGACCAATCCCATTGTCCAGTCACAGAGTGAGCCTGTCCCGCTGTCAGACCGTTTAGTGCATGAGGGCTTTCTCCCAGACATAGTTCTGCTTTATTCTTGTTGTGTAAATTCCACAATTTACACAACATCAAACTCCATGGTGTCTGGGTTCATAATATTATCTGTAGTCCCACAACAGCGTCTGAATGAAGCCGCTTCCATCACTACTTCAGGACCAGCAGCAGTTTGATTCAGCAACGGCAGAACGGCGGTGATGACGGGCGGAGCTTCTCAACGCTGATTGGCTTACGCCATGCGAATATTTTGCCTGAGTTGAAAACAATTTTTTTGCCGTCATTTGCGCCATTCGCGTAATTGCATTGACTTTGCATGAAATCTACTCGTGTGTCAAATTAGCCAAAGGAAATTACCCACAATTCAGTGCTGTGACTGGGTGTTCAGCCTGGCATAGCGGGTGTGCTGGTTTTACACCGAAGCACCACATTAACAAAGACATATCAGATGCTACATAAAAGACATGGAATCAGAGGAATGCAAGCAAAAGCTGTATTACGCCCCTATATTCAACCATTTCTCTTATTTTTGCATTGGTAAAAATAAACAAATTGATTATTTGAAAATGACCTCTCATCCACTTTGTAATGCAAGACGTCCAAATCATGCAACTATTGAGAAACATTCTGCTGCATTCTCAGAATTTTATGCTTTTTCGCGTCATTCGCACCGCCCAGTGAAAAATTTGCTTTTTTGCAACCATTCGTGTCTGTGCATTGATTTTGCATGTAATCTACTCGTGCGAATAATTCACAACGCTTTTGGTGTGAACGCAGCAAAAGAGTCTTGCATTCTGCGTCAGCATAATGTTTTATGTGGTCAGCTGCATGTTCAAGGACTCTAGTGGTTGCTGTGACTCACACTTTCTCCAAAAACCTTTTGATTGTGAGTTTTATTCTACCATTGACTGCCTGCTGACCCTTCAGTCATTACTAGCGGCCCCCGGCTGGTAGTGATGACACTGCTGAGTGCACCGCCGACTCACTACATACAGCCAGAGACACAGGGGGCAGAAAACAGTTGACACATTGTTTTTGTTTTGACTAACAGCTAACGGAACTGCAGAACGGCTTTTGTCAAAATGTTATGAAATGTCTTGTACGGCAACTTCGAGCCGGCTAGCTGCATATGTTGCTGCTTGTTTTTTTTAGTTTAGCTGAAGTGTGTTTTAACTCTTCGCAGTTCATTAGTATTTAGACAGGTTGAATTCATCCAATGAGAAAGTACAGCACACACCTGGTGGAGAGCTGCTCTACTGATTGCACCTTTTCTATTTCATACTGTAAAATGTTTGGTTTTTGTCTTAGTTTGAGGTAAATATAATAGTGTTTTGAAAACAAGCAAAATTGAGTTTAAATCGAAAGAGGTTTGGGCAGAGGTTTGGTCCACATTAACTCATTTTCTACTGACTGACTGACTGAGAAAGTCTTTACTAAATTTGTTTTTAAATATGTCAATGAATCCAAGCTGCAGAGCTGACATACAGTAGCATGTTCCATTCCCATCTTTTTTTACTGTATATAGTATAAAACCAAACCGTACATTTGCAGCATTTATGTCTCGCAGTGGAAGCCTCCCTCTAGTCTACAACCTCTCAGAATGACAGAGTATACGCATCAGACATATTCAGATACCAGCAGCCACAGGCTGGTTGTGGGGAGAGGCCAGTGCCTCTCTCCAGCGGAGCCCGTTCCATTAACCCAGAGCAGAGTGCAGGCAGCCAGGGAGACAATAGAGCCTGTAACCCAGCACATGTTAAACTCAATAACAACAGGGAGACACAAAGCCGAGCATTGATCCAGCAGGAAGCCTGAGACTAAGCTTTACTCCCACCTGGACTTGTCACTGCAGCTGAGAGTCGTCTCCTGCGGTCCACATACCAAAGACAACAAGAAGCTGGTGACAGAGAGATCACTGAGGCTTTTGGAGGAAGATCACATGGACATTGTGTCATTGTTTTATCATGCTGGCTAAATAAAAAACATGAAAACATTATGACGGTTTGCTAACTTAGCCTTTGTTTGTATTTAATGAAAACGTCTCATCATGATTAACAGATGGCTGAAAATAGTGTTGGCTGCTGAGGCCGCCTACGTTTATGATTAATATTCTTTCGATGTTTGCCTTTTAAAGGAACAAGTATTGTCTCGATTAATAACTTAGTCTATGAAATGTTAAAAAAGCGTTCTCCCTATGACAGTGTGGGTTCCCTCCATAGGTGTGAATGTGAGCGTGAATGCTTGTCTGTCTCTATGTGAGACTGAGATAAACAGGACAAATGTCCAGCTGGGATCAGCTCCAGCGCCCCCGACCCTGAATAGGATAAGCGGTTCGGATAATGGAATGTCTTGTTTTGTCCAAAGAACAATCCCAAACTTGAAGATATTCAGTTAGCGATGATCCAAAATAGAGAAAAGCTTGTTTAATGACTTCTGGTTAATATGTTATCAAAATAGTTGCAGAATAATATTTTGTTCATCAATAAATCCCTTGATCTAACTAATTAATTGTCTCAGATCCATAACACTATTACATCTTTACACACAAACACAAAATGAAAAGCTCTTTCCACATATAATTAGTTAATTCTCATTATTAATATACGCATGACAGCATCAGACACAATTAGCTTAACTAAAGATGACAAGAACATATTACTATACTGTACTGTGAATAAAGTACATTACATTGCAATTATTGTCCTCTAACTCTCTCTCCAAAAATGGCCTCTTTTGTTGTGCACTGCAAAGAGCAAACCTGATTCCTATCTATAAGGGATCTAATTGGTTACAGGGGCTCTTCCAGGTGCATTCTGGGTACAGGTGATTGATTATTGATTGCGGTATTTCAATGGCAGTGTAGCAAATAACACACAGGCTTTTGGTTTTGAATGATGTGTCTAATGTGAGAACTTAAAGTAAAATGAAAATAGGTTTTAGATCCTTTGATTGAAGGACAACGCTGCTCTACCTCTGAGCCACAGGCCAGTGTGGCTAATAACAACCCTGCAACACTAATAATACCATCTGGTGAAAATATACAGACTGGCATGGAAAATACATTAGTAATGGCATAAAGTAATCTAAAGTAGATGTTCCTTCCATATTGAAAGACACAAATGTAAATACATACATCCTCTAAGTGTCTAACCTGCTCCTAGTCTCCAAACTCAGCAGTGACACAATCAAAGGTCTATAGATACGCAAACACACATAGTGGTAATTCACATATTTTCATTTCACGTAGAAGACTTAGTGCTCCTCTATTGTTCGAGAAAAGGATCCAATCTCATGGCGTTGGAGCGCAAATCACTGGATCGACCTTTTTAGCATTCAAAAGGGATAAGGGCAAAAACAAGACAAGAGCACCTGACAGCCATAATGTGCCCTCAACATAGAACCACAAAGGGGCCTAATTGTTTTGTCATATTCGTCACATAACGACATGTGTGCATATTTCAGCCCAATAACAGCGCTATTATGTTAGGTCATACTCAATCACACCAAAACCTGTGTCCTCTGAGGCAAGGGCGCGCTGATGGACGAGGTGAGAAATGGCAAGTGACGTTGAGATCTACTTTCTGAGCATACAGAAATGCAACGTGAGCGGGGAATACGCGGCGTGTGCGTTAACACTGTGGGCTCTGTGTTCAGCAGGCAGTGTTTACCGAGTGCTGCTACTTTTAAGTCCAACAACACACCATCTTTTCGGGAAACAACCTGCTCGGCATCCCTTCAGTGAGGAGGGAACAGCGGTGCAGCGCTGAACGGCAACCGCGGGGAGTTTATGAAAGTGAACTGAGAACACCCCTGCTCCCGAATCGCAGAAAACACCACAGCTTTTTGAACGGGGGTGGGGGAGCAGATTGTTTAAACTCACTCTGTATTTTAAACAGGCAGGCACAGTGCTGCCTTTTCTTGACATTCCATTAAGGAGGCTGAGTGCAGCTTCCACACAGGGGGGTGCGGAGGAGGGCAGGAGGAGGCGGTGGAGGAAGAGGAGGGGATGAAGAGTTGGCTTGAGTCATACTGCCATCTAGTGTCGGCTCACATCAACAGGTGCTGATCATACACACAATAAACAGATGTGATTGGTAGTCCTTTGGGGCCAATCATGACATGTATGTCACGTATTCAAGGTGGGATGCTGTTCGAGCTGCCGCTCAGCTAGAACCAAGCTAAACGTGTCCAGATGTTATTCTGTGAGTTCAAGTCCCGGATTCAGAGCCCATGTGCATGAGGAATAGCAACCACTCTCCTACAGACGCCTCAGCCCCTACAGGTTGAACTTAATAGATTGTTGAACTAATTCATCCCAAGTTCAATTAAACTGCCACAGCAATATATGAGCTTGCCAAGAGGCCGAGGGCGGTGCGCAGTGCAGTTCATAGAGAGACGTGTTTGCATCCACTGCCAGGGGTCGAAGACTTGGTGGGGAGTTAAAGTAGGTCATGTCATGTGCTATCAGGGTGTAATGGTGTTAATGGTGTAAATGCAATGAAATATATTGTTTATTGATATCAAAAAGAGAAATTGAATCCTGGCATACTTTTTAACAACACAGAAACATAACCATGTCTACAGGCACACAGAGAAGAAGAAAATGATGACAGTTGCTGTCCACTTCTTTGGCCACATGCTGAAAAAACTCTATATGATCTTTTTCTCTCTTTTTTTACTATTCAAGCTACTTGATTTTGGCGACCCATGTGGACAAAAGTGGTAGCGTTTTCGAGCACCAGATTTCTTTTAGAAAACCTCTTATACTACTGCAGCAGGATCTGACAGTCTGCCCCGCTCAGTCCTAGCTCTGGGTCTCCCGTGCCTCCCTTCCCTGCAGCGGGTCCAGCCATACGGCCCGGGTCTCTGGTGGCAACCAAAGGGGGCCGACAGAGCACATAGGTCTCCAGCTGCCACAAGAGCTCTGACTGCAGGTGAAAGGCAGCAGCGAAGGCCGATCTGACTCTGTCCACGGTAACCTGGTGGCTCCCGGAGGCCCTGCTTGAGCCCGACCCAATGGCACCGATGACAAGGTTTAAGGATAATGCTGCATTCACACCAAAAGCGTTGCGAATTTGACGCGCGAGTAGATTACACGCGAATGGTTGCAAAAAAGAGAATTTTCCGCCAGGCGAAAGACGCGTTTGATGGTCAGCCCAACACTTTGACCAGGTAACTACTGGCCAGATGTGGGTCGTATTTGACAGGGATTTTTAAACTGACCTTTTTTTCAGGTCTACATTTTACGAACACATTGCTTTATTACCAGGTTTATTGGTGAAAATTGCTCTGGGCATTCATGGTACCCAGAGGGTAAGTAGGCCTATTCATCTATTTGGTGGCCCCCTGAACTTTTCCTTTAGCTCCAAGATCACACCCAAAAAATTACTTCACATCAAAACATAATCCCATTTGATTTATTAATAACATTCATGTTTCCCTGAGGATGAACTCTGGCTGCCATCTCTGACACTGCTGAGCTTTTGTTTAGCATCACCCTCAGGCGAGAAATGTCAAGTCCAGCAACAAGAATCGGTAAAAGTGTATCACGTGTGTATACACAGTAGTATAGATCATGTATACTTTTGTATATTATTAAGGTTCAGTCATTTTTAAAAACAGCTGGCCACTATAGCTTTTTGCAAACATTACTCATACAGGATGCATTTATTTATTTCAGCTGTGGATTAATCCGTACTCTCAAGGTTATTTGGGGGAGCATGACTTACAATGTGGGATTGATTGGAGTTGACAAACTACAGTGTTTGTTTATGATAATGAAAGAACATGTCAACAGTTTTTGGAACTCTATGGCACAGAGGAATAAGGTCCATCAGGCTTTTGATTCACACACACTTTCAATATTATTATTTTGCTTTCATGGGATGATGGCAATAAGAGAAATACAGAATTTCAAGATGAGCAGACTTGGTGATGTAACCCAAATCCATATCAAATATAAATATTTTGCTCTTGAGTTCCCACAAAAGACAAAGGTCTGGCAGAATATAACGTGAATTTTTCATTTTCACATAAAAAACTAATGACAGTTCATATTCTTTATAATATAATTTGCCCTTTGTTACTTATCACCCCAATAGTCTCTGTCGTTTGGTGATCTCCTGAGCAACAACTCATTATGACTCTCTCACTGCTGCATTCACACAGTCTTTTTAATGTGCAGCTATAGTTTCTAACTAATCAAAATATTTGTGAAAGATTCGTTCATACCCACTACACTAAGCAACAATGTACAATGTAATATATTTATAACACAAAGCAGGTGTCAAAGGGATTACTGAATCAAACCTTGACCACGAAAGTTCTCACTTCCATTCTTCCATTCTATGGAGTCCTATTGGAATCTTCTTCTCCTTCACATATTCACCATACTATTCTGAGAAATGTACAGCCATTTGCCAAATTATAGGGATAGCTGTACTAACATTAGACACATTTCCTCAGTCAATTACATTCAAAAAGCTTTATTGGCACAAAAACATGTTGTTACTTTTTTTTATTCTCAACGTTAAAAGTAATTTGAAACTGTCCCAAAGTAAGTCTTCAAAAATACTTTGTCATCCATAGTGGTTATTTGCATAAAAACAGACAATTCTGAAGCTACATATGTGAGCGGCTGGAGGGTTTTAATGTTTTTAATCACATGATGATCTTTTTGCCATGACAATCCTCCATTTTAATAATTTTGTATATTAGTGAGGTGCATAGCCTGGACCGTTCCGCTGTGCCTGCACCATCGCAGCGGTTCAGCCACACACACACACACACACACACACACACACACACACACACGACAGAGGCCCCTCCCCCACCGCTGGCACACAAAAACACACTTCACCATCAGTCTTTCTGACTGGAGGGCCTGTGTTTTTCTGAGGTCACGGAAGATCAATGTTGACTCCACGGTGTAATCATCTGAGGAATAAGATTAGCATATTTTAGCGCCAATTGAGTTGTCTCACTGGCTGCAGTGGGGAGGGGTGATTAAGGATTGATTGTCCCAGCAGGAGCACTTGTGAAATTCAGGAGACAAGGATGGAGAAGAGAGGGGGAAAAAGAGAGCAGAAAGACAAAGTGAGGAGAAATAGTTTGAATCGCTCTGAATGTTGCAGATAAAACAATGAAAAACTATTCTTACTCCTATTTGATTTATGGTTTGTACTTCTTGATAGCTTTATCAATTTGTTAATGAGAATCATTCTGCTTTATTGGGTCTTATTTGGGGAGTCTGGGCCATCATTTATGATATCATTGCACTCCCTCAAGTAACTGTCACGGAAATAAGCAGGACAGTTTGCAGAATAATTTTGCAGTTTACCATAATTCTCTTTTTAACCTTTTAAGTCTTTTAGCAAATGTATGAATAATGACGACTGCCCATCAGGAGCAAAAGAAGAGTCCACAGAGCTAAGAGGACAGAGTGAGTAGTTGGGTTAACAAAACGTTGGAGACAATGCTTTCTTCTAACCATTGTCTCCACTTTAATAAGTCGTGTTTGTGCCTAAATCATCCAGACCTTAACCACGAGTGGCAGACCAGAAAACACTTGCGTGAATACTTCACGGGAACAAGGACACTCCATGAAGGACTTGGCATGGACAGGTCACCACCACGGCATGGTCCAGTCTGGACATAGTCGTTTTTTCTGAACAGTGGCAGGCGACAGAGGCCGCTATGAGTAGAAAAGCTCAAGCTCACAACAACACGTGCCACGAGTGAAGGAAGACAACAACACACAAAAGCCTTTGGCAATAAAAGCAGATGGCACACATTTGATTGCAAATGGGACAGATTGCCTGTTGCCCCGCTGCAATTTGATTGGCTACTTGCCGACTACTGTTGTTGACAATTGCTCATAGTTGGCAGAAGTTATTTTTTTTCTGGTTTTGCGTCTGTGCCCCACCATGTTGTTCAACCTTTTTTTAAGCGCTTTGAAGACATTGTTAAATGTTGTGAAATTTCTGCAAAAAGAACAGACAACTGTTTGGGTTTTCAATAGTGTGAAATGGGGAATTGTTTGACAGGTATATCAAAGTGAGCAAAGTCTCAGATATACAACGCAATGGGAGAGTCTGGCTTGTAGCAATGTTGATGTGTTAAGCAACTGACTGTGTGAACACAGAGTTCTTATTACTCATACAGAGTGATGGCCACAACTTTGGAAATAACCAGAATTATCCTTTAATTAGATTCCAGCAAACATTTGTATTAAAAAGGCAAGAACCGACCAAATGTAGACCTTTGTTTGACTGTAGAAACACACCTGTTCATCATCATCATCAGCATGTGAATTTAATTTTTTGGCTTAATTTGTCATGCACCTTCCTTTAATCACACAAATAAAAAGAAGAACATTCTCTATACACTCTTTATTGTTTGGGTGTTTGCCAATAAATATGCATGAATACATTCCAACCTCTGACTTTATCTGTCACAGGGGACAACAAAGGGCTCCTCCACGTCCCGTGCCAGTTGTTGTCAGAGAATATAAAGAGCCCATTACTGTGTCTGTTTGAGTAGCTGTGAATATCATTACGGAGTCCTCTACGCCACCTCCAGGTGCGTTTTGTGGCTCTCCAGCGGGGTAAAGGTTACATCACGTTCATTTATTCGTGGCCATTACCTGCACACTCACACCTGCTCCCTCCAGATGCCGATGCATTTGGCTCAGCTCATCCGAGTGTGACTGACAGATGCCAGCAGAGATTAGATCCAGCAGATTAAGGTGGATGCGCGTCGCCTGAAATACACCTCTGCAGCTCTCAGATGTCAGCCATGAAATGAGACAGACAGTCCAAATTAGGGAACAGCTCAGGCTAATATCCCATTACGAATGCTGTTTACTGCAGCTTTCTTGATTTAGCCCGGCTGCCCATGACTTTGTCTGGCTAGACTGTGTTGGAGGGAAGGAGCGCTGCCAGAAACATTTCTCTTGAAACCTAAAGAGATATTCCCAACATTAGAAGCAAGAACACTCCGTATCACATCCAGCCAACTCCTTGTCAGTCGTGTTTGAACTCTTCCCCCTAACGCCAGGCCGAGGGGCAGTCGGAGAGCGGCGCCTCCTATTGGCAAAGTGCCACAGAGGCTCGTTTCAGCCACACAAAAAACAGCAGAAAAACATGAATTAGCGAGTCCTTTGTCCTTTGTTTTTGGAAGGCTTCCTGTCTTTTTATGGATGAAAGTAAAAAACCTCCAATGGAGTTCATCAAGAACAGAATTTCACACTTTTGGATGTCGACATGACGGCAAACGGGGGCCCTCAGTCTCTCTGACTGGGCCGGCAAAAGTACGAAACAAAAGTTCTACTGGGGGAATATTGCCATCTATGGTCCACTTTAACATCAATGGAGGGTGATCTTGAACTTTTAATTATGGTACTACATCTTAATTTATATCTCAACAGATCTGTAATGTTATTCCATCCATATAGACAACGTGCATAGCGGCATGACAAAACAAGTTTATTTTATAATCAAGGAGGCTACCATCAGGATGGCTACCATCCTTATGAAAACATACACATCTGAGTTGAAATTAACACCTACCAAACTTCCACCAATCCTGTTCATCGGCAATACTGCATGCCATTGGTTAAGCCGATGGCGGCCCACATGCCAATGTTGGTCTACTCCTGTACTATGCTATTTCTGAAAGAAATCTCGAGTAAATGATCTTCGGTTGCCCTAAATTACATTAAGCTGACGCTTTTATCCAAAGCGACTTACATTTTTGCTCTATACAATACACCGCAGACAAAACAACGGGGAGCAATTAGGGGTTAAGTGTCTTGCTCAAGGACACATCAACACAGACTAGCAGAGAGTTGGCCGGGGCGCGAATCACCAACCCTCTGATTGAAAGACGGGCATGCTAACCACTTAGCCACAGTCACCACATGGATCAAAGCATTGAAGTCCCATTATGTTCTCATTCCAACTCGTCACATACTGACGCTTGGTCAGGACTCGTGGCGTCACTTTCTAACACACTGGCTAGCCCAGCGCATCAAACTATGACACTCCACTACGGTCGCAGTAAACACAGGGTCAACGTTGAGACTTCAAAGAAAACCACTTTGTTTGGTTTCGAAAAAACATCCTGGTTGGGCTTTTAATAACTACGTGAACTAAGTCAAATGTAAACCACGTAACATAAGTACGGAAAACATATACTTTAAAAAAGGAAGTTGGGACATGGACAGCAGCCTCCTGGTCGACGGCCCTCCTCCCTTCCCTTCCCTTCCACCTTGTGTAGGTGTTTTGTCTTCATATTACATTTTGTCTTTATACTACAACTTCTAAGCTGACACAGATGGGTCTACATTGAAGTTACTTGAAAGCCTAGTGTGTCGCGTAGAGACGCTAAAGGGTGCTGTGTGTCGGTATCAGATGCTGAGGGGCTTGACAAAGTGCATTTGAAGCCTGAACAATGAAAACGGGCTGGGAGACCACATTCAGTTGACATTGTTGGTGGACCCTTGATTTGGAATTAGGACAGCTCAGAATGCAGCACACTTGTGAGCTTACCATTCATCCTGTGAACTCGACTCGTTCATAGTATAACACAAGTAGTTTTCAAGATTAGTAATGGCAAATTCTTGCTTTACCTACTGTATGTATGTTATGTAACTTGAATAATTATTAAATCATACAGTGTTTGCCTCTTTTTAGGTGGCAAAGAGTGAAATTAGTCATCTTCACAATTTGTTGTCTTCTGGTTTGAGAATGATGAAGACAGTTGAGGACAGTTGGATACAAAATAGGCTGTAGGCTCCATAGGATCGTTTTTTTCCTTGGCAACTATCATGTTTTTCCTTAACGATGTACAGATCCTTGGGCATTAAACGATCAAATGACTTTAAAATAGTGCATATAATTGACATAAATGGGAAATAAATCTCCCTTGGGGGAGCGTGGCACCGGAAGTCTCGTCGTTTTGGGCTGAGCCTTAAATGTCGAAAACATCTGGCTCTTCACCTGATGGCAAACACTCTCTCTGCACAAAAAGAAAAGGGTTTTTCAGCTCCACTGACAGACCTGTGACAACACCACCGCCGTGCTGCGTGAGGCAGAATAATTTGCACCCACATGGTTTGGTTATTCCACATGATGAGCGCTAAACATTCAAATAAACAAATTCAATCAGCTGCTTCATGACTGAAACATCCAAATGCTGCAAGTTGGCAATCATGGGCCTACATATCACATTCCTGGTCAGGGCTGGCCATGGTCCATTGTGTTACCAATACCGCAGCTTGTAGACTTTGATTGAACATTTTTGCTTTTGTGTTAAGTAGAATTAATTGTGTCATTCATCAGTAGTCATTATCAGGAGCATAAGTATTGGACGATAGGCTAATGGTGTCTGATTATTGTATCCGTCTAAGCCATAAAGCATTTATTCAGATACCTGATATTGTCTTGATTCCAGAAATATCCGCACTAAGCTTCCATCCTTCGTTGGTGGCTCTCTGGAGACGGTGTCTCTGGCAGAGCATGCAGTCTGTCAGGGTCCAGTCTATATACAGTATATATCTGCCGTTATTCTCTGTGCAGTGGCGTGATAAGGGCTGCCGGGAGCTGATCTACGCCTCGCCGTTGTGTTCTCTCTGTTTGTTTTTGGATCGTGAGTCAGTCCCGCTGCAAGGACAAGACAAATGCACAGCTCTGACCTCTCTGACCTCTCTGAGCTGTGCTTCTTGCCCACATCTCCTCCCTCCTGTGCTTTGCTGGCTAACGCCATAAATACCTCTTCTGATTGGAGTTCTTTCTCACTCATTTCTCACTTATTAATGAAATACTGCAGCGATATAAACCATGCCATTTTCCTTTTGGTCATGATATAAAGTTATGGTTTGTGCTCCTTTCTGAAACTAACAAGCAAGATGTGTTTTTCTTCTATCATATAAAACAGAATTTTAAATAAATAGTATATAATGTATATATTGGGGGAGAGTCAAACAAATCTTTCTCTTCTTCTATTGGGGGTTTATAATAGAATTATATGTATTACTTGGATGGATTTAAAGGTCAAGCAAAATCTGAGTTTTTATTAATACCATGCATTCTTCTTCCTCGTCTAAACCGTGGATGTATGAAGAGAACTGGATACAGCGTTGGAGGCGGCCACCGTTCATTCTAGTCGCATTAGGCACCATAGGGCATGGCAAGTAGTGTTTTTTTTAACCCCGCCTCCCTGCTCTCAGTCGGCCTTTTTTCTTTAACTCAGAGAAGAAAATAACTCTGGATTGAGCTAGTTGTGCATTTTTCAACTTTCAGGAAGTATGATTTTCAAAAAGGGTGATTCATGTGTTACATGACGTCTCTTTTCAACTGTAAGTGTTTGGGAAAAAGTATTTTTGGGCTTCATGGCATCATGTGAATGATCCAGAAATTGTAATTCCACCATTTGGCTTCAAAGCCAGGTGCTCTTCATGGGTGTGCTATGCTAGCGGTGGCTAATGTAGTCCCTAGCCTGTAGCAGAAATGATGAGTGGGCTACAGAGGTAATCTCACTTCTTTCTAACTAACCACCTCTCCATTTGTTTTATTTTTAAGTGACATCCCTTGAGGATATTTGTCAGACTTCTAACAGCTTCCTTAGGAGACACTAAATGCTTTATACTACTTTGTTCATACATGTAGAGCAGGGGTTCCCAATACGTCGATCGCGATCGACCGGTCGATTGCAGAGGTAGTGTGGGTAGATCGCATGCCATTAAAAAAGCTCTCAGCCCCCATTGGTTGTTTCTGGAGATCCTTAAATACTGTAGTTTCAGGATGTGTGTTAGCCATATCCCTAATGTCCAATGTGTGACCAAAATGTAGCTGTTTCTCATAATTGTAGTCCGGAATTTTTTTCAGAAAATGTACAACTTTTAAACTAGCTGTAGGTCGACAGAGTAAAGTAAAATGAGGACTTATTAAGGTGGTTGTGATTCATATTGACATCACACATGTTTGCATCATTTAGGACAGCGGTCCCCAACCCCCGGGCCGCAGCCCGGTACCGGTCCGTGGGTCCCTTGGTACCGGGCCGCAAAGAAAGAATTTATGAAAAAAAAAGTCGGAAAAATGTTTTATTTTGAAAAATGACCGGATACATCGGTGTTCTGGATTAAAATCAAGGCACTGAGATCAAGGTTACAGAGATCGCCAAAAAAGCTCTGAAACCCTGCCTCCATTTCAACATCCTATCTTTGTGAAGCAGGTTTTAATAAAGTGACAGAGTGCACATAAAGGTTTAAGTTACGGAGTAGAGTCCGTAGACTGTAGACTGGACATAAACACTCGTTGGGGGTCGGCCTTTTTCTCCCGTCACCCCGAGATGGGACCGGCTCGTAGCAGAGAAACAAGCTCAGGGCTCCACTAATTTGGCGTAATGGTGAGTTGTCTCTTTATGCACTTTATAATTGTTTTTATGACGGTCGTATAATTTATGTCATATTTATTGCGTCTTATTTATTACGTCATATTTTTTGCCCACACCGTGAAGGCCGGTCTGTGAAAACATTGTCTGACACAAAACCGGTCCGTGGCTCAAAAAAGGTTGGGGACCGCTGATTTAGGGTACACATATACAGGATTTGGAGCTTTTCTGTTGCCTCAACATAGCTCTCAACATGGCGGCTTAGCCAGCGGCTTGCAGCTAACAGTGCCAACAAGACTAACAGTGCAAACAACAGCAAAAGGGCTAACAAAGAAAGTGTTAACGGATTACAACACACAGCGCTACCTCATGCTGTGCTTAGATATCACTCCACTATAATACTATATTAAATAGTGGTTTGCTGCTGTGTTAATGCTCTGAATCCCTTTTATTGCACCTTTTAACAAACCTTTTAGCAACCCATCACAATGGAGCTATCCATCAATGGAGCTATCCATCTTTACATTATGCGGTAAAACATTAAAAGAGAAAAATAACAGACACAATCCATACATGAAAACATTTAAGCAACACGTGCCTCATTTACCTCTGCAGCATTGTTCTTTAAGCCAAGCCTCACACTGTTTGCCAATCATTTGGGCTGTGCAACAGTCAATAATGGGGGAATCAGACGCTGAAATGGAGGGTAGGGAAAGGCTGACAGCATGGCGATGTCGCTCCGTTTTAGCCTTTAGATCTGCCAGCATGTAACACAAAATGACAGGCAAAGCCGACTCCAAAAATCAAAGCCTCCTTTAGCTTCCACATTCTGCGAATGGAACTATTTGAGTGGCTTAGAAAAACTTCAAAGCCAGGGAGAAGGGGACTTTTTTTAATTTCAGATAAGGCCCCGGAGCTGGATGTGAACTGCTGGAATTGTAGAAGTTCACATCTTAATCGACGTGACCGGCTGAATTGAGGAGCGCAGAACTCATCTTCCGAGTCCTGTTTTTCTCTCTCTCCCTCCTGTTTTTTTTATTTTACTTTTTTTCTCTTCAAATTTGTATAGTCGAAAGATGTTGCCAGACCTCGGCGAGAAGAGAAAGACTGAGAGAGTGAGTGTGTATTGATTTAAAAAGAGCTTTGGTTAGCGTGAAATACATTTACTTAGTTAAGCTGCAGTAGCATCATCAGCTCCATTGATTTGAGTGTGATGCTGTTGTCATTATCAAGCTCAGATAATCTCTCCTAAGTCAGCCTTCCTGCATGAGCAGTGGAGTCAGTGGCTTTCAATGTATTAGGATATTGACTGCAGCTTGTTCTGTGTGTGTGTGTGTGTGTGTGTGTGTGTGTGTGTGTGTGTGTGTGTGTGTGTGTGTGTGTGTGTGTGTGTGTGTGTGTGTGTGTGTGTGTGTGCGTGTGTGTGTGTCTTTCCTTGTGCTGAAGGTCTGACTAAACAACAAAGGCCTCAGTCATTCATACAAACAGCACAGTCACATTGTCACATGAATGAGCCATGCAGAGAGGGAGGCGGTGTGTGGACTGACTTATTACTCAGGAGAAGGAATCCAAGCTTCGGCAGCCTCTCTGTATTTTCTGGGTTAAAGGAGGAGCAGCGAGTGGAGCCTGGTCACATAGTTACTGTATCTGCTGCAGACATGTGCTCCCATAGAGACTGTGGATCAAAACAATCATTATATTTTTAAGTCCAATGTCTGGGAGCTTGTAGTACCTTTTTTGTTTGTCTACTACCTATGTACCACCACATATTCAGCTGCTTCTCCACATATTTCCCAGTATCTCCATTGACCATCATATTAAAATGCCCAACTTTACAGCAGAAATAAACATGTTACTTCCTGGCGCAAAACACTGTTGTTCTCTCTAGCGGATTTCCGCCTTCAAAACATAGACTGTACATAAGAAGTGGACGTAGTCATCGTGACATCCCCATTGTGTTATACACTGCCATGAGGAAGCCTTGAGTTGGGGCAGAAGTTAACATGTTTGGAATCCAGAGGAGGGATGTAGAGACGCCGTATACGGCTCTGGTAGCGGTCGTGACCTGTCAATCACCTTTAGCCCCGCCCTAAAGCAGACCCTGCTTTAGGATCTATTTTTCTCTAAATTACCATAATTTTCTAAATGAACATCATCTCCATTTTTCAGGGGCAGAAATACTAAGTACTGTATATAATATATATATATATATATATATATATATATATATATATATATATATATATATATATATGTATATATATATATACGTATATATATATGTGTATATATATATATATATATATATATATATATATATATATATATATATATATATATATATATATATATGTATTGAAGAGCTGTAATTGTCCTCTCCAGGAAATTCCTCGGGTGTTCAAGAATTGACAGTACAGGTTTTATTACAATCAAGGTTATTTATTTAAGCCATTATTACACATACATGGAATGCATACCTATTACAAGCTTGGACTCAGCTCCCCCCGGATGGTCTGCTCTGCACACAAGCTGTACACAGCCAGCACACCCCCAGAGTGAGAGTGGGCCCCGTTCACTAAGAGCAATGGATATTTATCCCCTTACTGCAAGACTTCCTCTTTCTGACTTCCATATTTGTCGCAGTCTGAATACCGAAAAAGGGGAGCGGTCCGTCTGTATTTCAGACATCTAAAGGTCACAAGGGTGAGTTATGCTACTTGCCACTATTCCGAGAGTATAAAGCGGAACTTCTTCTACATGACAGGAACCAGATATATGTCCCTGTCCCAGACCGTTAACGGCCAAAAGCAAGCTTTCTATGTTGAACTGCGGTTGCATCCGCATATAAAGCCACAGCGGCCTTTATTTGACCTGTTCAGCCAGGGTCAAGAGGGAACGTGTTTATGGAACTAAAACCAGAGTGAGAACTCAGACAGTCGCGGTTTCTCAACTCCGAGGCACATTCTTTAGTAGCGGGATATGAAACTTTAGTCAAAGTAAGACAGTACAACACATAAATCATTAATCAGAGTGGGGCAGTTCAACATATAAATCACTAGATTCCCTTCAGTATATATATATATATATATATATATATATATATATATATATATATATATATATATATATATATATGATAATATACTAAGCAGAATGTGTCCTATGTAACTATTTTTGAGTGAGGACAATATATTTAATAAATAGCATACTGACTTTAGTATGTGAAATTATGTTATAATGATTTTAGCTTTATATGTGCAAATACAATTTTGGCAACCACCAGTACAGGGACTAGAGTTACAGTATAGGGACTAGAGTTACAGTATAGATACTAGAGTTACAGTATAGGGACTAGAGTTACAGTATAGGGACTAGAGTTATAGTATAGATACTAGAGTTACAGTATAGGGACTAGGTTTACAGTATATGGACTAGAGTTATAGTATAGATACTAGAGTCACAGTATAGGGACTAGAGTTACAGTATAGGGCAGAGTTACAGTATAGGGACTAGAGTTACAGTATAAGTATAGGGACTAGAGTTACAGTATAGGGCATAGAGTTACAGTATAGGGACTAGAGTTACAGTATAGGGCATAGAGTTACAGTATAGGGACTAGAGTTACAGTATAGGGACTAGGGTTACAGTATAGGGCATAGAGTTACAGTATAGGGACTAGGGCTACAGTATAGGGACTAGAGTTACAGTATAGGGACTAGGGTTACAGTATAGGGCATAGAGTTACAGTATAGGGACTAGGGTTACAGTATAGGGACTAGAGTTACAGTATAGGGACTAGAGTTACAGTATAAGTATAGGGACTAGAGTTACAGTATAGGGACTAGAGTTACAGTATAGGGTATAGAGTTACAGTATAGGGACTAGGGTTACAGTATAGGGACTAGAGTTACAGTATAAGTATAGGGACTAGAGTTACAGTATAGGGCATAGAGTTACAGTATAAGTATAGGGACTAGGTTTACAGTATATGGACTAGAGTTATAGTATAGATACTAGAGTCACAGTATAGGGACTAGAGTTACAGTATAGGGCAGAGTTACAGTATAGGGACTAGAGTTACAGTATAAGTATAGGGACTAGAGTTACAGTATAGGGCATAGAGTTACAGTATAGGGACTAGAGTTACAGTATAGGGCATAGAGTTACAGTATAGGGACTAGAGTTACAGTATAGGGACTAGGGTTACAGTATAGGGCATAGAGTAACAGTATAGGGACTAGGGCTACAGTATAGGGACTAGAGTTACAGTATAGGGACTAGAGTTACAGTATAGGGACTAGGGTTACAGTATAGGGCATAGAGTTACAGTATAGGGACTAAGGTTACAGTATAGGGACTAGAGTTACAGCATAGGGACTAGAGTTACAGTATAAGTATAGGGACTAGAGTTACAGTATAGGGACTAGAGTTACAGTATAGTGTATAGAGTTACAGTATAGGGACTAGGGTTACAGTATAGGGCATAGAGTTACAGTATAGGGACTAGGGTTACAGTATAGGGACTAGAGTTACAGTATAAGTATAGGGACTAGAGTTACAGTATAGGGACTAGAGTTACAGTATAAGTATAGGGACTAGAGTTACAGTATAGGGACTAGAGTTACAGTATAGGGACTAGAGTTGCAGTATAAGTATAGGGACTAGAGTTACAGTATAGGGACTAGAGTTACAGTATAGGGACAAGAGTTACAGTATAGGGACTAGAGTTATAGTATAGATACTAGAGTTACAGTATAGGGACTAGAGTTACAGTATAAGTATAGGGACTAGAGTTACAGTATAGGGACTAGAGTTACAGTATAGGGTATAGACTTACAGTACAGGGACTAGGGTCCGGAAGAAGAAGACAAAAAGCAATAATGGGAGCGCAGAAGTTGGATTGTGTTGTTAGAAATTGGAAAAGGAGCTGTGAGGGAGAAACTTAGTCAATTGTCGGAAAAAAACAACAACCAATCAATTTTCCCTCTCAGACTAATTTCATTGGACTCCAGTGATTATGGGCCGAAGATTACACTAATTTCCTTTGTGAGAAAGCAGCCCTTTGCTCCTTAAGCAAACTAATGGCATGGGCAGGCAGCCATGCACAGGCACCAGGCACAGTGCTGGGAACAATGGGTAAATATGTTTCCAGTGTTCAGGATGGAGTGAAAGGTGGAATTGAGGGCTGGTTGCTCACGTCTGCGTGGCTCAACCACAGATACAGCGGGAACATCATGTTGATTAGCGAATATTCATGAGAGATGTCTATGTGTTCACACTCTAATCCTCAAATTATTTTCTTCCTCCACATTCAGTTAATTATTTATGAGATTTTATTTAAAATGTCTTCTACAAAATTATGACAGGATTTTGCAGGATTTTGCCACTACATTGTTTTGGAAATCATAACACTCCCAGACAGAAATGACCTGATTATTGACACATTTCAGTACAATGAGCCCTGTTTTCCTCCCGGCAGACTACTAATATGCTTGTCTTTACATTTAGAGCGTCTTAGTTTGAAGCATAGTGCCACTGAGTGACAATGTTGGGTATTATATGACTTGAGTGAATGACCAATCCTGTCTTTGGTAGTCTTTCTAATTGGGATTATTCACCAGGCAAATTAAAGACATACTTTAATTTGGTTTGGTTAACTTTGTGTACACTGGACAACTTCACAAAAAGTATATCCTTGAACCATATATGTTACATTAAAGTTTGAATTGTGAACGGTAAAAATGTCATTATTTCAGAAAGAATGTACATGTATTTGCATGGACTGCTCATAATAATAGTCACTGTTACTGTGACTCTGAACCAGCAGCTGCACAGCATGTGGTTCGATAAAGACTTCTATGTTCCAGTTCAAGCTCTGCTTGTGACAGAGTCTTGTGTGTTTCCACAGTTTACTGTAACAACACCAGAGTGAATACGGCTCACATAACTACCGTGAGTCAGAAACTGCCAATGTAGTGCTCGATTTGTCAGACCAAATATCAAGGGTGTATTTTACAAATGAAATCTAGTTTGGTGCAGATTTTGAAGTAGCATTACCCCAAAACACAAACTGTTTGCATGTGGGGAGTTTGCCGCCATGTTGTTCCTCGCCCGCGGCCGCTGAGCTTGTTTCATTATGTCAAAGTGTAGCAAAACAACCCTGTAGCAATCCTAATCCTGTATTCTGTGGCAGTCTTTGGAAAACTCCAAAGAAAATTCCATTCCTGTGCTCTTAAAGACGGTTTTTCACACTTCAGAGATGGCTGACTTAGTAGCTGCGGAGTAGTGCCTGGAACCCACACAGCATCCACACTACAGAGGAGAAGTAAAGCAGTCCTTTGGACGGATGGACGGCGAAAATATTTATTTCAGAGCTGCAGCGGGAGACACTGGTGGGGGAAGTTCCTTCACCTTGATGTAATCGCCTGGAGAGACAGAGCTCCTCACATGTCTCTGCACAAATCAGAACGCAGACCAATACACAATCCACTGTAGGGGGCTGTATAACCATCAGAAATATATATATATATATATATATATCCCTACCTCGCTACCCTGAGATTCAGCCTCTGAGGTCGAGTCGTCAGGAGGACTTAAGCTGTCGTCTGAAGCTTGACATGGAACCACTTAATGTTAATATCTGAGATGCAGAATTATGAATGTAAAAAACACACATGCACATGATGTGGAGAGCCTCCCACTGGTTTTCACAAGTAATTCAACTTCTGTTCACACACACGCGCACACACACACACACACACACACACACACACACACACACACACACACACACACACACACACACACAGCTCTCACTCCTCTGCAGTTTATGTTTCCTCCTAATCCCCCTCACACTCTGTGAGGCTCAGCAGTCCGCCTTGTGTGTCCTTCTCAGCTCACTCATCTGTTTTGCAGCTGTTTGTTTGGCCCAGCGGTTGTTCAGCAAAATAACGTTTCTACGTGTGACTGAGGCCTTTTCTCCCAGTTCCATTTGGATATACAGGTCAAAAGTGTTTTCGTGCTCCTGTGGTCGGGCGGTGCTGCTGCTGCTGTTGCTGCTGCTGCGTCCCCACATTGTTTGGTGCATACAGATAAACGCCGGCTTTGAGACACCGCATTTCATACACAGATTAGCCTTCGGCGTGACACGTCGGATGGCTGAGTGCGTTTCTCTCAACCTGTGATCACACAAATTTCTCCTGAAGGTAAAAAAAGAAAACATTGTCGATTCAAAAGGATGATTTATTACCAAGATTCTCCGCTATAGAAAAACAAACATTCGCATAGCACTTTGGCTGACTAATGGCACTGAAATAGGCTGCACATTCGCTTCATAATTATGATTTTATGACGCACAAATTGTGGGGTCGGATCGGGGTGTGTGTTATCCTGTTCAGCATGACATACACCATTCTATTTACTTGTAATAGGAACCATTTTTACGTCCTATGTTTGTGCTGGGATGCATTTAGTTGTGACAAGCTCCAAGACATGTGCAGCGTGAGAAGTTTTACTCCGTTGAAAGATAAAAGTTATAAGTTAAAGTGTAAATCTCAAGTCATATTGTTTTCCAAGTGGACACATTTCCCTCTCAGTAGTGTGCAGCCAGCGAGGTATGTTCGTTATGTTTAATGTCCGTCGCGCATATTTACGTGCAAACTGTTTATCGTGTAAAGTGAACGCCAACTTGTTTTGTATGTTAAAATGTCTTTAAACAGTTCGACGGTGGATTGATGACGGTGATGTCGACAGAGGCGAGTTGAAGAATAAATACTCCATCAGTACCAAAAGAACCACAAGGCGTCGTGTATTTCCTGGAGGGAGTGATAGTCGAACTCGAACCTGCGTGACCGTTTCCTGACCTGCTCTGCAAGACAGCTCGTCATGACGGAATCACAGATAAGCCACTGTTCAACGTTGAAGGACTCACACACGTTCATCGGTTTTTTTATGAAGACGTCCGTAAGTCAGACACTTAAGTTTGTGTTCTGAAGGGTGACAAGGATTGAAAACATATAAAGGACTACAAAGGGCTGTGTGTAGCCAAATAACATAACAGTGTTTAGCAAGATATTAAGAGACATTAATGTAAGTCAGCGGTTCCCAAACTTTTTAGGTCACGCACCCCCTTCTACATCCCGACCGGGTTCACGCACCCCCAATCCCCCACACCTTAAAAAAAAACGCAACAGAGCCTATTTATAGCCGCATAAAATCGGACCAATGCGAGAACTGTTTGCTCGCGCGTGGCGTTTGTTACAAGATTTAGTCCGCTGTATAAATTTCAGTTACACAAGGCGTCACTTTTAAAGAGCAATAAGGATGGCGAGGACACACGCACAGGCTCAGAGGCAGATTGCATTTCACATTTATTTACTTAAACACAGTAAGCCACGTAAAGAACAAAGAGTGGCACATGCATAGGCTCAGAAACCGATATAAATAAAAAAGGAGGAGTCCATATGAGGATGTTCACATGCAGCGCAGGTGGCTCAGCCTGTCAAGTCTACTTGCAGAGAGTAAAACTCACTCTTCTTCACGCGACCGACTAACGTTGCCAGGATGTCTTCGGACAAAGCATCGAGACAGTGTTGTTGGACACCGGGATCATGTCTAACTTTTTAGCTTCTTTCTCTCCAATCATACATTCCACCATCTATTTAGCAGCTGGCAGCAAGCACACAGCAAGTCTTCGCCGATTGTGTGAGGTAGACCCTTCCTTTCTATTCGGGTACCTGAGCAGATATGAAGTCCGTAGTGCGTTTTGTGTAGACCCAACACATGAATGAGACTGCAATTGTTTTTGGCTGTTTTGTGACTCTTCCAATTTTTATCAAAAAAATGTAAGGGGCTTCTGACTTGCACTGGCATGCTTGGTGTTCAGGTGGCGGCGCAAATAAGAGGCTTCAGACAGCTGTTAGCCAGAACCTCACTGCACAACATGCACTGTGGCTTCGGGCAATCTGCATCGCCAATCCAAGTGAAGCCCAGACCCAGACAATTGTCATCATATTTCCTCTTTTTTTCCCAGTCTGATGCTCACTCTCGTTTCCTCTTTTTTCACCTTGACTCCGCGATGGGCCTCTGTGCTCCCGGTCTCTCCCCAACGCACCTCTCCGTTTCTCTCCCTCCGGTTCCTCACTCTCTCTCTGTCCCTCTCCTCTTTTATTACTGATAGCTTCAGATGTTCCACCTGACAGCTTCCCCGATTTCAGCCAGTTTAACATATTTTCATGGATGTTGCTGAATGAATGAAATGACGTTAGGTGCACAAGCTAGGCTAGCTAGTGTGTACGTAAAAGACAGTCTGGCGGCCGGACCGGAAGTGCATATATTTATTAAATTGTACGTTTTTAATTTTAAATTTAAATCTTACAAAGGGAATTTTTATAATTAAAAAATCCTACTTAATTTTTTTTAAATGATGTTTAATATTAATTATTACACCATTAGACCACCATTACATTTTTCCTCTCGTGCACCCCCTAGAGGCAGCTCGCGCACCCCCACACTTTGGGAATCCCTGATTCAAGTAAGTGATTCATGGATATGTATCATTCATTGAAAAGAGGTAATTGATATATTTAAGGAAAGAGAATGTTTTGTTCTTTATAATGCCTACCTTTATTCTGAAGGGTTCATTTAAAAGACAGTAACCTAACTTGGCATATCCTATTCTCTTGAGTATTGTTTTTGTAAAATATTTGTTGTAAACTGCACAGTTTATTTAAGACAACTGGATTGTGTACAGACTACTTTCAAATAATTTAAGATGTCACAAACAAGTAAAGAGAGTCAGTATGAAGGAGCACACGTAGAACAAGTAGTAGAAACAGAGCAGACAGATGAGTCTAGCGTTGTAGAAGAAGCCGTACAGTCTGAAAAACCTCGACGAAGTGAAAGAGCCCGTACATTAACGGAAAAAGGAAAAGAATTTCAGAAAGAAAAAAAATGAGCTACTACTTCGCTTTGACAGCATTTATGAACGCTGGAAAGCTTTAACTAAGGTAGCTAAGAAATCAGTTACAAAGCAGGATCCCAGTAACATCCTACAAGAACACATCAGCACTATTCAAAGAGAGTTATCGGAACTGAATAATGTTTATGAAGAATATCGAAAGATTGACAGCCCAGCTCACGAGACGCGCCGCAAGCTGGATAAATGTACATCAGTCACAAAGATTGTCGTACACAATGTGCAGTCTCAAATTCAAGGAACAAAGGAGGAACTGATTTGGCCGGGTGCAAGCTCTGTATTCACATCTACTCTTTCCAGTGTTTCATCTCCGGACTCTAAGTGTTCTAAGGCTACTTCCATTCGCTCTAATTTATCCTCCATTAAAAGACAAGAAACCGCTGCTGAGTATGCATTACTGAGTATTACGTTCTATGTTTGTGCTGGGACGCATTTAGTTGTGACAAGCTCCAAGACATGTGCAGCGTGAGAAGATTTACTCTGTTGAAAGCTAAAAGGTATAAGTTAAAGTGTTAATCTCAAGTTATATTGTTTTCCAAGTGGACCCATTTCCCTCACATTAGTGTGCAGCCAACGACGTATGTTCGTTATGTTTAATGTCCGTCACGCATATTTACGTGCAAACTGTATATCGTGTAAAGTGAACGCCAACTTGTTTTGTATTTTAACATACAAAACAAGTTGGCGTACACTTTACTCATTTAAACAGTTCGACGATGGATAGATGACGGTGATGTTGACAGAGGCGAGTTGAAAAATAAATACTCCATTAGTACCAAAAGAACCACAAGGCGTCGTATATTTCCCTGGAGGGAGTGATCCCCCTGCTTTAGAGGTTATATTGTCTGTCACAGTGCCTGGGGAGGTTTATCTATGGTACTATATTTGGTGAAAGGTTACGCTTAAAGTACAAGGGTTTAGTTTTGGGTTCCAGATCCAATTATAGAATAGGTTTATGAACATTGCAGGAATATTTTTGAACATATTTTACAATCCTGCCCTGTTTCTTTGTACGTTTGCATTCCAGTCAATAACCGTATGTCTTTTGCACTCTTTGCATCCTGTACTGGTTGCATGTGATGAACCCCATTCTCTGATCAAAGATGGTCTCTGATGACAAATGTGAATTCCCTGTTTAATCTTTCTCTGACTCCTGATCCATGACCTCTGACCTCCTGCCTGCGGTGTTCCCAGTCGTGTTGATTCAGTCTTCTCTTTCAGTGTCCTTGCTCTGCTTGCTCGTTGTACAAGTACAAGTACAAGTACATATATAAAACAATATCAGCAATACAACAATCATTTATGGATTTATTTTATTAATCCAAATCCTTCTATTTCACCCCCGTTGATTTAGAGTAAACCTGATGTTGGGTTAGCCCATGTATTTCCCAGGTAACTAGCTATTTGCTGGACCCTGGTGATTTGTAACTGCAGCCCTTACATTTTTTGCATTCAGACAAAGAAAACATAAATGGATCGACACAAGTGCAAAAAGCTTATCTACAGCAGGTGTCACTGCAAGTGAAAGCTCCAAAGTTGTTCTGTCACGTCTTTGAATGATAATAGAAGCAGCTGGGACCATCCCTCTCTCCTCAGAGCCGCAGACAGCCGGGCGTTGGCGTCAGCAGCTCTCGGTCTAATGTATCCCTCCCACTGCTCTGCAGCCTCCCAGTCTCCTAAAGGAACACTGCTGCTGGTCGTGCCGAGCAGGCCGTATGCAGGCTTTTTTCCAAATGTTTCAGTGCTCTTACGTCCAGTGGATGTGGCCATCTGTCGGTACCGGCCCGCTGCCCTCTCCCAGGTCTCATTATGTTGGCGTGGCGCTGAATATCAAACCAATGCCATGGCGCCTGCAGGAGCAGCCGCTGAGCCGCAGTGAGCACTGGCACACACTGAGATACGCAGGTGTGCATGTGAAGCACACACACAGTACACACAGTCATTTACTCACACGCTATTCAGCTGTCAGGTCACTCAGGAGAAGAGTTCAGAAAAAGCTTTTGTAAAGTGAACTCAACGAAAATGAACAAGCACCGGCCATGGGATCCTTTAATCACAATACATTTGTGATGCAGACACTGCTAATGCGTTTCAGAAATTCATTTCAAGAAACATACTAATGCTTCTGTAACCCAAATGTGTTTTTCCATGTGAGTTAAAAGGATAAAAAAGCACGTCTATATTTAAATGAAATGTCAATGACGGATTGCAATGGCTATTTAATTTGAATACTTACATGTTTTTCTAACGCTTGGAACAAAACATGTATCTGTTTATCACATTGTTATTTGTGATTTATGTCGCTGCTCTGGTTTTAAAATATTAGTGTCTTGTAAAAATGTTAGCCCTGGGCACATTATTTACACACGACACAATAATAATGAAAATCAAATCACTTTCTGTACTGTTTTATAAAATGTGTAAATAGTTATATATTTCTATTCATTTGTACAGATAAAGCTTTCAGTCAAAGAAGTGTTACAACATTTCATTTTAAATGAGTGTTAAGGAAAAGAATCAATGCACATTATCTGAGGCTGTGTGTTTGTTTTATTACGGCCCAAATTGTTAGTTGTCCCTGTTTCAAAGCTTCGTTTTGTGATGCCCTCAGTTTCTACAGAGGTCATCATGGCCCTATTCCTCGTACCTGGTTTACTGAGTTAGCCGGATAATTTTCAGTATAAGATGACGTAGGTCAGGCTTTTCGGTTCCATGAAGCAAGTTTGGATAAATCACCATAGCAACACATCGAAATCCCTAAACCTGCTCCAGGGCAGGTTTACTTCAATTCACTGGATAAGTTGGCCACTCCCACCGGACAAAAGAGGCAGCTCCCTTCCTCATTTTACACCCCCTAGCACAGTTTATCCTCAGGGTACACTCTGGCCGGGGTCAAAGTATACCCAGGTTTAATCTGTGCGGGCGTTCATTTGGCCTGTTACACCGGGCTTTCCTTCATGTCCCCACCACCTGACTGGTCACCCATCTACACGACTGATCCCACCGCTCTCTACTCCGCTGCTCTGCCTGGGGCTCATCCCAACACCCTCCTCTACTCGTCTATCACTTGACCTGGAAATGGATCAAGCCCCGCCATCTTGATGGAGGTCCCAATCTGTGTTCCCTCTAAGCTGCGTGCGTGCGCGGCCGCGTAGGCCAGTCGAAGTGGCCGCGCAATAGATTTTTCAGACCGCGCACATTTTTCAGACCGCACAAACGATTTTTTTCAGGGGTTAAAAATCTTTTTTGCGCCAGTGTAGGAGTGAGCCATCTTCACAATAATAAGATATTTGATGTGTCGAGTCTTCTTGGCCAATCAGCGTCCCGTTTCTCGACATGCGCTCTCTGTACCTCTGCTAGCGCTCTGCCTCCGTTAGCACCCCTCACCCCCGCTGTCCTCCTCCGGGCGCCAGGAGTGAAGCTCGCCCAGAGCGCCACGTGAGCTCGGACCGGCGCTGTTTAGGCTCCTCTTGGCGGGCCCTGCTCCAGCAGTTATAGGCTACCATGGTGAAAAGAAAGGCAGAGCAGGCGCCCCAGAAAAAGGTCTGCCAAACATTCAAACATGAGTGGTTAGATGAAATAGTCCAAACTGACACAGGTAGGATGACACTTTCAGACATATTTAAATATGAAGAATATGAAGTTATTCAATTGTTTATATAGGCTACCTTTAGGAAAAATGACACCATGTCAATTTAATAGGCCTATAATTATTGTTAAGCACTGCATTAGCATTTTTCTTTCAATGACGTTCCACTTAAATGTTGTACCTGCTGAGAAATGACTAAACACCTTTGATACTTTTATTTTTTTATATATATCATTATCAGTCATAACCGGTGAACCAGTCATAACCTCCCCTTATTGAAGTTCAACAAAGATCCTTTAAGTTCAACTAAACTGACTGGTAAAACACCATCATTAAAATGTTCCCAAAGTCCAGCCATTATAAAGGATATTGAATAAATATCACCCTTGTATACATATTGATGCGTTTGCTGTCATCTCTTTGAATCCCCTATGGCTAACGCAGGCTTGTGGTCATTTTCGGCAGGTCGCGTGGTTGCGAATTGCTCACAGTGCTGAAATGTGCGCTCAGGAAAAAAAATTTTTGCTCAGTGCTGAAAAAAATTAGAGGGAACATTGGTCCCAATCCCTTAACCTTTTAAGCCCCATGGCAGTTTTTAGGATTCTGCTCGAAATAACATACCCAAACTAAAAAGGGTGTATCTCTGCAACCACAATGGCTATTTGAATAATTTGGGTGTTGTAATAAAGGCAACCCATGTGAGCTTTTGGTCAGATGTGTAAATATTAGGATATATGTTACTGGCTAAGAGTAAATAAAGATTGAAACACAGAAAAAATAGAAGTTTCAGGTCCGCCTATAAAAAAATTATCTCCTTGAAATGATGCTTCACTAAGCTCTGAAGCTCTCCCAAATCATAGCACAATATGTGAACAGTTTCTCTGCAATGTTTGACTTTGAAAAAGTGAAGCAGAACAAAGCCAGAGGTAAAGTACAGAGAGAATTCAGGCGAGGTTTCAAAAATTTGCATTTGGGCACATTTGTGCATATTTTCGCGTATCTGTGACATTTTAATTTTTTCATGTAGCACACCTTATATTTCACTTGTATATTACTTATGGTGTTCAATAAACTTGTATCAGTTTGGATTTACTGGGGGAAATGCATTTTTTCTTTTATTTGCTATTTTATCTTAATTTTTTCCTAATTGCTGACTCGGCGATTTATGTTGCTGTGTTCTTTGGTTCATATCTCGGTGATGCTTTGCAGCAGAGGGATTTGGTATAAATTTGAATAGATTTGGAATCTGTGTGGAATTGTTTTGCTTTTTGCCATCTGGTTTCTTCTGATAGCACTAGGATGCTAGTTCCAGAAACATGCAGAGTTGGCTGACTCATGACAAAATTATGACTATGATATTCTAATAATTATTTTAGTTGTGTTGAAATGGCTGACTAATTATTGTAGCCCAGGTTCTCTTGTTTAATTTGATGTGTAGCATCAACATATTTGTTCATGATTATTGTAATGTTTTACACAGTTTAACTAAAATGTCTAAAAAAGCACCTATATAGGTCCTGCGGAATCGAGGATGGAGGAGAGAGGAGAGAGTAGGCTTCTAGGGGAGAGGGGAGCGAGGGCATGTGAAGTGCAATCGCTATGTGTGTATAAATGCTCATATTTGAACCTCAAACTTCTCATTAAAACATCCTCGTCCTTATCTGTACCATCTGCATTTGCATCCTTCTCCTGCTTCCTCACACTCCCCCCCCTGACAGCTCTTTTTATATCCTGCTCAAGATAACGAGTGCTAACGAGTGACGACACCTCTTGAGCTCTCCTATATGCCGTATAGAGAAGGTACTGTAGTTAGGAAAGGTGAGGTTTTTACTCCCAGACCAGCAAGTACGCCAATTATCCAACATAAAAATAAAGCACAGTGTTGCCAACTCTCTACCAAAGTAGCTAGCAGCGCTAGCTCCAAAAGTTGCTAAATCTAGCGACAGAGTCGCCACGTCGGCAACACTGACGGCCCGCTCCCCTCCAAAGCCACGCCCCTAAAATATCGCATGAGTGCTGCATATGCGCAAGCAGGTAGGTATCCCGTCCCATCATCACACCGGGAACAAATGAGATGATCGGACGCGCTTACAGATCCCAGATGTTTTGTTTTGACATTGCATTTGATTGTATTGTATTGATTGCTGTTAGGATGTAAAGAGAATATCAACACAGATAGCAAAAAAAGTTTTGAAGAACAGTCCAACCCTAAGTAGGAACAAAATATGCATCTTTCTGAGACTTTGTGGCCAGTTAGGACTGATTATATCCCAGTCTGAGACGCTGATAAATGCCAGTCAGACTCGCCTCCCATCAGAGCCAGAAATTACTTTATTCATTCAATGGGAAAGAGCAACAGAAGCAAGTTTAAGCTACTATTTTCTATTTACTATGTTTTCATTTACTTCTCATGAAACAAAGACGAACAATGAATACAGTTTTGCGGAAACCAAAATATTTTCTGATACTAAAACGGGAGTATAATGCATGTGTGACCAAGGACGCGGAGGAGTGATTCTGCAGCTTCAAGCAGAGAGCTGCAAGGTCAATTAATCGCTTCTTATTCAGGCCATCGATTCCATAAAGTGGTTTTGGCTAAAGAGGCAATTTCAGAAACCGACCCTGACAGTTAACTTTGGCTCAACCTTCGAGGTAATTTAGAACTGTTTAACATGCGTCAATAGGAAATATTTATCTTCATACCAGTTAATTACGCGATGCAAGAAATCAATATTTGTAACTTATCTTTCCCCTCCTGCGTGTGTTCGGAGACAAAGAGATCACGAAGGCTGAAGCATCTCAACTGTCCCTCCACTCTGACGTCGCCCGATATATCTTGGTGGGTTTCCCTATCTTTTAAGAGCAGAGCTGAGAGATCATCCCAGGAGGTCTCGGCGTGCCTCCGTCTGTGTTTTAAGAAGGATTCACCGAGTGCAGGTCTGGAGCCCGAGGGCCCTCCTTACCCGCTCCTCTCATCCTTTTCGCTTCTGATTCTCTCGTCCTGACAGCCATATCTTTTTTCACTGCACGGCTGAATTGATCCACAGCGAAGGTTTCTGTGATCTATCTCGTGTTTCATCTCTCAGAAGAGAAATGTGGTCACGCTGGTCAATGTGAGTCCGGTAGTGCTGCACAATGAAGCCCCTCCTCCCTCGAGACTTACATTCATCGCTGGGCTCCTTCCTTTTAGAACAGAATGTTTCAGGCCTCAGGTATGAGTGTGCTTCGTCGCCATCATCATGGGCAGAAGATGTGTTGCCATCATCCACTATTAGGGCTGGCACCCCTGCATGGAGGAGCACCTGTTGTGCTGGCAGCAGGTTGGTCATCAGAAGCAGCCAACGCACGGCCTTGCTTTCCTCCCGTTCTCGGTTAGATGAATTAAAGGTTATTTGTGTTGTGGAAACAGGATAACCGCTGACCGGTTTGCAGTAACTGTGAGTCCAAATATCTGAGCTTTAGACCACTTTCAGGAGAGGGTGGGCTTACGTTATGAAACGGCTACATTTTACTAAAGAATCAGAAAATACAATGTTTATTTGTTTTAACTTAAAAGGTTATTGTGAAACATAGCCCTTGTCTTATATATCCCATAATGTTACAGAGAGGGTTTTCTTTGCGATGCTTTTCAGGAATAAAGCATGAAACGCAGGCTCTGTTTTGAAAGGATGTCATGATGTGCAGCATTAATGAGCCCTGGCTCGTTGATGTCTCCCTCATAAATGTGCAGAATACAGAGTTTTAACAGACCAGAGGTGTGTGTGTCTGTCTGTCTGTGTGTGTGTGTGTGTGTGTGTGTGTGTGTGTGTGTGTGTGTGTGTGTGTGTGTGTGTGTGTGTGTGTGTGTGTGTGTGGTTACTCTGTAGCAGCCTGGTCTTGTTTTATTGTCGTATTTAATGCTATGTAATGGCATTGCACTCAAATATCCTGCTGCCTTCAGATGAACTAAAGGAGAATATTTTCACACTTTGATGCCGATTTAAGTCCACTTACTGGTTTTGTTTGGTTAAAATAGTTCATTTATATTGCATGCTTTATGTTGGTGTTAGAGCGGGTCATCTTCTAATCAGAAGGTTGGCAGTTTGGTCCCCGGGCTCCTCCCCAGTGTCCAAGCGTCCCTTTGCGGCACACTGAACCTTAGTTTACCCTCTGTGGGCTTTTAGAAGCCCACTAATGCTTCGGATCCTGTGCGTTTATGAATGAGACAATGCAAAGGGCCCGACCACCTCTCTTGTTGTGTCACTTTGTAATTGTTGGTCTTTTTGACGTTATTTTTTGTCCGTGGAATTTTGCCCCTTTCTGAAGGCATTTTGCATCTCCTTGTGTCTCTATTTTTTTGTCATTTTGTGTTTCTTTTTGGTTGTTTTTCACAATTTCATGAGTCTCTTTGTGTGTCTTTGTGTCTCTTTGCAGTGGTTTTGCATCTCTTTGAAGCCGTTTGGTCTCTTTGTAGTCTTTTGGTGCCTCTTTGAGGTCGTCTTGTGTTTCTGTCCGGTCATTTTCCTGTTTGGTACGTGTCTCCTTGAGGGACATTTTGTGTCCCCTGGCGCTTTGGGCCCCTGTGCATGTGTCGGTTATCTTGCACGAGATCACAGAAGAATCACAGGATCACATGTGAATCCATCTTGTTAGGCTTTAGCTAATGCGTTTGTGTCACCTAGAATTCCCCCTCCCGCCTTGACGGGGCCCAGGCAGATCCGAGGCGGATCCCCGCTGGGACCTTGGCAGGTCATTGGCTGAAAGGCGATCTCCCTCGAGGCCGTGGTTATGGGAGCTGATGTGCTTTACTTACTGTGCCTGAAATCAGAGGGTCTAATCGTATTTGACTGGTACGAGGGCGTGTGCTTCTCACACAGAGCATTCCTTTATTATCATATCCGATATATTAATATTCCGCTGCTGTAAAACCTTGACACAGATTGTTGTATTTATGCACAAAGTGGCTGAAAAAGTTACTGATTATACCTTTTATGCTGCCCTAAGAGGTGTGTTATTTAACAGAACTGCATGAAAGCAATAGGGGAGGTGGGGAATCAATCATATACAGTACGAAATAAAAGTGTGTGCAGCATTCAAATTGTATATTTTTAATAAATTTAGTGTAATAATGAAATCGGTTTAAATGGACTGTGTGAAAGGTATTGAATGTCATACAGCTGGCTATGCATATAATTTTCAGAGTCATCAAGCACTTTGATAAACTTTAAAAAGGAACCCAGGAACATGTTGAGTCATTTTTGCTTTCCCTGCATGTGGACTGCATGCACCTTGTTATAGTTTGGTATTTCCGGGCCATAGATATTACCTGAGAGGAAGCAGGCTACTTCCTGATGACCCAGCAACTATCAGGGCTGTGTGTGCAGAACAAATCATCACTAACTCCTCAAGGATAATGTATTGTCACTATGCAACACACAGGTGCCCATTCGCTACACAAGTAAAACACATGACGGGAGGAAGGCAAACAGAAGCAACAAAAACTATTTGCTCGGCAATGTAGCCGACATTTTCACAGTAGAATCAAGGAAACATTGTCCATCAACATTGACTATGGGGACATCCCAAGTCTCTTAACTGCATCCCTGTTTCCCTCACTTGCGTCCTTTCCTTGCGTCTTAGTCCCTCCCACCAATGACTGCGGCCGCTGATCACATCTGATCACATCTGATCACAGAGGATCTCAGCTGATCACATCTGGATCAGCTGTCAATCGACTTTACAGTTATTCTCAATTGCTAAAACACTAAAACCCATTGGCTGAACAAAGTTTTCAGTTGCCTGAACTCATGTAGCTAATTGTGCAGTCTGTTGTCAATACCTTAAACTATTTCACATGGTAAAACACAATTTGCAGATCTCACTTTCTCAGTCTCAAAACACATTTTGCACTCTAATGCACATTCAGTTTATTTATTTTATATAGCCCAACATCACAAATACAAGTTTGCCTCGGAGGGCTTTACAATCTGTACACATGACATTGTATACAGATATATATATATATATATATATATATATATATATATATATATATATATATATATATATATATATATATATATATATATATCACGTCTCATACCCCTCCGAAAGACAGTCCTGCACTTGACTGATGATTTCAAATGTATTGATGAATTCTCAAAACCAATGTAAGAGCTGTGTACAAAGGCACAAAAACGATAATTATGTTTGCTTACTCCTTGTTTGCATTAACAGCATCACACACACACACACACACACACACACACACATACACACACACACACACACACACACACACACACACACACACACACACACACACACAGAGCCAACACTCAAGCCAATTTCCTTAAAACACACAGTTATTACAACTTTAACTAACCTTGTGCCTCTTCCGCGGAGTGCTAATACTGTTACTGTTACTTACTCCCTAGGCAGGACCGGTTCCAGGCCAGTTGCATCAGCAGGGCCATGGCAGCAGGCAGGACCGGTTCCAGGCAGTCACGAATCCATGGAAAAAGAAAGTAGAGTTAGTAATGTGCATTGAAGAGACAATCATTTATCCAGAAGGAGAGAAAGAAGAGGTGAAGAGGAGAGGAGGAGCGAAAGAGGAAGAGAAGGAGAGGAGGAGCTCAGTGTATCCTAAGATGTCCCCCAGCAGTCTAGGCCTATAGAAGCAGAAGCAGGTAGAGAGGAGGGGCATCCTCCTCTCTACATCAAAAGATATGAGCAGCGTTGATGAATCTGTGTGTGGGTGAGTGTTTCTAATGAGTGATGCAATGATGTAATGTATAATGTAATGATTTCTGTTTTTTCAAACTGGTTGGACGACAGGAGGCCGAAGTAAGATGCTGTGTCTGTTGCTTCGAGCTTGATGATTTTAGAGGCTTTGAAACTTGTTAATTTAATTAACTTCCTCACTTATTTATTTTTCTAGGAATCTGCCTTCCCATTTCTGTGCTTTTCTTGCATCTGGTATTCCTCACTGTGTCCCTGCTTTGATCACTGTTTGTGTCCCTGCGCTCCCAGACAGTAAGAGGACTGTGAGTGTATCAAAGAAACATTGTTGAGGAGACCCTCGTTTTGTGTTTAAATGTGTTTTAGTGTTTAAGATCAATGCGGGTTTCTCTCATGCGAAAATATCCGCTCTGCCTTTTTCCCTACATTATGTTTTGGACAGGATGAAGTTCCAGATATGTGTACACAATCTGAAATCATGTTCCAGTTTAAAAACTGCAGTCACCTGTATAGAAGCATTGCATATAAAAACACTGAGAGTTCAGCATTGTGACTCTCTCCTTGCTTCTAGAAGTGAAGCATGAGGGGGTGGGAGGAAAAGAAAGATGGGAAATAATAGAAAAGATATGAGCAGCCAATCAGGGGAGGGAAAGAAGTACAGTCGGAGAAATGGGGTGAGATACTGCAGGAGAGTAAGAGAGAGAGAGAGAGAGAGAGAGAGAGAGAGAGAGAGAGAGAGAGAGAGAGAGAGAGAGAGAGAGGCATGTAGCAGCGGCTGCAAAACTGTTTGCCTGAGAGTGCCTTTTAATCAGCAGAGAAAGCACCGGCATATTGGATAAAATGTTATCTGGGAGCTGGAAAAGTGGAGGTGGAATTTATGGTACATTATGTTCCCGCTATAAACAAGTGCTCCACAAGTTTTAGCTCACAGAAGTCATTCATCACACACAGCTCAAAGCTTTCCTTTTCTTTGCTTTTGCACGCAGGCTGGAACTGTGCCCAGACTGGTTGCAGGCTCCACAAGCACGGCGCGCTCCCAAAAGTTACAGGCAGAGGAGAGCACTTTCTCATTGTTCTACATTGAATCTATATTTCTCTTTCTTTATCTGCGATAAACACATTGTAGGATTTCTTTTTTTTTGTCTGAGTGGAGACATGTCCAAACACTCAAATGCACACACTGGGGAAGAAGCAAAGTGAGGAAAATCTTGAGAGTCAATGCTAAAGTCAAACTTAGTAAATTACATCTGAAAATGCAAGTTCTGTTTTGTTTTTTTTTCAGAGCTGCTGGTTAAGAGAAAGGATATCCGTCAACAAACTTGAGGACGTGAACCTAAAAGCAGAGGGTTTAGGTATGAGGAGGTTCGTGAGAGCCCAGAGTTCATTGTGCTTAAGAACCGGCAGTAGCTGAGATGAGTTAAGTGCCGAGAGTCATAGCTCGGTGGATCCGTGTATTCCTATAGACCTCAGTAGTAATGACTTCATGAACTTCTTCAATGGTAAGATTCTGGCTATTAGAGACAGGATCGGTGATCTCCTGCCCTCGACTACTGCCGGACCATCCTCAGGTGGGATGGCCATGGAGGAGGCTGTGGGCCCTGCTGTGTGTCTGGATGGAATTTTTACCATCAACCTTGGCCAACTGTCTTCAATGGTTTCTACTTCTAAATCATCTACCTGTCTCCTCGACCCCGTTCCGACTAAGCTGTTTAAGGAAGTTTTACCTTTAGTTAGTGCCTCTCTACTAGATATTATCAATGGGTCTTTACTAACGGGTCATGTACCACAGTCTTTTAAAGTAGCTGTAATTAAACCTCTTCCTAAGAAGCCCACTCTGGATCCAGAGGTGTTGGCTAACTACAGACCTATCTCTAACCTTCCCTTCCTCTCTAAGATACTGGAGAAGGTAGTCGCAAACCAGTTGTGTGACTTTTTACATAACAATAGTTTATTTGAGAAGTTTCAGTCAGGATTTAGAAAGCATCATAGCACAGAGACAGCACTAGTGACAATTACTAATGACCTTCTAGTTGCATCAGATAGGGGGCTTGCCTCTGTAATGTCTTGTTAGACCTTAGTGCAGCGTTTGACACCATTGACCATGACATCTTTTTACAGAGACTAGACCAGTCGATTGGTATTAAAGGTACAGCACTAAGCTGGTTTAAGTCGTATTTATCAGATCGATCTCAGTTTGTATTTGTAAACGATGAGGCCTCGGTTACCACTGCCGTTTGTCATGGAGTTCCACAAGGTTCTGTGCTTGGACCAATTCTATTCACCTTGTATATGCTTCCTTTAGGCAGTATTATCAGAAAACACTCCATAAACTTACACTGTTATGCTCAACTATATCTGTCGATCAAGCCAGATGAATCCCACCAGGTCGCTAAACTTCAAGCGTGTCTTAAAGACATCAAAACCTGGATGACCTGCAACTTCCTGCTGCTAAACTCGGACAAGACTGAAGTTATTTTACTCGGCCCAGAACACCTCAGAAATCAAGCATCTGATGATATGGTTTCTCTGGATGGCATCGCTCTGGCATCTACCACCACCGTAAGGAATCTCGCAGTTATTTTTGACCAGGACCTGTCCTTTGGCTCACACGTGAAACAGATCTCAAGGACCGCCTTTTTTCACCTACGGAACATTTCAAAGATCCGGCACATCCTGTTTCAAAGCGATACAGAAACATTGATCCACGCATTTGTTACCTCAAGACTGGATTACTGTAACTCCATATTATCAGGCTGCTCCGGTAAATCCCTTGGATCTCTCCAGTTGATCCAGAATGCTGCAGCTTGTGTACTAACGAGGACACGGAAGAGAGATCACATTGCTCCTGTACTAGCTGCTCTCCACTGGCTTCCTGTAAGATCGAGAATTATATTTAAAATCCTTCTCCTTACCTACAAAGCCTTAACTGGTGATGCACCATTATATCTTAAGGACCTTATAGTGCCATATTACCCCACTTGAGCATTACGCTCACTGAATGCAGGGTTACTTGTGGTTCCCAGAGTGTTAAAAAGTAGGTTGGGGGCTAGAGCTTTCAGTTATCGGGCTCCTCTTCTGTGGAATCAGCTTCCACTTTCAGTCCGGGGGGCAGGCACGGTCACCTCATTTAAGAGTAGACTTAAGACTTTCCTCTTTGATAGCGCTTATAGTTAGGGCTGTTTCAGGCTTATAGTTAGGGCTGGCTCAGGTTTGCCCTGGTCCAGCCCCTAGATATGCTGCTATAGGCCTAGACTGCTGGGGGACATCTTAGGATACACTGAGCTCCTCCTCTCCTTCTCTTCCTCTTTCGCTCCTCCTCTCCTCTTCACCTCTTCTTTCTCTCCTTCTGGATAAATGATTGTCTCTTCAATGCATATTACTAACTCTACTTTCTTTTTCCATGGATTCGTGGCTGATGCAACCATGGCCCTGCTTTCTCCTCCCACTGCCCCTGGGATGCCCCTCCTCTCTACCTTCTTCTGCTTAATGGATCGTGGCTATCTGGATCATGGACCATGCCTACTACTCATTATATGAATAATTTCTGCTGTAACTCCGTTACGTTATTCATTCTGGCCACATGACATCTATTGCTTCTGTCCATCCGGGGAGAAGGATCCTCCTCTGTTGCTCTCCCTCAGGTTTCTTCCTCTTTTTTTTCTCTGTGAAACGGTTTTTACTATCTTTATTGGGGGAGTTTTTCCTGATCCGATGTGAGGTCCCGGGACAAGGATGTCATGTGTACAGATTGTAAAGCCCTCCTAGGCAAACTTGTATTTGTGATGTTGGGCTATATAAAATAAACTGAATTAAATTGAATTGATAACCTCAACAATTCAACAGAAAGCTGAAGGACCATTTGGAACGGATTAATAATAATTAAGTCCTCTGGAGAGGACTTAATTCATATTATTATTATTATTATTATTATTATTATTATTATTATTATTATTCAGCATTTTGGCCAACAGCAATTTACAGGAGGTGACTGGTAATATAGACAATGCATTTTCAAACCCTGTATTTGATATCTGTTGCTGGCATTCCAACAGTCAGTTGAATTAACGTGTTAAACCCTCAGCTGACATCCTGTCACTCATAATGGCAGCTAGAGGTCGATTGTGTCCACTCAACAGAGATCACTCTGTTTCTTTTTATTTCGATGATATTACATTTTAAAAGTATTTTGCAAACATTCTTTGTTGCTGCATAGACATATAGTATAACAAATTGTGTTTGGCTGATGTTGAACTTCCCACAGTACCCAGGGCATGGGACTCCGATTGCCAAAGAAAACTGGTCACAGGATAAACTATTAGTAGGTAACAGCCACCAATTGGCCATTTTAAAGCATGCTGTAGAATCCAAACAAACATTTGCAGCCATTGTCAGTGAGTCCCTATCAGACTTGTGTATTGGTAAGTTGATGAACAGTCCTCGGTCCCCGCACATGCCGGCAAACCTTATCTCCCCGCTGCTCTGCCGGGATGCTTTATTAACATCGGCAATGCTCCCTCGTGCTTATTTTCCTGTTGTTCTTCTTTGTCGTGTTTTCCAGCCTATTTTGATTTCCTCTCAGCTGGAGTGAAGGTCATCCCCGTGTGCAAAACGTGTGATATGGAAGGCCCCAGCAGTAAATGGCGGAGCAGCAGAAACAAGATATGATAATAGGAGGTTTAGCATGGAGCATGTTCAACATCACAGATGGGCCTTCATGGTGGTCCAGCACGGGGGTTCCACAACTCACAGGCTTTTATCTCCATTTAACCTTGAAGAGTACAGATAGAGAGAAACGGCTGTGATTTCCCTCCTTTGACAGACAAAAATCGAACATCCCGTGGCCAACGCACACAACATTCATTTCCACCATTTGTTCTTGTTGTCATCCCCAGCTTCCTGCTTTGCTTGCTTTTATGATAACACTGTGTTCAAAGTCAAGGATCCACACAACAAATGGTTAGAATTACCATTTTAGAATCCAGTCTCTATAAGTCTTATGTTTGAAAAAGTGCAGAGAATATGTAAAAAGATCTGCTGGATGACGTCTTACTGGATCTTGATTGAATTCCTCTTTCATTAAGCTCAGTGGGTTTGATTGAGTGAAGAGCTGTGAAACTGTCTGCTTCCATCTCCAATCATAGTCCTTCCTTGCAAATGCGCATTTCTAATATAGATTCATGGATTTGTTCATTTTTATAGTTGATTAACACCAGAGGTGTCAAAAGTATTCACATTCATTACTCAAGTAGAAGTATAGATACTAGGGTTTAAAAATACTTCTGTAAAAGTTGAAGTATCAACTCAAGCTTTTTACTTAAGTAAAAGTGTAAAAGTGCTGGTTTTAAAACTACTTAAAAGTATAAAAGTAAAAGTAATGTAAGGGGATTTTTTTTCCATTAAGGACAAACTCTTAAGCCACGTCTCAGGGGCCTATAGTGCACTACCCCACCTCCCCCCAAAACAATCATTTTTATAATAATGACTATAATGTTTTAAAATGTTATGTTGAAAAATGTGGGATGCACTCGGCTACCCGTTTCAGCTGCATATATGCCCATTTAAAATGATCACATTTTATTACAATGCAAATACATTAAAGTACCATATTTGTACTACTGAGCATTAACATGCGTTTCATGGAGCGGAAGACATGATAACTAGTTGCCTATAAGTATTGTAATAGTGCAAAACAGGCGGCGACTCCGACACAAACACTTAAAGCTGTGGTTCTCAAACTTTTTCTGTAAATAACATAATTGTGTGACTCATCTGTGCTTTTATAAGTAACAGAATAAAGAAAAGTAAATCAGATTGCCCCATCAGACAATGTTTTGTGTAAGTTCTAGCTGTGCAAAAATAAAAAATTAAAAGCTTATTGTTTTTTGAGCTATTTAGTACTAACTAAATAGCTCAAAAAACAATAAGCTTTAATTTTTTTTTGCCAAACAAAACAGAATGAATGCAGATATGTGAGCCATCACGTTGTATCAGTATTAGTGGCTGCAGTGAGCTGTTTTCCTCGACACATATGTTATAAACGGGGTTGTAGATTTGATACGGCCTCTCTCAATTCATGCTCAATATTGAGCTTAGATCTGACAAGCTCACGAAGCTCACGGCGTCGCGTCAAATCGCGCATGCGCAAGCGTAACCTGTTAACGGCGTACCGTAACCATTTACCCGAAAGTACAGGCATTTGTCCATGTATTTATTAATGACTTAGTTTTATATCCGTGTACTTTGTACTTTTGTAATATGTGAAGCCAGCAGCTCATTGTTGGTAGAAGACACGAGCACTTTGGCTCATTTCACCTGGAGCAGGAGAGCTGCTCCGGGTTCAGAGAGCTGCTCCGGGTTCAGAGAGCTGCTCCGGGTTCAGAAAGCTGCTCCGGTGCGAGGAGAACTCCGGTGCTCCTCACAGGAGAGCTGCTGTTGCATCTTCACCCTGGGAGCGTTTAAAACGCAGATATAGCGGTCTACTTTTCACGCGACATATTTTTCGACGCTCTCTGTCCGCTGGTGTGTGTGCTCAGTGCTCACCTGTGTGCGCGCGCACGTATCTGTGGGCAACGGGGCGGAGAGGTTTTTTGTGTGTGTTTTTGAACGATGACAAGCCGGAATGAAAACAAACCAAAATGAAATAGTAACGAGGCTATTCTTAAAATGTAGGGAGTAGAAAGTACAGATATTTGCGTGAAAATGTAAGGAGTAGAAGTAAAAAGTCGTCTGAAAAATAAATACTCCAGTAAAGTATAGATACCCAAAATCGTCCTGCTGCGATGGACAATACAGGCAAGTATTGTGTTGCACACTCCCTGTGGTTCTACTCACAGTTCAATCAGGAGAGACCAGTCAGATAAAGAAAGGATAATTCTTTATTGTGAACAGATGATATGTGATGATAAAGTCTCAGAGTCTTTGGTGCTTAGACTTCAGGGAGATTTGTAATTGAGGGCCGTCTGCCCCGATCAGCAGCAAGATAAATCCCCCTGTGGAGTCCAGACCTGATGGTGGTGGTGATGGTGCTGATGAGGCTGATAGAATGATGAGTTGATGAAAGTTGGTGGATCTGCAAAGAGTGGGAGATGGGGAGGTAGAGGAATGCGTAACAGCAACATGAATGAACTGAAGGTAGATAGACAGTCATGTTTAAAAGAGACAGCAGCAAGATTATGATAGGTTAACGATGTAATTGTTTTGTCGTGCTTATTGGATAGAGGAGACCAGCTGATCTAAAGTTTACAGCTGGTGTCATGATTGACGGCCCCGAACAATGACAGCAAGTGATCGCATGCGTGAGAAGCAGTTGGCAGATGTATGAGAAGGCTTGCAAGAGTATGGTCTGCCGACTGAACTTACGCTATAGCTTCATTAGTTGAGGCATGCAAATCACCTGTAGTTGAATGAGCAGTGTTGAGGTGTGCCTGCTCAGGTACGTTTGCTACAAAAAATCCTACCATAAGCCGTGGTAGGATTGGATAGGCCCTGTCTTCTTATGTTAAGTCCTCCGGTCGGTTGGTTTGGAGCTCTCTCTGAGGATACGCACATTGTGGACAGACATAGACCACTTTATGGTGCAGTTTGTTGTGATGGGGTCAGTGTCACATGCAAGTTGGATGTGTATTCTAGGCCTACACTTTAGTTGACATACTCCAACTCCATCTCATGAGGGGCTTGTATCGCCACATGAGTGCGATGGATAACCCCAGCAGTGTTGTTCCCCAACAGAAATATACTTGGTCTGGGCAATTGATCATCCAGGAAATTAAACGAATAGATTGACCAGGTTGGCGAATGCGATTGGCACAGCTTTTACCACATCACTCGCAGTTAATGTTTTCAATCAGGAGAGACTTGTTCCGAATTCACAATCATTTTATTCCATTGGTATAACAATGAATAGTGCAACAATGAATAGTGCAAAGTCTTTGGCGCTCAGACTCTATCCTGAACCAGGATAAACAAGGGGCAGTGACGCTGAGTTCTGACCCGGCAGAATCCCCCCCTGGAGTCCGGACACTGGTGGTGGTAGTGAAGAAGGGAGTTGCTGTCCTCCAGTGATAAGTGAGGAGTTGACTGCCTGCTGCCTGGAGGTGACTGGAGTGGAGGAGGGTCGCATTCATTTCCGAGCTGAAATGACAACTGACAGCACAGAGTAGAGCCCACCTTTAACGTTTGACAGCAACGATCTGATTGGCTTAGAGACACCGTGATGCATTTGGTTGGTTGCATTTGGTGATGCATTTGGTCTGGACACAACCCCCAGATCAGCTGCTACGGTAATGAAGAAATAGACTGCGATATATGAACGACCCGTAGTGTAGGGTCTTCCTTCCTGAACTACCGCTTAAGATAGAAATGCATAGATTGATGCATAGAAACGCAGAGCAATGAGGACCTGTTCTTTCACAGGTAGGCTGTGGCTCCTTTGGGTTATTCATTGCCGTTTTGGCCTGACAGGGTCGACTCTACAGTGAACTTAATATCAGCATTCCCAAAGCGAAACCAAGCTGTTATGACCACTGACTTTACACTGGTTTCTTTTTGGAAATGTGTTGTCTTTCTGTGTTTCAGGTCTGGCTCGCCCACCTTTCAGAGTCATCAGTCCGTCAGTGAAGGTGGGTATCAACCCCCCGGCCCAGTGTTCCTGACATTTTTCTCTTGGCCTTCGAGCTGTTGGTTGGTTGCTACTGCTGAACCTCTGTTTTGATAACTCCTTGACACGGCTGTGTGTAGTTATCCTTGATCTTGGCTGGCCAATGAAGCTCAAGCGTAAATTCAATAAAGAAGACACTCTTTACACTCCGGTTCATAAGCTCAGTCTCTAAGTCTCACAGCAATTACTCCATCAGCTGATTGGGGGCGTGTATGTTGAATGAACCAACCAGTCGGAGTCGGTGCAGTTTCCGTAAGCCAATCACAGTGTTGTTGTCAAACTTTGAAATAGATTCCCCGCTCTGCTTGCTGTCAGTTGTCATTTCAGCTCAAACCGATGCAACCTCCTCCACCCCAGGCTCCTCCAGTCAGCATTCAGTCCCGCTCATCGTTCATCTTCGGGTTACAGCAACTCCCTTCTTCAACAACACCTGACTCCAGGGGGGGACCTTCGCAGATATCAGCATCACTACCCCTTGCTTATCCAAATTCAGGATGGAGTCCAATCGCCAAAGACTTTGCACTGTTCAAATATATGCAATTGTAATAAATTATTGTTAAACTCAAAAACAAGTTTCTCCTGATTGAAGTTGTTTGAGGGGTTTTGTAACCAATCTGCTGTGGCGTGTTCTCTGCATTCACTTTGTCATGTCTGGATACTCGTGTTTTATGGCCAGTTAGGGAGCTCAGTATTGGTTTTCTGTTTGTTTCTGTAGGGCCATTGAACTCAATATTTTATAGTTAGTGTGGGGGTTTTGTTTACTACTTTGGCCTGAGAGATCATTATTTTGTCAATAAATGTAGTTCCTTGTTTCTCCTTAAGAGTTCCAGCCGCCTTTCTCTTTTCTTTCTTTCAATCATTTTATTTTAAGTTTGTACAAGTTACACATTACCTCAAACTAGACAACAAAACACTAAATAACGTAACAGCATAACAACCTATACGAACAATCAGACAAGGACAGAAAACACGAACATAAATCATGTTTCTTTTCATTTTGTTTCAATTCTTGCAAAGGTTTTGCCATAACTAGTTATGTTGCTCCGTGTGTCCCCCACGTTAAATAGGCTGTAACACAAGCATGCAGTTCCTCAGCAGTGTATTGCTTCAGTGGTAATGTCCATCAAAGGGTGTCTTTGATGGTTCCTTCTCCGGTGGTGAACATGTCTGTGAGTCTTTTGAGAAGGGCTGAATAAGATAGAATTGGTCATATCAAACACACTCCCTCTGTTCAGCAATTAGCTGATGTACTTCCGCTTGTGTTCTATTAAATCAACCATGCCCAAGGCCATAAACGTTATGTGCAATACACCAAAGAGGTAGAAACATGCATTTAAAAGGACCTTATTAAACCTTTCGTCCTAATCTCTACCTTCACTCAATGAATATCCGTGAATACATGAAGCCCTCTATCGTTATAGTGAGCCGCAACTTCATCTTCCAACTGTAAATCTCCTGCTCCCAAATCGGTTCCTTGTGTTGTATAGTAGGTTTAGATATAGTTGTATAGCTGGTTTACAACACTGACATGCAAGAGGATAACTATCTTTTCAAAATGCAAAAAGACTTCCTAAACTCTTTCAGTACTCCAATAAAACAGTATTTCAATCTGCAACTGGGTCAGTTTCCATCTTGCTGGCTTGTATTTGTCTTCGGGGATGAATCCATCAGATCCAGCTGACTGGCTGAGCGTCGGCAGCTCGTGTGTTTTCCCTTCGAAGAGGTGGAATAATGGCGTATTCATTTCTGGAGTGTGTCGATGAAACTGCGTGCCTCCTCGGACAGAATGCTGCGGGCACGCCCCGTACCGAACGTCGCAGAACAATAAAAACATGGCAGGATGCGTTCCCTCCTGACCCATCTCAGAGGGTGTGGGCCTAATAAAAGAGATATAAGTAGCCTGTCATCAAACCCATGTGGAGACGACTGCAGTGGCTGTTGTTATTTTTATTTTATCCGCAGCCGTGAAATGAAAGCTGCTGTTTGATTGTACCGAGGGCGAGGCAAGAGAGTCCTCATTCACTGGAAATTAAAGGCCCGGCCTGTGTGCTCTGCTGGGTATGGTAGATTGTGTGTGTTTTGTATTGCTTCTATCTTTTCATTATCTCAGCCAGGTGCTCTTAAATCTCTGAAGCTTTTGTCTGTCAATAATTGGAGGCGGTAAGATGATCTGGAACAAGCTGCTTAAGATTCATAACTTCATGCAGCTGTAATAGTCGGTGCTATGGGGAGTTCTTAGAGGGCGTGCTCCATGAAGCCACTGTGGGGAGAAGAGAATATGCATGAGATTACATCATCTTTCAAATGATTCTCAAGACAAAAACAAATGTTTGTACTGTATTTGCATGGTGAACTCTACAGTCTGTAAATTGTGAGTTGGCATGCACATGTGCCAAAGTGTCTTTTTTGATACTCCCGCTGGCGGGAGCAGAAGTTGTGTACATAGTAGCTCTAAAAAATAACAAGGTGGTAGAAACACACAGGGCGGGAGGGAGTGGAAGGCGCATGGGCCCGACAAACAGCGATGTTTCTGCCAGGAGACTGACCAACACGAAGATCTTTTCCTAAACCTAGCTCAGGAGTTTTGTTGTTTAAGCCTAACTGAGTTATTTCCTGTGAAGATAGACTTTTATTGTGAAAAAAACATATGCATGTAAGTGGAAAGAGACACGTGCTGCTGGACTTTCATAGGAAAACACACAGAGGATATCATACTAGCAGTTGTATGAGGATACGTTGGTTTATGCAACAGTCAAAATAATAAATGAAAGTCATATCTGTTGGAAACATCATCTAATTTGTTCAGCCAACAGTTCCATCACACCGCGAGTTGGACAGAGCTATGCTTCCTTTGTGTTCGCTGACCCTGCGAAAAGATAACCGGTAGCACAACGATGGCTATCGGCTGTCCTTGTTCCTCCTCTGGCTCTGTGCGTGTTGAGTGCACTAAATGAACACATCTTCTGTTTGCTGTGTTTGTCTCTGAGTTATGTTTATGTTTGGGCCAAATCAAAGTGAGATACCATTTAATGATAGAATATAATCTATGACAAACAACAGCAGACTAAACTAACCTACTAACTGCTGTGCTATTAGCTCCAATACCAGCAGAACAAAACATATTCCAGCAAATCGGTACCATATTATACCTTATTTTGAAGTAAATGTCATACTGATTAATTATAGCAAACTAACCCACTCATCTCGCTTCCTGGTGCACCCATCTGGTTTGTAATTTGAAGCATAATATTATGCTTATAACAGCTTTATACTGTGCGACTCTGAATGCGTGTTCAGAACGGGCCAAGAGAACAAATATACCTCGCAGCCCTAATCTATGAGACGCAGAAATATGGGAGCAGAACTCCACTCTTTTCACTCAGCCACTTTCCAGCTGTACCAGCCACTTTATTTCCTATAATAAAGTCCCACTTAAAGCGGCATGAAAATGACATTGCCATTACCGAGCTCCCACGGCTGTCATCAGGCCAAAGTGCTGAAAAAGCCCCGCTAATTAATCAGAGAGAATTACAAGGTTTGCACATCCAGGCGGCTCTTTTTGAGGAAAGAGGCTGCAGAGCGTCACAGTGAGAGGAAACCGCCTGAGAGGAGCGACTGAGGAGAGCAGGGGACCGGCAAAGACTCACCGCTGCTTCTAGTAAACAGGAAGTGCGGTTGAAAGCTGAGAAACAAACAGGAACAGTTCAGTTCCTGCAGTGACGGATCATATTGTGCTGTGTGCTGCAACCTGACAGCAAAATGAGTGTAATCATGGCGTGTTGTTTATTGCACTTTCAAACATGTAAATTTAACCAAACACAAATACAATTTTATAACTGCTTTTGTATACAGTTGGAATTAATTTGTTGAATTTTGGATTTAATTAAACTACTAGGTGGCCCTTTTACACCCATTTACCCCGTCTGACCCCATTCTCTCCCTTTCAAGTACCTATTAGACCAGCGGTCCTCAACCATTTTTGTGCCACGGACCGGTTTCGTGTAAGATAATATTTTCACGGACCGGCCTTCACGGTGTGGGCGATAAATATGACGAAAAAAATATGACACGACCGGCATAAAGACAATTAAAAAGTGCATAAAAATACAACTCACCATTACGCCGAATTAGCGGGAGCCCTGAGCTTGCTTCTCGACAACGAGCGGTCCCATCTCGGGGTTCTTTATGTCCAGTCTACTCCGTAACTTAAACCTTTAGTCCAGTCTACTCCGTAACTTAACCCATAAGAACTCGGATCCATTTCTCCTTCAAGGAAAATGATGGAGGACAAAATACAGACTAAATAGACCACATAGAACACATTTCTGACATTGTTTTCAAAATAGTGTTGAATATTTAAAATGCTACATATATGTCATATATGGCGTTAATGGTAAAAAAAATTTTTTATTAATAATTACATAATTATAACATGATTTTTTGGTTTACATTTGTTTTAATATGCTTTAGATTGAACAATGTAAAATATGTTAGCTAAATATCATTGAATCAGCCAAATTAACTGAGCAGATCATAATTATTTTTAGTTTTTATTTTTAGGTTAAATTCCCGATGTGACGTATGTGTCACTACCATTTTCACGTCTGAGGTTACACACAGACTGATGTGTCCGATCATTTTTCGAAATAAAAAAATCTTTCCGACCTTGATTTTTATATATTTTTTAATTTTTCATTCATTCTTTCTGTGCGGCCCGGTACCAAGGGACCCACGGGCCGGTAGCGGGCCGCATCCCGGTGGTTTAATGCTTTCATGAGACCCATCTCGATGCAGCGGATGTTGAATTGTTGAACACTAATTGTGACGGGTGCCTTGTTTGGAGCTGCCCATTGTTAACTTGAGATACAATCCTCACTAATCAAGGATGTGACTCCATGAACGTTTAGTCACTGGTGATGTGATTGCTCAGAGTGACTATTAAATATCAGTCGGTGATGATAGAAAAGAAGAGAAGAAAAGGGGGGCAGGCTCATTTATCTGATAATGATGTTAACGATTACTTTAAGTGGTGACAAATAGTCAAATTAAATGTCATTAGTGAAATGCTGAGTGTCTCGCGTGCATGCGTCCGGTCTCTCCTTCATGCGGCGTCCATCTGGCGCGCGCGCGCGTGTGTGTGTGTGTGTGTGTGTGAGTGTGTGTGTGTGTGTGTGTGTGCGTGTGTGTGTGTGTGTTACTGAATGGGAGTGTGGTCGATGAGCCTGCCATCCAGACCAAAAGGCCAATGATCCTCTCAGTAGGTGGATGTCCTGATTGTGGGATGGAGTTGTCATTACTCATTGTCCCGGCCGCCAGCCTCTCATTTGTGTCCCAGCTCCCCGTCCAATCATATGCCCATTAGTCTTCATTTCTCCTTTTATGGCCGGGGCCCACTCAGTCCAATCAGCTCCTGCTCTCATTTTCTTCACATTGGTTTCATCTACAGAATCGACTGAGCTGGCCGTCCTCCAGGCAGATACTTCCCCATTACTCATTGAGCCCTATATACACACACACACACACACACACACACACACACACACACACACACACACACACACACACACACACAAACACACACACACAAATACAGACACACTCACACATTTCCAATACATACTAACAGGATTTGGATAAGGTCAAGGTTCTCTCAATGACCAGAACACAAAGCTGTTGAATAATCTTAAAGTGCAATGACAGACTGGACTTTTAGTGCCACATTTTGATGCAAAATAGCTGTTCTGAAAGCAGGCCAGAACCTATTGGTTAAAGATGTTAAAATGCTCCGTAGAACTGAGGCGTTGATAATTTACTCTCAAACCATTTGAACGCCAACGCTAATAATAATAATGTCTTTTTTCCCCCACGTAATTATCTCGTTCTGTGCGACAGAAACAATTGTGCAAATGGATCGTACAAAACTCTTCCTGTGCGTAAAGCCCTTTACATGCACAGTGTCTTTTCAATATAAACGTCCATGTTCATAGGACACGTACAGTCTCAGACACTGAGGGGAACTGGCCAAGCAGAGAGTTGGGACTGGGACTGGGTTGAATAATTATTGGTGTGTCTGCGAGCAACCCAGTTCACATAAGGCTTCAAAGATGGCGAGACAAAGGCTTTCAACTTCTGTGCTTCAGTCACTCACATTACCATCTATTTTAGCAGCTGTCTGAAAGTTGGCCAAATGATTGCACCACAGTGTTCCTCTGCCCCGCCCTAGCAGGACGAGTCCCAAGCTCCCGGTCCCAGAACAAGTCAAAACTGAGTGAAAATGTGCGAGAGAGAGGAGTCCATCAAAAACGGTGTCTTCAGAGACCCGCTGACCTTCCAAATTCATGAATGCCATATTAATGAATAGAAGAAGTCATTCCTCATGTCATTGATTTTCATATTTGAAATTGCTTGCTTGACATTGGAGCTTTGATTTCTGTGGTTCTTTATATCGACCCATCAGGTTTATTACAACTTTGGTGATATTTTATTTCTTGAATTCTGCTTCTCACATCTCCTCAGAACAACTGTGAGACATATTTGCACGAACTAAAAGCCACTGTCCAACACGGTCGTTCTGCTTTCGGAATGTAATTGCTCACATCTGACACAACGACCACAGTGAGATGAGAAATGCGTCTCAAATTGAAATTGTGTTTTTCATTATGCCTCCACATCCTCGGCTAGAGAGAGGCTACAGAAGCAAATGTCACTTATTGTTTCCACTGCATCCCTTTTCCCCCTCTAAAACCCTTAATTGTGGCTTTATTTGTTTGAGAGATGCAATCATGTTCGAGCTCTGTTGTCTCGGCCTATGGAATGGCTGCTCTGAGGGGACTCTGTCGGCGTTTCACAATAAATGAGATGTGGCATGACAATCTGTGCTAAGAGGCTCAGGTCATAATAAGTGCCCTCATACATAAATTACCTACTTAATGCACAGCTAATCATCCAGACAGCCGGAGGGCAGCGCCCGCTGGCAGTGTGTATGTGCAGTTACAATGCATGAAATGGGATTGACATCCTACCACGGTATAGTGATGGAGGTCTGCATGAGTCTCCTCTCCACAAAAGAAAACCATAATTGCATGCAAAGTTTGTGTTTTCACTGTTGGTGATTATGTGGTCTCATTGAAACACATGTGTTGAATCTTCAACAAGTATTTAGTATGTTTAGTGAGTTATGGTACACTTTAGAGTAAGGGCCTCGAGCGCAACACACACCAGGCACGTAGAGCAACATCGTGGTATTTGGCGTCCATACACAGGAAGTAGTCCAGAGGGGTCGCCAAGCTGTGAAGGGAACGTGATCAAATTGCAGCTTGAGCATCAGTTAAATGGGACAATGTTGTGTCCTGATGATGTTTTGTTTGTCAAGACGCCACCGGTATCTGCTGTCCTCAAAGGATGAGGCTGGAATTCAAGACTAAATGAAAAATGCCTTTTCAACCTAATTAGATCACATCCCTGGTCATATTGGGCTCCTATTCAACAGTATATGCAAAAACATTACCAAAAGCATATATTTGTATTAAAATCCAATGATTTTTTCTTCCTGCGCTTACGTAAGCTAGTGCCAACCGATAGTATCATGACATCCATCAATCTGCAACTTTTAGCGACAATGAAGGTGTGTGTGGAGCCAGAGTCCTCTGTAGCTCCAGATCGCACTACATTCGAGGCCCGCACACTTTTTAGCCATCCAATCAAATGCCAAGGATTTGGATTTAACTCCCTCTTGTACATCGCTCAAATATTCTGTTTCACCGAGGAACCCACAGCACAGGAACTAAGGACGCTTTAACCACCGTTTCATTGGGACTGTAACTCACTCTCACACACACACACACACACACACACACACACACACACACACACACACACACACCATTACAAAGTTGTGGAGCAGGAACACATTCCCGTTGCTATGCCATCATGTGCAGTGAAATCAACCATGTTGTTGTTAATGTTGTTATTACACGAGCAGCACATTTAATAGAAGTCTATTTGTTGCAAGGTGTGAACTGAGTGTGTGGTGATTGCAGGAGTGGCAGTGGGCTGACGCTGCAGCACATGGATGAGGTGCAGCCGGCCCCCCGGGGTGCCTGGCAGCTCCTCAATAGAAGTGTCAGACTGGTTTTCCTGCCAGTCGGATTCAGTCAATGTCGACGCTCCGTCGAGGAAGCACAAAAAGCACAGATGTACTTACGTCTGCCAAGTGTGACAATGTCAATGAGATTCCCTCTCATGCACACACCAACACACATCAGTGGATTTCTACCCTTGTGAGGGCGTTTATTGGCTGCATCCATCACCGTGAGCACCGGACTTAAGATCTCATCATAAAGGACAACTTTACTGATTTTCATGTATTCATCCCGGGTCCATACACTTAGCCGCACAGGGCTCTCTGTATGTTATTAGACGGTTCTCTCTGCTGCCTCCGAGCCTACGCCTGGTGACATAATCACATCCATCTTGAATCCCTCCCGAAATGTATCTGGAGCTTAAGCGCTTAAGCTCAAACCTGCAGGAGAACTGGCTTATCCAATAGTTGGGAAATGAATTCATTTTAGAAGTCTACGAAGTCACAATCGAGGATGCAGGCACAGCAGTGGGAGCTTGTAAATAGTTGTGAATGTTGAGTTCAGGTAACGAGAGAGGGGGACTCCAATGTGAACATCCAGGGTTGGTCATTATACTGTCTCACGTCCCGTCATGCTTCAAACCGTACAGGTAATAAGCTGCTTATCACTGGACGTCAAATCAAAGCGTCGATAAGGAAAACAAGAGTTATTGTCTCCGCTAAAAACCTTAAAATAAAACCATGTATTGCATCACAGGATAACTGTATTCTTCGTCTTTCCCACACAAAAAACAACTCTTCTTTCTGTTTTAATTTACAAGATTACACGGACCACTCGTGTTTAAACAGGACTGGTGAAACAACGTTTCAGAATTTGTATCTTGTATTTTGTGTTTCATGTTTAAATGCTGTTTGCACCGGGGATAAGAGGGAAACGTAATTTCAATTTTCTGTATGTCTTGCATATACGGTATTTTTGATAAATAAAGTTGACTTGACTTGACTTGAATAAAGAGTTGAGTTTTAACAGTCTTTTATTAATTATTTCCCAATTTAGTGGGTTATTTACGTAGTTGTGTATAATTCTTAAGTCATTTAATTAAATGGAGCTCCATTGGATTGGTCAAAATAGTTCATCTTCACATGCAGTAAAGACGTTGATGCTGAGGCTGAGACTCTGGAGACAGCTTTCAGACAATCACGTCCTTCTGAAAACGGTCAGGACACGTAAAGAGGAGAAAGGTTCTCTAAATAGCTTTCCCCAGAGCTTTCAACCATATATTGCAGATATGTAATAAACTTCAGTCCTAAGGAGCACTTATTATACACCTGTAATTATATGTATGTTGTAGATATGAGACAACAGGAAAACATCACCCAATAATGTCTGTGGGCAAAGAGCATTACTTTGAGATGGATGCACCGCTCTCTCATGTATTCCTCAAGAGAAGTTGTTCTCCAAGATGTGATTTCGCTCTTTGTTTAGCCATGCAGCTGTTTGATCTGCAGTCAAACTCCACAAAGCTCAATTCAGGTTGTTACTAGAAAAGCTGAAAAAACATGCCAGCCTTATCCTTATCCATGTTAAGAGTGAGTGAGTGTATGCATATCTGTGTGTGTCCACGGCTAATCTCTCCCTCTGCTACACCAAACTGCATTCTGTCGTTGATGGACTGCGGACTCCTCTCTCTTCGCTCTTCCCCATTCCCCTCCATGTCTCCGCAGCCGGGCGGTCCTTTCACTTTACTTTCGGGGCTCCCTTAGCATCAGGCACCTCCTGCCCAGCTGTGAATAACGAGCACAGCCTCCGTGGGGGAGGGGCAGGCCATTGCGACGACTACGTCTCATTTGGGGAAGAGGTGCAGGTTCAGGCCATTAGCGTCAGCCCTGTGAAGCCGACACCATACTGGGATGTGTCCCTCAAATGAGACAGCCCTGTGATGGGACTCAGCGTAGGACTCACAACACAAACTCACTCTGACTTACACCAACAAACACACACACGATCACATACAAATCCCATTTAATAGATCTGGTTTGGAGGAAAAAGCATTGTTGCACTGACTGACTGATACATGCCTCATGTGCACGGTTGTTGCTGTTTTCTTTTGTACTTTTATAGACTATGCAATATAACATTAAAGTTTAAGATCATCATCAACAACTAATGCAATGAGTGTAATGTGTAATGTCTCAGATGTCGCCCGCAGTGACCAGAATGATCATTTCAGAAGCTCCCCTCAGCTCGCCGCTGTCATCGACCTCATTTCCAGCAGCAGCAGGGAGCTGTTTCCAGTGAAAAAGGAAGGTTGTGATAAACCCACTGTACTCTACCTGCTCAGCAGCCAACAGCAGACAGACACAGTTAGAGGCGAGCTGGTGGACACAGCAGAGCATTTAGCAGCTTAAGAGACAGATATTTCCCTTTGGAGTTGGTGGAGACTAAAAACAGAGCTAAAAATACTCAGTGTTGGATTATTGAATGGTAGCGTCGCTCTTTGTCTGCTATGTGCTTCTGTCTCCCCAGGTGACCGAATCCTGTGCACACTGTTTTGGTCACCAGAAAAGCACATTTATATCGTAGCAGTGTACTGCAGTAAGTAGCCGCACATGTGGACAGGAACACGACTCCAAACCAATGCTCCCTGTCTGCTGGATGTGGGAGGAGCCAACTGCTAACACGCTCATCACAACATGTTTAAGAGTGAGCGCATGTCAATCTTGTGTTTCTTGTCCTGCTGCTATAGGAGACCACAAGTGGGAAAAAAGAGGAAATGCTGGTTTTAATGTGTATTATTCTCACTTAATTTACTTTGATGTCTGAAGGTGACCTTGTTGTTTTTGCATGTTGAAATGGCGATGAAGTATTGAATCGAGAACCGTAATCTTGGAACATTTAATTATTGCTGCTTTATTAATGTGTATGAGATGCATTGTGGAGATTTGGAAGGTGTTCTTGTTGACGACTGTGCAAGGCTCTAGTTACCCATTAAGGTGTTGTTAAAAAGCAAGTCTATTACCGGCCTAATGTCGGAAGTCGTACACAATCAAAACTCCAAACGCACGCAGGACAGGTGACGGCCATGCAAACCTCTAGTTAAAAGAAAGTACGTCTCCGGCCTTAGACTCTGGTCTGCATGTTTTTACACATATGTTTGCAAGTATAATTCCTGCATTGGTCCGGTGATCTTCTGATCAGACCCAACATAGCAGCTGACTTGATTCGACATCAAAGTATAATGTGCAGTTGTAACTGTAACGCTGTTCTTTTGTGGTTTAATACCTTCCCTCTGTTGTCAACATTATGAGCGATATTTCAAACTGAGGCTTTACTTAAACTGTGTGCAGACCCCAGCTGTATACAGCAACCAAAGCACTTCCTCTTTCTTGATAAATAGAGAGAGGAAATAGCACCTCTGGTCAAAATAACAAGAATGCTGCTTTCATCCCGCAGAGACGAGAAAGAGAGAAGTCGACCGTGGGTCTCAGCAGCTCTTCCGTCGTAGAGACTGCACATCTGGAGACGGCTGCTCAAGACAAACTCGCTCCTTGTATGACCAACTGAGAGGTGAGGGTACAACCTTTATGTGCAGTAGTTGCATCCGTGTACAGTGCAATGTTTTCATGAAGATGCTGTGATGGGTTTTGTTCATAGATAACCTCGACATGGCACACGGCAAAGAGATCTTGTTTCAGTTAGCGCTGCTGCTGTTGGTCGCTCTCACCTCTCTGAGAACGCTCGACTCAGACCAGGAGCTGGAGGACAGCGGCTTCGGTCAGCCGCCGCCTCGCCACGGCCTCAAGCTGCTGGTGTGGTACGTCCAGGACTGCGTGGATAACAACATGGTGGCGCTGTGCGATCCCACGCGGGGACAATATGGATTCCATGAGTTCAAGAACCGAGGGCCCAGGCGTCTTCTCCCAGTAATCAGGGACAAAAGGCAATACAAGTACTACACCGTTGGAAACCTCAACGCCGCCCATGCCAAGGAACTGCCTGATGAAGTCAGGAAGTACTACAACCGCAGCGACCCTGAAAGCAACAAGGACAGAGTTTTGGTGATATACAACAAGAACAATAAACACATTGAGCAGATCTACGTATCCGCACATTATCAGCCACAAGAGACGTACATAATCGGGTCCAATCTCATTGACTCTCTTCGACGGTGAGCGGCAAAACCTAGAAATGTGATGTACTCCTGATGTGAAATATCTGTGACAAAAAAAAGAACAATGTTTTTAACAATCTTTGATTGGCATATTTTGCTGCTGCTTTTCTTTGTATTCAGAATATGGGAAAGAAAGTGCCAGATTACTTTGCTGAGCTTATTTTAAGGCTTGAGAGTAAATCATGCTGTATGCCTGCTTGTAGAATATACATCGGACCATGATCAACCAAATAAATGTTCAAGTGCGTTGCTTGAGAATATTTTCTTTCTTCAATAACCGACACATTGGTGTTTTGCGTACTTCAGCTTACTTCAAAATTCTACACAAAAGGCAGCTCCGGCATCATTGTGGTGACTCTTCTGCTTGAGTGGCTCAATGTGACAAGCCGGCCAATCAGAAGCGAGGACAGAGATAGCACAAATGTCGTCAAATGAAAGTAAAGGAAGTGAAAGAGATCTTGTGGAGAGACCAGATGGTGCGTTCTCTGCACAGATCACAGAGCAAGAAGGTAACATGCAGCTTCATAAAAGTAAATGAGAAAAGCACAGGAAACAAACATAATGTGCGTTGTGTGTTTTTCTGAAGATTTCAGACGTTGTGGTCTCACTGTAAAGCGACACCAAAAGTAAAACTCTCAGTGTGAAAGCTCCACAGAACAGAGCTTTAGAAATCCGTATGAACTCCAATAACAGCTTGAATAGCAGGCAGTCAATCAAAATGTTGACTCTAATGAGTTGTGAAACAGGGCGGCGCACACCTTCATGGCCAAAAGGCACAGACTCTCGCAAAAACTCACTTTCAATATTATGATGACAAAGCACCCTCGTGCCCGTAGTCGTCAAACCCCACAGAAAGGCCTCGTCCATCTTCCGCTCTCCTCTGTTGCCAATGGGAGGACAGCGTTTAGAGCGTTGCACGCTCACAGGTTGGATCTAGATTTGATTTGATGCTCCCACTGAAAAATATAAAAGGGCTCATGAAAGGGCCCGTGAACAAGCAGGACCAATCTGAGCAGATAACAGAGATTTATAGGCTCCTCGCTTTGTGCCGAAATATGTGGCACACTAAAGATACACCGCCTGATTTTGTTATACTCTCTACAGATGGCTCAAAGCCCCGACACGTCCTCTCAGCTTACTGTTAGAACTTGATTTTAGTGGTTTATAAGTCATTAGTGGAGACGTCAAATGTGTTTTAATAACGCAGGTTCATTTCGGAGTTTGCTAACCACTGAGGACCGCACACACTTGCTAATGAGCTGATAACATTAATTCAATTAAATTAAACTTATTCTGTATAGCCTAAAATCACAAATTTATCTCAGAGTGCTTTACCACACATTAGCACTAGTATTACCCAGCTAGTCCACTACCATGTGTATAGCCAGCGTATCGTATAGGATACTGTTATAGATCACCATGGGCTGTAAAGTCCAATACATATATTTTTTTTTAAAGATCATATTTGTTCTTTCGTCTCCTTTAACAAAATAAGAAACCAACAGGGAGAAAAAACACTTTTGGGTTTTGGGAAGGCGTCTCCTTTTCTATAAATTCAACAGTATACTCTTCTGGTAATCATCTGAAATTTCCTCACGTACATAAAAAAAAACACAGAAACATTATTTTGTCTTCAAAAAGATGAGACTAAACGTGACATCAAATGACCTTTCATAATACACATTATTTACTAAATTATGCTTGTCCTGGATATGTGCCTTTTTCATTATCAGGATATCAGAAGCCAGTCAGAACACCTCACACATAAACGAGGAAGGAGATATGCGGTATCCTTAGTTGTCAATTTTAAACTGAAATAAACTAGCTTTGTGTACATGCCTATTCATAAAGGGTGTAATGTTGCTGTCAATTACAAATATATAAACTTGAGAAATAATGTGTTTCCCTTGAACTCTAAAGGACATTAATATTATGGGCTTATCCACTTATTACCTTGTTACAATGCAAGATGTATTGTACAAGCAGCCTAGCTACTGAAAAGTATCCTCGTTGCTGCTCGGTCACATGACCACTGCCTTGCACATTGGAGTGGTCCCTCAAGGGTCCACACCTGTATGAAACACATCCATACAAACTCATGCCACATTTGAATAAAGAACACTAAAGAAGACAGTCCACAACAACAAAGCATTGAGTGAAAAGTGTCCAAACACTTTCTTCAGTGTTCTGCGTCAGGCATGTACACTGAGCCTCCCTGGGGTCCACAGTGAAACCCACGCATGATTACTCTGTGAGTTACACAATGCACATATACATCAATAGTACACACATGACGTTGATATAATAACTCTAAATCGGCAACAAAACATTCACATTCAAAACACTATCCACTATAGTAGTATATTCACTAAAAGCACATATCATGAAGTCATTGGTTCAAATTAATGTTGGGATAAATTGGACTCCACATTTAATTTCCCTGCATTTATCCCTCTATAACTTTTTATTACCTCATAATCCTTGCACGGTCGAGGAGCATCCTTTTCACATTACTCATTTCAATGCCACATATGCTGCGCAAATTTTTCAATTTGAGGTTTATTTCACAAAATGTGTTTTGCTCTAAATCATATTTTAAGGAAATATTTTGCATTCCTAACCGCTTATTTTTGCCACAAACTCATCGGAAGTTTAGCCGATGCCAATGAAATGACAGTGCAAATGCCTGTGTGTTTGTGTGTGTGTGTGTGTGTGTGTGTGTGTGTGTGTGTGTGTGTGTGTGTGTGTGTGTGTGTGTGTGTGTGTGTGTCAGCTTCTGGAGGCTGTTTCCTCCATGACAGCATGTCTCCTGCTGCATAAAAGCAGCTGAATGCTGATAATAGCACTGATTTACACACTGCACTCCTTCCCCGTCTCCTTGTTTTGTTCATCTTAAATGGGCTTGAATGGAAATCAAAGTGAAGGCGGCTCTTAGTGGATGCAGGCTCTGATGTTTCACTCTGCCTGTCCATGCTTAACGAAGGACAGGTTTTCTCTGAGTGGATGGTGGGGGGGAGTTCCAGCTCTTTGACTGGATTGTAAAGCGGCAGAATGAACAGATGTCTCCCAATGATTAATGTTCCTCCTGCCTTTGCCTCAGAGGAGCTGCGTGCCCATGCATCTCTAACCCTACATCTCCTCCCCGGCACTCCATAAAGCTAATTTCTTCAACTCACATCTTTTTACTATATCCTCTCGAAGTTCATCTGCCGCTCTTCATCTTTTAGATTTCTCCCTCTAGAAAACATCAGCTCGAATTCCTTGTGTAATTTGTTTTTGGTGGGGACTAGAAGGAGGTGGTACCTTCCCTGAATTTCATGGAGAAACGCTGGGTTCCAGTCGATGTGTCAGACCTGAGGGACGTCACATACAATTGGAACCTACTGTAGTGTCAGTGCTTAACTGGAAATCCCCTTGTACTGTAGACGTCAACCCTGTGTTGCAGCGATCAATCGGAGAGAGAAGCAAATAGAAACTGTAATTTAAAGAACCTTCGTCAAGTAGTGTCAGCCTGACCCCTACTGGCAACGCTGGATTGTTATTCCTTTTTGCTTTAATGTGCATACCATGAACAAATAGAAAAGTGTCTGATTTATGTGTTTAGTCCTTCTCTGTCCTCCCCAGGTTCTCCTTCATGCATGAAGAGGACAACACACGTTGGCCCTCACACCACTCAGCTACACCTACGAATGGAAAAGAGAACAAAAAAACAGTGAAACTGCATCTTCCAGTTCCTCAAAATGTGTCCCTTAGTCCGTCTCCTCCTGTTCTTAATGTGTTTGTTTTTTGGAGGTGCTCCCCGAGAGACGCAGTGCAACAGCGCCCCCTGCTGCCGCCCTGAGGACGGGAGGAGACCCACACACACGGTCTCCGGGGAAATTGCCCATTAAAATCCAGCACTGCATGGTAATGAATACCAGGCCTATGGTAAAGGGCTCGCATTAAATATTTACACTGTCGGTTAATATTTCATATGGTAATTTTGTATTTAAATTGGATTTAATATTTAATATAAATACAGAGCTAAGTGGGGGTATACTATTCTCAAACACCGATCCAGACACCTTCCATGTGACCGGGGGAGTAAATATGACACGGACAGCATACATATGTAGATCCTCAGAGCTGGAACACACACAAACTCAGGCCAGGACACACACACACACAGTATGCCCATCGCTGGAGAGCCGGGTCAGAGCCGCCGCTTTGACTTTATTAAGTAATACATCAACAGGATGACATCATTTAGTGCGACTCATCCTGGTATTTCAGGATGGTGTGCATCTTCTGTATAATACTTAAATTAATTTAGAATTACTCATTCTAAAATAAACAATTTGAAAAATTCAACTTTCCAACAGTGGGAAAGGTTCAGCTGAGGATGAAAGATTTGAAAGGGTAAAATCATCAACTGTATAGAAGATGGATGCGGTCTCCAGGACGCCATGTACGTTTCTGAAGCGCCGTTGTGATTCTCAGTGTCTCTGGCTTTAATAAAAGTGAGCAAAGAGAACCCGGGAGATGCAGCAGAGGAGATAGTCTCACTTTAAACCCTGATATATTCTTAATGGGTTAATTATATAAAATTAAAAGTGTTGATGTAAAAGTGCTGTAAAAGTGTTGATTTCTGCTCATTTTAACATAACTTCGGGGATTGACTCATTTTTGGAGCCAGACTCTAGTGACCATTCGATGAACTGCAGATTGTGGTATTTCTGCGTTAGCTTCTTTTTTCAACATCGGAGGTTGAAGCTGTTAGCGAACAAAAGACCAGAAGAAGGTGTTGGTTTAGTTACAATCCACGAGTTGTGTTACCTTTCTACAGATCAATGCTCTCTCCAAGCAGTCATTCAGTATGATTGTGTCCCTTTAACGAGGCAAGAGAATGACGACCGCTAGTTTCAGTTTAACTTCAGCTGCCTTTATCACAGAGGACAGGCCCTGTGTGGCTATTTCCACTTAAAGGATGCTTTTACACCTTTTAAACATCTGGCTAGAGAGTGTCACGCCTCCGATGATGTGGTTTGAACAACAGGGTTTCCATGACTTGTGTCTTTGATGCATTTACACATAGCTTTTTGGAGAAACATATGCGCTGCTTGGACTAGGCTACTAAAACCCTTGGTTAAGGTTATGGAAAAATTTAATATTTAAAAAATCAAATTGTTGTGACCATGAATGACAAATGAATACATGACTTATGTGTAATATGACAGGTGTGTAGGTCGCACCACCAGATAATTATCACCAACTCTTTAGCTCGCCTCAGCTCCTTTGATTTTCTCAATCAAACCCATTTTGTGCCACACTGGCCACCTTTTTGTTGTTGTTGTTGTTGTTGTTGTTGTTGTTGTTGTTGTTCTGATAATCTCACAGCGGAGCATTTAGCAGCTAAAGAGCCAAGTATTGTTCATAGGTGCTGCTGGAGACAGAGCTAAAAGAGAGAGAATGTTGGACACACATTCAAACAGGTGGACACAAACACCCCGTGAATTCTAACACATTATACAAAACTTTAAAGGGCCCAATAATAATAATAATATGTCTTTGAATGTGTTTTCACTTTAATTCCCTGTGCCTCTCGAATCAATTAAATCAAACGATGGACTCATGACCAATTTTGAGTGCAGTTTTCTGGAAACGAGAGGCGGATGGCACCACTTCCCCACCAGCTTAAATCACCCCACTTTCCCTTCGGAATAAAAACAAATTAATCTCTTTCCCATATGGCATTGGCAGGCATCAATATGAATTAAAAATGGCAGGAGAGATAGTGAGAGAGAATCTGATCTATTTTGGTCAAATTCCAAATTGTAATTTCTGGATAAAAACTCACACAAACGACTTGACTGCTCGACACGCAGCACAGATTGGTGAGGATGAAATTGAATAAACGTCTGACCTATTTGGCGTGGCATGCTTAACTGTGTGGGCACAGAACTGCGAGCGGAAAGATTCCTCAACGAGAGCTGAGATGAGCACACAAGGATGTCACGTCATCCTCGCCAGTGGCCATCGGGTAAGAGCTTATATCAGAGGAGGAACAGGGGAGCCCAGGAGAGATCCGTCCCTGCCTTCCTACAATCATCTTTTTCTTTAGCTCTAAGCAGATATCATGTGGTTTGACCGAGAAGAAAGGGACGAAGAGGATTGACCTGACGTGAGCTTTTTCCCATCAAAGCGAAGAGTGATGACAGAACCAATCCATCACTGGAATGAGCTTCAAGCTGATGAGGTTTAGACAGACTGTTAGTTCTCCGGTGTGACACTTTTCTTTTCGCCCATTTATCTCTTGATTGCAACATTCATCTTAATTCCTTCCCCTCAAAGATCAGCATTTTCAGAATCGGTGTAAAAAAAAAAACGGCTTTACTTGAAATCCAGGGTCAGCTCTCTTTACCCTCTGGGGTTATTTGTAGGGGCATCTATGACGTACCCGTGCATCGTTTAGCACAGACACACAACACTGTGTGACAGCACAGACACTTAAATTAGCAGAATTGAAGATCAAATCATTTGGTATCTGTTGCCTCCTCACGGCTCTCAACATGGCGACGGCTGAGCGGGCTAATTTAAAAACGTTGCATCATGGGAATCAGTGTGTCAGGCCCTGTCCACACTACGTTTCCATTTTAAAGCGCATATCTTTACGCCAGAGTTTTAGAGCACCGAAAATGAAGGAGTTTGGAAATACAACTTGGATTTCAGTATATTATTTTATTTTATTTTATTCAAACATACACATACCCTTTACCTTAACATGACTGACAAGCCCTCGGGCAGCTCTATTTCTTCGTCCTCTCATGTTGGACTGAGGACAGACTGGACGCTGCAGTGACTCGCTATCGCCTCCCCAGGTACAAGTGGTATTACAAGACCGGACGGGCTACGGCTAGCTGGTTAGCGTGCTCATAGACATCTCTGCGACACAATGCAAAGACGTCTTTGATAGCGCCGACACTGTGAACTCTTCACATTCTGTTTGTGTTGAATGTTTTAAACTAAAATTCTGGCCATGAACATTGCACCTTCAATATTCATGAAAATAAACGGATTTACCGCATCAAGAGGACAGCTGGTTAATCCAGCTTGTTGGTCCACGACCTACTTTAAGTGTCACTCCATACGTGCTATTTAAAGAGACCACTGCTGCTGAGGTCAACTGTTTTGTCCGAGCACTCCTACTTGCTGTAAAGCTGGAAACAAAATCCTAGTTCAGCTAAATGTGTTTGACGTATTGTTCTTGCTGTAGTTGTGCACACAGTTTTGTTGCACAATGACTGATTATTAGTCACATTTCCGGTGCTTTCAGTGATTCGATTTGTAGAAACTAATCTGAATTCATTGCTGGCTTTTGGACAATCTATTGATTGTGAGTGCTTGTGTTTTTTATCTTAGCATTGGCTTTGGTGTAAAGTGTTATCACGAATTGAACTAGCTTTTTCTATAGATCTGGGGGATCTTGCATTGTTTAAAGTGGAACGGCTCTGAACCTGTGATATTGGTCACAGGAGGCAGCTGACAGGGTTTTTTGTTTCCATGCTGGGAGTGGACTCGGTTGGGTGAGGCCCCAGGGACAAGGCCCAGTGGGATTCTGCTTAAGGTGCTGGCACTAGGGCAGGCTTATCAAACGTTAAGGAGGGCAATACAAGCTGCTGAGCTATACTTCCCTCGTATCAGGAGAAACTTACGACTTACTGCGAGCCATCTCTTTGCTGGTTTAGTATTCAGCCAGAGTGCTGTTGTATAAAAGTGGATAATGTCCCTTTGCTCCTTTTGGAGACTCCTCCCTGTCTCTCAGAGGTCAGCGTGGCTCGAGCAGCATTTCAGTCTGCCGTGCAAATTCAATGGGTTCAACTTCCCCGCACGCTTCACGGACACAATTGTGCTCCCTTTTCATGCTTTTCAACTGTGCTCCCTCAGTTTCAAACTACCGACTTATTGGGTCACATGTCAAGCACATTTTACAGTACTCACATAATGTGGAACGCTGGGCTGTAGGAACGTGACTCAGACTGTCCTCTTCCCACCCTCAGTGGTTCAGGATTGAATAGTAAAGTTCAAAGTTGATGGGATAACCAAGGACCAACCTGAGAATCCAACCCAAAGCCCTCAAATGAACCCAGGGTTGTCAGGGTATCTGGGGTAAAGCTGGCCATCTATCAAACGCACGGCATCCACTCTGGATTCTAATACCCTAAATCAAAAACAGGACGTTGAACGCTGAGAAAGGTGCACTCACCGGCGGTCACTCCAATTATCTGCGATGGAAGTGCCTCCTCGTGAGCCACTTTTCCATAAGAAGCCTCTCGCACATGAATATGAATCTGAATAAAGAGCCGGTGTGTGGGAGGAGGAGGTTACGCTGCCCGGCTTTCATCGGGGAGGCGCTGGTCCCAATGTCAGTGTGACAAGAGAGGACGAAGCCCTCATTAGGGCGGGGAGCTGGTGCGTCTACATCAGAGATGCACATGACCGGCTTTCCCATCTCAATCAGTCAACCAGGGATCACGGAGCGACACAGTCGGATGCAGCGCTGATGGGCCGATCCAACCCTCGACGCTCCCGGCTTTCATTTGGCTGATTGGGGGAACGTGTTGATCATTGTTAGCTCCTCCCTTTAATTCCTGACTGGTATTCCTCCCCCTTCTTCACTCATTTGTGTTTGAAACAGACAAGTGCAACGCGGGGGACATTTACCTCTGACTCCTTCTAAGAAAGGAAAGGTCACGAGTGTTTGATTCACCGATCACCACTTCTCTCCTAGGCTCCATTGATTTATAAAAGTTCAGCTCAGTTTGGAAGCAGTAATTACAATCACAAAGCGTAGACGTTCAGATGAAATTATAGGTCTATTAATGAAAAAAAATAATGTTGATTTGACTCCTGGCGTATTTCGATCTGAAACATGTTTTTCTTCCTTTTCATTCATTCTCTATGATAAACTGAACTTCTTTACTCACGTCGATGAGTCTGCAGCATGCTAGCAGCTCCGTGAGGCCGCCTGTGAGGTCATTGACCAGCTTAAAGTTGACTCCCCTTCTGGCTAAAAATACACTCCCTGAATGTGTTACAGCACCCAGTAGCACCTCCAAAACACAACATCTCATCTCAGCTCAATTTTAGGGTCAGTGGATGTTAAGTCTACAAAAGGAGGCGGTCTCTTGTGATTCCACCGACTTTATGGAAGTGCATTAATAAAATCACTATTGAGTGCTTCTTTCAGTTCACGTTAAGAAGTACAACCACCAATTTGTATTGAAATAGCTTGTTTGAAAGTGTACAAATGTTCCTTTCTGTGTGCTACATTATTGATGTCCAGTGGTCCAGGTCTGCACTGTTAGCTATAGCCATCCGTCATACGTAATGACTCTGAATTAATGTACTAACTATAGTGATTGAACACGCCGGCTAGAATAACTTTGTCTAATAATGACACCATTTCCAAACACAGCAGTGTTTCCATTGGCCCAACCAGCGCGTCCACTCTGCCAAAGACGGTCAAAGATGAAGTCGGAGCTGCGATCTGCTGGGAGCTGGGCGGACACGCACTGAAACTGGAATGTGTCCGTCGAATAGGGTTGGGTACCGAGAACACGTCCGGTACCTACCGGACCGAAAAGCAACGCAGATTTCGGTGCTTCCTTCCGGTGCCTGAGCCGATTTAAATACTTTTTTTTTACACTACTCTGTAAAGTTGCACGGTATATAGATACTAAAAAGGTAGCAAGGTGCCCGTACGCTAAAAACGATTATTAAAATAGCGCGGATCAGAGCGCACTCGCTGCTCTACTCTCTGTCTGCCTGCATGCAGAGCGGGGCTCGAGGGGGCGTGGCTTCCAGCGCTCACACACACAGTGCGCGCACACAGAGATCGCTGCAGACACGAGAGACACGAGCACGAGCTTTTGAACGTCCGTCCTCGGCTTGATGGAACAAATCTCTCCAGTTGATATTAATGATGACGTGTAGTCCAGTAAAGCAGCAGTTTTAGGATCCAACAGTGTCTGAGTTCTGTTGCACACGGTCCCATCAGGCCACCTGACTGTTCTTTTTTTAAATATATATTTTTATAGTTTGAAGTTGAAAGGTTTGAAGCTGTAGTTTGAAGTCAAGTGTTGTATATGTGTTTATTTATTATCTAGTATACTTTAAACAGTTCATAATATTGTTCAATTTGAAAAAAGAAAAAATTGCCTTGTCAATAAAAAAGTATTGATTCAGGCACCGTTTAGGCACCGGTATCGTTTTAAAAGTATCGGTTTAGCACCGGTATCGGAAAAAAGCCAAACGATACCCATCCCTACCGTCGAATGGCCTTTGATAGAAGTGAACGAAAACAGGGGGGATTATCTGTAGGACGGAAGGAAGAGCGATGGGCTTTACCTGAAGCCACGACATAATTTGTTTCATTGTTCACTCCGATGCTCTGACGTTCACGCGTTTCACAGAAAAAAGAAAAGGGCCTGATACCTAGTTCCTCCACACAATATTCAGCTTCCGTTGTCTTTGTTCAGATCAGAAAATGTACCATTACATTGTGTGAGATGAGCATTATGATTGCTGCCTGGCCATCAGTAGTTTTTTAAGGGCACATAAAAGTGGAATGAGCCTGCAGCACAGATCAGCAAAAACCGAGCGGCCCGTGACTCTTTCCCTCCTCGCATCCTTGACACACAGTGTGAGCGTCGAAGGTGTGCGTGTGTGCAAGGTTGTGAGAGGAGCCAGACAGGGAGGTAAAAACAGAGTTTATATGGATCCGTCCTGACCTCTGGAGGAGAGCAAAAAAAAAGCGAACAGGGCAGGGTTTATTAGATTACTACTGATCTCTGCTGACGGACTGCCCTTCTAGGCACACAGGGGAAGACATAATAGACTGATCCTCGGCTCAATACTGCCACCAAGTGGAAAGGAATATGACAAGTTACACCAACAGCAATGCTTCAATATGGTTAACTGCAGTCCATGCCGCTGAGCTACTGCTAAATAACGAGTTATAACACTTGGAGATAAAAAACAAAACAATGTACGGGCTAGTTACCAAATAGTATTTTATTGTCAGTGAATACGATAGACAGTGTTTCCATCACAAAAAGTGAAGGTGTGAGCGCACCAGCATACAGAAACATGTGATGCCGTCCCACACATCATCTATACATTGGGTAAGTGGTAACACAATGTAGAAGAGATATGCCTAACTATTCAATTGTCAAATGATTCCACTGTAAATGTGAGCTGCAGTGGCAGGCTGTCCATTTCCTACCTCCGCTTTCAAATCATTCGATCAGCTGTTAAACAGAATCCGCCCAGCTTGTCAAACAACTAAATATCTGATTTGTTAAAGTCCATGACAATCAACTGCAACGTCCACTCTCAGTGTACTTTAATCTGCAAAGGCTGCTTCAATTGCTTTGCTGACAGAGACACAGGGGAGAAAAAATGTGATTGGATGAAAGCTTCTCCTTCAAACAAGCTGCACTGCTGCAGGCTGAAGACTGCAGCAGTGCAAAAATAATTATAATACATGTAGTGTATTTGTGAAAAACATTTACATTATAAAATAGCTCTAACTTTGTGATTCTGTTTAGGCCAGCAGAGAAGGCTTAGCAGGCCCTGACGGCCCAACACTGTGCGCTGCAACTAACTCATTATTGTCATTAGCGATTAACCCGTCCATTTTTTCCTGAAACTCAACAGCTTCACATGTCTTGGGTTCGAGCTTTATTCCAAAACTTGAAGATATTTACTTTACTATGACATAAGACAAGAAAAAAGCATCATAACATGGGAAAAGCTAGAACTATATTGGTGATCTGCTCATGAATTACTCAAATGATTAATCATTTATCAAAAATGTTGCTGATTCACTTCCTCGGGGTGAAAAACTCAAAGTGTTTGTTGGGTCACATTCTGCATGTACAATGTCCACAAACCTTTCTCAATTGAGCCGTCCGCCCATTGGGTATTATTTCCCGTGACGCATTTCTTGCCAGCCAATCAGGTTGGTTCTGTCGCCCGGGCTCTGTTGCGGGAACCAACAGACACTCAAACTAGCAACAAGTGTCCCGTTGAGAGGAGAGAGCGACCAAAGTGTGTCTGTACTGTGAGTTATGTGACGCTAGTCGGCTACATGCACGCGAATGAACGCGCATTCCGCATGCAGAGGGAAACGTTAGCTTACTGCTCAAACCAGCTAACGATACTAGCTAACACAAGGAGATAAACTGCTTAGCTAGCTACTGCTAGCTATATGCATGTTCTGAAAAACACCGGAAATAAGGTAACACTTCCTTCAAAATATAGCTACATGAGCCCCCTCACGTGCACTATCATACGTGCTGCCTCTTTATTCATCGCGTGGACGACTTTATTCTGACAGTTTGGACCGGAAGTGGTAGCGTCACAGTTTACATCCTCGCTGACAACGTCCCGTTCGCTCCTACGTGGATTTGAAGATGCCTATCACTATTCGTAGATCTGGCATTGTTATGGTGCACTGTCTCTCGCTGTATCAGTCGTTATGTTATCACGAAAGATTCGGCATAAGAGGTGTTTGCAAGAAGCATTTCCTTTCTGCAAAATGTCCCCTTTTTACCAGAGGGTCGCTCGCGTAGTACGTGGAGCAGCATTGTGGGATTCCTGGTAAATCTCACACTAGTCCTGTAATCAAAGCGTGTTCCTCTGTATTGCATGTTTATTAACCAAGGAAATGATCACTTGAAATACTGGATTTCAGTTCTTGTTCAGCCTGTTTTTTACAATCACAAATACCGGCAACACTTATCCAATTAAAGCCAATTATGTATGTGGTAATCTTAATGTATTAATACAAGCTCTGTAATCACTCAAATTCATCCCTGAATGAATAGAAACAAATAGTTACACTTATAAATTGAATGAGTTTGAACGTTTTTTGCAACACTTCTGGGGGATTTCTGTTTTCTGGATTAAAACCTTACATCTTTACACTAAATCACACAGTTGTGACAATATTTAGTGGATGCATGTTGGTGCCTTTATACAGTATTTCATCTTCACTTGGGATGAGTTGGGAGGGAAGATGTTCACCATTCGCTTCACTTGAGTACATCAATCATTTCCCCACAAATGAATATATCTGCACTAAGTAGGCCTCCTGATTATCGGTGTTGTATTTGTGTTAGTATTCACAATGCAAAGAACGCAGCAATACATACACATGATCGCATTCAGCCAGTTAATGCTTCAAGTATGTCAAAACCTTTGTTCATATATATATATATATATATATATATATATATATATATATGCACACACACACACACACACACACATGAGGGGTCATTTCTTTCCCTAAATTCTTTTTGTCTTTGTCAGTTGTCTGGGTTCCATTGGCTGATGGGGTGGACAGTATCCCTATGTCTCACCGACTGACCAAGCACGAGCTGGATGAACAGTTTGAGCTGTTCTTGAAGGAGGTAATGTACATTATTTAAACATTTTAATTTTAATTGCTACTGTATTCTATTCTTTACTGTTTTTGTATTACTGCTTTACTGTTTATTATTTATATTACTTGATTTTACTGTGTGTCTCTTGTGTGCAAGGCTGCTGTAATCCTGCAATTTCCCCATTGCGGGACTAATAAAGGATTATCTTATCTTAACTTATAATGCACATGCTGCTATGTGACTGTGCATACATTTAGGGTTGCATGAATCGCACTTGCAGAGACATGGATACGGCAACTTTGCTGGCTTCATCTGCGTATGTAAAATGGGCACTTTCACAGTATTTCCTGTTTTTTCTTTGTGCAAACCAGATAAAGATTGAATATCTTGAAATGTTATTCATTTAAATAAATACACATATACAGTGGTTTTAGAATGCTGTTCAAGATAACATTTAATCTGTCCCTGCATTTGCTGCTGTGGTCTTTTTGTTAGTGTCAAAAGGCATTCACGACTGCTGCATTTAAGCAGTCATCGATTACTTCCATAAAGTAGTTGATTCAATCAGGGGAGATGTATCATATTTTCTTCCCCCAATAACAACGACAGCTAACATTGTGATTGACAGGTCGCTACGACGGCATTTGTCCGTGTTTTGGTCGTTGAACTTTAACCCTTTCACAGTGTGTTTTCACTTCATTTCAGTTAATTGTAACGTTTTGGTGGCTGAAACATTTTTTTATTTTTATAACTGCACCATGCTAAAACCACAGATAAACGAGTAGTCCACGACCATGCACAGAGTCGAATAGTGGTTTTGACAGTCGGCTGTTCTGTGAAGAAGAATGAGTGTCTGACTCATGGTATAATATACACCGGCTTCTCTGTGACTTAAACAGTGTTTCCTGTCAGTCCGTTTCAGATGACTCTGACAAGCAGCCCCGTGCCAAAAGCAGTCAGAAATCTGCCCCGAAAACAGCAGTGCCTTGGTGGCAAGAGGACGAACACAGCGGTGGAGGAACCGGGAGAGGTAATAATGGGGAGAAGATTCTCCATGAAATAACGCCCCTCATGTGGACGTCTTCGGCTGGCAGTTTTCCAGAAGGAGAATGCGTCGGTGGCTGCAGTGGTATCAGTGTTTGAGTCTCTGCGAGAGAAGATTCCGGCATCTGTTATGGGATTTTATAACAGAAGTTATTAGTTGGCACTAATCAAGTGGCAAAAAAAGTATGTCGTGGAAAAAAACAAATGGAGGTCACTGACTCACTGGGGAATATCTGAGAGAGCTGCTATTTATTATGTATAATTGGTATTCAGGCGTATAGTCACCCTCAGTTTACTCATAACCTTATGCACTATGGATGGAAATTAATATGGAGTTGGCTGAATTGACACAAACATGTCGTGGCACTATTTATGTTGCTGATGAATGTACTTGTAGTGTAGTTACATCCCGACTTTGAAATGTGGAAAAAGGCTTTCTCTGTATCTTTCTGCCGAAGTTAAAACACAAGTCATTTTACATGAGAGATTTATTTAAACCAATAATAGACTAATTTAGAGTCTAAAGTGTGAGATATCGTAACATAGTTAATATGTTGTCGCATCTAGTGAAGAAATCTCCCTCACTGCTACGACATAACATTGAATTCATTGCACACACAAATATGCACACACAAATATGCACAAATATTCACTTCACATCTTTGTATTTGTCTGCTGTTTCTATCCTTTTTTAAACGCTGTCCCTTTGTTTACTCTCTTTCCCAAGCAGAGGTGGCCAAAAGCAGATTTATCAAAGCCAAAAAGTCTCAGCATGAGAACGACAATGGTGAGAGCATCACTATGGAGAGCTTCGAGTTATTTCAGAGCACATCCACTTTCTTTTCCATTTAAAAAACATTGTCCGTGTGAAAGCTTCATGCAGTGTTCTTAGATTGTTTCTGTACCAGTTCCCATAAGAGTCAGCTGGTTAGACCTCTGGTCAGTCCCCTCCTGCTCTCTGACGACCTACACTGGGTCTGAATTCAGCTACACTTCTAGCATAGCAGGAAGCATACAAGGGAACATAGCAGGGAACATAGCAGGAAGCATGACAGGGAACATAGCAGGGGACATAACAGGAAGCATGGCAGGGAACATATCAGGGAACATAACAGGAAGCATGACAGGGAACATATCAGGGAACATAACAGAAAGCATGACAGGGAACATAGCAGGGAACATAACAGGAAGCATGACAGGGAACATAACAGGAAGCATGACAGGGAACATAGCAGGAAGCATGACAGGGAATATATCTGGGGACATAGCAGGAAGTATGACAGGGAACATAGCAGGAAGCATGACGGGGAACATAGCAGGGAACATAGCAGGAAGCATGACAGGGAATATGACAGGGAACATAGCAGGAAGCATGACAGGGAACATAGCAGGAAGCATGACGGGGAACATAGCAGGGAACATAGCAGGAAGCATGACAGGGAACATATCAGGGAACATAACAGAAAGCATGACAGGGAACATAGCAGGAAGCATGACAGGGAACATATCAGGGAACATAGCAGGAAGCATGACAGGGAACATAGCAGGAAGCATGACAGGGAACATAGCAGGAAGCATGACGGGGAACATAGCAGGGAACATAGCAGGAAGCATGACAGGGAACATAGCAGGAAGCATGACGGGGAACATATCAGGGAACATAACAGAAAGCATGACAGGGAACATAGCAGGAAGCATGACAGGGCACATAGCAGGAAGCATGACGGGGAACATAGCAGGGAACATAGCAGGAAGCATGACAGGGAACATAACAGACAGCATGACAGGGAACATAGCAGGGAACATAACAGGAAGCATGACAGGGAACATATCAGGGAACATAACAGAAAGCATGACAGGGAACATAGCAGGTAACATAACAGGAAGCATGACAGGGAACATAACAGGAAGCATGACAGGGAACATAGCAGGAAGCATGACGGAATATATCTGGGGACATAGCAGGAACCATGACAGGGAACATATCAGGGAACATAACAGAAAGCATGACAGGGAACATAGCAGGGAACATAACAGGAAGCATGACAGGGAACATAACAGGAAGCATGACAGGGAACATAGCAGGAAGCATGACAGGGAATATATCTGGGGACATAGCAGGAACCATGACAGGGAACATAGCAGGGGACATAGCAGGAAGCATGACAGGGAATATGACAGGGAACATAGCAGGAAGCATGACAGGGAACATAGCAGGAAGCATGACGGGGAACATAGCAGGGAACATAGCAGGAAGCATGACAGGGAATATGACAGGGAACATAGCAGGAAGCATGACAGGGAACATAGCAGGAAGCATGACGGGGAACATAGCAGGGAACATAGCAGGAAGCATGACAGGGAACATACCAGGGAACATAACAGAAAGCATGACAGGGAACATAGCAGGAAGCATGACAGGGAACATAGCAGGAAGCATGACGGGGAACATAGCAGGGAACATAGCAGGAAGCATGACAGGGAACATAACAGAAAGCATGACAGGGAGCATAGCAGGGAACATAACAGGAAGCATGACAGGGAACATATCAGGGAACATAACAGAAAGCATGACAGGGAACATAGCAGGTAACATAACAGGAAGCATGACAGGGAACATAACAGGAAGCATGACAGGGAACATAGCAGGAAGCATGACGGAATGTATCTGGGGACATAGCAGGAACCATGACAGGGAACATATCAGGGAACATAACAGAAAGCATGACAGGGAACATAGCAGGGAACATAACAGGAAGCATGACAGGGAACATAACAGGGAACATAGCAGGAAGCATGACAGGGAATATATCTGGGGACATAGCAGGAACCATGACAGGGAACATAGCAGGGGACATAGCAGGAAGCATGACAGGGAATATGACAGGGAACATAGCAGGAAGCATGACAGGGAACATAGCAGGAAGCATGACGGGGAACATAGAAGGGAACATAGCAGGAAGCATGACAGGGAACATATCAGGGAACATAACAGAAAGCATGACAGGGAACATAGCAGGGAACATAACAGGAAGCATGACAGGGAACATATCAGGGAACATAACAGAACGCATGACAGGGAACATAGCAGGGAACATAACAGGAAGCATGACAGGGAACATAACAGGAAGCATGACAGGGAACATAGCAGGAAGCATGACAGGGAATATATCTGGGGACATAGCAGGAACCATGACAGGGAACATAGCAGGGGACATAGCAGGAAGCATGACAGGGAATATGACAGGGAACATAGCAGGAAGCATGACGGGGAACATAGCAGGGAACATAGCAGGAAGCATGACAGGGAACATATCAGGGAACATAACAGAAAGCATGACAGGGAACATAGCAGAGAACATAACAGGAAGCATGACAGGGAACATAACAGGAAGCATGACAGGGGATATATCTGGGGACATAGCAGGAACCATGACAGGGAACATAGCAGGGGACATAGCAGGAAGCATGACAGGGAATATGACAGGGAACATAACAGGAAGCATGACAGGGGATATATCTGGGGACATAGCAGGAACCATGATAGGGAGCATAGCAGGGGACATAGCAGGAACCATGACAGGGAACATAGCAGGGGACATAGCAGGAAGCATGACAGGGAATATGACAGGGAACATAGCAGGAAGCATGACAGGGAACATAGCAGGAAGCATGACGGGGAACATAGCAGAAAGCATGACAGGGAACAGACACAGGATTGATTATCTCCTATGAAACTGTCTTTTAAAATAATTCATATTGCTCTACCTTCCTGTACCTGCTCGTTCTGCTATCTCAAGAAAGTTCGACTGACTGTATGTATCTGTAGAGCAGCACAGAGAGGGAGACCCTTTTTTAAGGGTTTTTTAGTTAGAAGCCGGGGCATGCATCGAAAACTGAAGTATAATCAGATGCACCAGTCCACCTAGTGGTGCGTGTCAAAGAGATGTGCTAAAGAGGAGAGCTTTGGGATTGATGTCCCTCATTGCTGTTGTTTTTACACCCAACTCATGAGCTGGCAACAGCCACTTATTTCTGTTTGAGTGGAATCGACAGTGAGATTGATCTTATTTATTTTTTACTGGCTTTTCTTTGAAAAGGAAAACACAGAAGCACAATCGATTGCAGGTAATTTTAATAAAAGATGGCCAGTGTGTGTAGACAAATGAAAACAAAGCCTGGTGTAGTTTAGATGTTTCATTCTGATCGCTATTCCAGATTTAATTCGACAGTTCACCAACATTATTTGCCCGTATGTTTCTTCCTGCTGTCTGAAGTGGTCAGCGCGGAGCCCTTTAATAAGCCGGTCCCCAAACCTCGCTGCAAAGCCTCTGATAAAGCGGTGCAGTTGGACTCCCCGCACACAGACACCGAGGGAAGGCACAGAGCTCCGTCCGATGGCTCTGACGGGGCGAGCAGTGAAAACCTGCAGTGTGAGTCAGGGGAGAGGAGCCCTGATGAGACCCTCTCTGATGACGCTGCACCAGCCAGCACTGATAGTCATTCCCAGGGGGACGGTGAATATGGTAACTAACGCTCAAGCCCCCAAACCCTCTGGTCGTCTAGCGCTAGTCCCTCAGCAGTAGAGTCATATATATCCCTAGCGCGAGTAGTTCTCCTCAGTCTTTGTATCTATTCAGCTTTTAGTCTTTCTGCCTGCCACAAGGAGACCAATAGTCTTGTATGTTTGCTTACTGGTACAGTAGATATATCTATTACATAGGAGGACATTGGTTCTGTCATTGTTATTCACCGCCTGATAGGTTTGTGAAATAATTTTTATGAACTGGTAATTTATTTTAACTTCCTTAGATAATGTGTCTAATTTAACTTTAGAAATGGATTATTTGTTATTATTATGAGGACTGAACAGGTAGTGGACAGTGGTAGCAGTATGGGCCCATGAGTAGTAGTTGTCACGCCGAGGCTCGAAGAGAGGACCCAAATGCAGAGAAAAAACAATTTATTCTAAACACAAAACTGAAAAAAAACACTACGATCTAACCGAAAGGAGGAACACACAGTACGATCAGACAAGGGAACAGAAGAAACACAGGGTTTAAGTACACGGGGAAGGTGTGGGTGATTAGACACAGGAGGAAACAATCAGCAGACAGTCAACAGACAGGAAGTGCAGGGAAACAGGACACACGAGACAGGACTTCAGAATAAAACCGGAACACAGAAAAACCCAAACCGTGACAGTAGTAGTAGTACACAGTGTGCGTGTCCTCATCCATCTTGCAATACGTGCGAACATGTAATTGGCGAACTCTTTCATCATTTAACATGTTTTTTATTAAGGACGACCGAAAAAAGGCTCAAGCGAGGAAAGTATAGTCGAGATAAAAGTCACTGCACTGACAGGTGAGGAGAAGAGGTTGCAGAAAGGAGAGGAAGGATATTCTTTCTGAGAAAATGTCCTAATTACTCAATCAGTCCCCATCTGCAGCTGATAGTCCTCAGTGTTGAATGACTGTCGACACAAGAGGAGTACACTCGAGAAGTACCTCCAAGTATAATAAATAGCTGCTCTACTTCCAGCTAATAGCCATAATCTCTGAACAAGGTTCACTCGTGCTTTTCTATGACACGTTCCTCCAGGACTGCTGGGATCTGGGAAGACTTTCAGGAAGTCTTTGAGGGAGTCTGTTCGACAGGAGGACGAGGATCCAGGAGATGCTGGTTTGAAGGGAGCCGGGCTGAAAGCAGCTGCATCCAGCAGAGATGAGCTGGGTAAGACTGATGGGCACACAATAGTTTTTCTGCCTCCCTGTCAGTGATAGCTGTGGATGACGGCATGATGTTTTCATTTTCTACGACCGGTTGGAGGTCAACGGTCAAGGTCACTGTGACCTCCCATCCGTCCCATTCTCCTGAAGGTGATTTCTCAAGGAATTTTTGAGGGAATTTCCTCAAATGTGGCACAATCGTCCACCTGGACTCAAGGATGAGCTAATTAGAACTTGGGGGTCAAAGGTCACTGTGACAAAAAAAAACGGTTTTGGCCATAACTCATTAATTAATATGCTAGTTATAACAATTTATAACAAATGTCTAACTGGATAAAATGACGAAGTGACGACATTTTAGACAGATGTGGTTTTAAGCTGCAACATGATTGCTTGGTGGAGGCATACAGTCATTGTATTACTATTAGTTTGGCTAGTAGTTAGTTGGATCAACAAAAAACAAAGACATCTGCGGCCGCCCATCCTCCGCGGGATATTTCAGTTTAGAGGAATCACACTTGTGCTCTCTGTTTATGTGTGTTCATCAGTGATGGTACCAGCTGCTAACGTGACAGCTATCGGCTTGGACACGATAGAGGAAGAAGAGGAGAAAGCCAGGTTCTTTGCCCAACTAGAGGCAGGAGCTCTATCCACTATAGATTACTCCATTCTGAACCGAGAGCTGGACTCAACAAGCTCTACCGTCGCTACTAACCTCAGGTATGTAAGCAGCCATGCTGGCATATGACACCCTCTAAGCACTGAAGGACAGAAGTAGTCGAGTAGAGACAATAACTCATTTAATAGAAGAACATTTTGTTTCCTTGACTATAGTACTTAGTACGGTTTGAATACTCTTCTCGGAGGTGACATCTGTTTTCCACTCAAACCAGTGTTCTTCTGTTGCTTGTACAATGCACAGTTCTGGGTTTCCTTTTGGGAGGCGGTTGACCTCACGCAAGAACATTCACGTATTCATGTCCGAAACGTTCAACCTTTCCCATGAAAAGTTGCTAGTACAGGTGTTCCACACCAGATTTAGCAAAACCCTCTAAAAGGCACAGACTTGCCGTGAGTGGCTTGTTCCAACTTGATGAATGTGTATGCGTTGTTTGTGAAATCTGTATTACTATACTACTATATTATATATTACTCTAAAAGGCCAGCTGTTCTGCCATGAAACAGAAGGAATACAAAGAGGTATGTCAAACACTCTGTGGTTTCTGACAAAAATTAATAATTTTTAACACTATAATTAGTGATATCACTGCAGCTGTCGATCTGTTGTCAAAATAGCCGTACTAAGACAGAAAGAAAGGTTGTACTGTTGCAAAGTGGGCAAAGATACAAAGGCGGTTGAAAATCAACAAAGTTTCCCTTAAAATCAAAGACGTTCATGACTTCTTTGCGAAGGGCTTTAATCAGTCATGGAGATGGATGAGAGAATACGCTCCGTTACAGGGGATGTTGCACTATTCACTAGTGATGGCGAGATGAAGCTTCCTGAAGCATTAAAGCTTTCCATCCAATTGGTTCGCTCATGTGCCGAAGCTTCATGGAGCTTCATCTGCTCTACTGCGCCACCAAGTGGACAATAGATGTAAAACAGGCAGAGTGATCATAACGACACCATGGCTTTGGTGTGTGAAGCTTTAAATGGAATAAATTATGTTTGTGACGCCAATACATCAATTATTAACCTATTAATATTGTGTCTATCTTTATGATATATTGGCGGGGTCAAAATCAAAACTCGAAACAAATTGGGAGAGGGTTGTGATGTGACTGTGGGTCAGTGGTTAGAATATCTGACTTTCAGTCAGAGGATTGGCGTTTCAAGCCTCAGCTCCGCTTGTTGATGTGTCCAATTTTTTTAAAGTAAAAATAAGAACTTTTCCACAGTGCTGGGCTTTTTGAGACTATTTCACCTGCTTTATAAAATACCCTTTCACAGGCACACATGAAGCTGGTACAGAGAGGAAGGGGGGAAATCCATTGAGTTTCTCTGCCCCTTATATTTCAAATCGCACGGCAAACCCACGAACCATTTTCTGAATCAGTCACGTGGTACGGCCGGCTCGCGAGGCTTCGAACGTCACCGCATACGTCATCGACACAAGCCTCGATACGCACTTCACCAAAATCTACCTGGATTACTCGACACGCGCATCGAAGCCTCGACACAAAAGGACACATCACTACTATTCACCTGAGGACGTTCGACTGGATAAAGACTCTGAGGAAGCTGTTGAAGCGTGAGACATTTTCTGGCAACCACTGAATCACAAAGGGTGTTGGGTTGCAAAGTGTAAGCTTCATAGATTGGTGTCAACGACTAGTAACATTAACGGGTAAATTGTAATTTCAGCAAAAAACGTACTGGGCTCTTGTAATTTCAGCAAAAAACGAACTGGGCTCATGGCTTATGTTATTTAATGTGTGTCATGTGTCATACTAGAACTGAGAAGATACAGCTGAGATTATTGGTGCGGGTTAATGCCCATACTATCATCTTAGTATGCCGGAAAAAGATGCTTATACCTATAACGATTCCAAATTATAATATAATATTTCCCCAGCAACATATTGCATATTCTGTGACGGCATTGCATAGACCTATTAAGCTCATTCAATATAAATAAATAATGGAGTAAATGCAAAGACGCTCAAAATCAACGGAATGCAACTCTGCAACAAGAGAGAAGACCGTAACAAATATCTCAGCGTTCCGATGTCTGCCTACTTGTTCTTACTGAGGAAAAGGATCGACATTGAGGGTAACATGCAGTCTGGTCACATCAGTCCAGTGGCTGTATCCAATGTCTTTTTCTTTTTTTACATTAAAATCTTTGATTGAGTTTTTTTTTTAAATGTCTATTATCATATTTGATCAAAAGATAGGGAATTATTGTGTATAAATGTAATGTGTGTGCCAGCCTTGCCATTCCCAGCGTTGACCAGTCTGTCGGCTTTGTACCCAGGGATGGGGGAATTTCCCATTAACAAGTTAACAACCTTGTCCACGCTGCTAGCTAGATCCATGTCAGCCAAATAACAGACCACAGTATATGTCCAGCAGTATGGAAAGCATCTAAAGTTCTATTCCAGTCTGGGTGATTTGGGTTCAAGGGACAAATATTGTTCTAGTAAGTTATAATCTTGGAAATGCACTGGTCACAAGGGCCACATGATTTCGCAACATACCCATGTATGGTACAAAACAACTCCTGCAGTTTGATGATAAACTGCTGTTATGAATCATGAGATAAGTTACTGAGGTTCGTGGTCGATATAGTATTTCCCTCTGTGATATTAAGAGGTTCATCAGGCCCCGACAGACGTGCCAGAAGTTAACCTTGAACAGCAGGGTTTGTACTGACAGATCTCACGTGGGTCTTGGGTAATGTCTTTGCTGCTTCAGGGTGGTGACTGTAATGTGATGAGGATGAATGTCGTCCCTCAAGGAGAGCGGAGGAAGCCGTGCAGCAGAGTGATGATGATGATGATGAAGGGAAGGCCAGAGTCCCAGCGGCGGTCAGAGAGTCTCCAGGTAAGAGCACTCATCCCTTGGCAACCCTGTTTTATTATCTGTCTGATTCCGTGTGTCTAAATCAGGTCGTTTCTCTCTCGGTCGTTACAGGATCTCCAAATTACAGTGAAGATTTTGAGGAAGAGGAGAACAGAAAAGATCTTTCAGAGGAGGTTTGTAGTTCAAATCTGTAAGGATTCAATTCAGAAAGTGTCGTATGATAAGTTAGGACCTTATTGATAAACAAAACGATTTTGACTCGAGGTCAACTTACTAACTTTCTTTGAGCTTTCAACTACATGACGACACAGTGATTGGCTCAGTTGTCATCATGTGACCTGAACCTCAGCCGTGTGCCAGGTCCATTGCGGTCCTCTGTCTGTCTCACAGCACAGAGGCTTGTGGGTCAGAACAGAAAGCAGCATGCGGACTTCCATACTGCAAAATGAGCCCGTATGCAGCAGAACATCCTGCTATTTCTGGCATGTTGCATTCTATGCATTGGAACATGCTACATCTTTTTCCGGCATACTAAGATGATAGTATGGGCATTAACCCGTACCAATAATCTCAGCTGTATCTTCTCAGTTCTAGTATGACACATGACACACATTAAATAACATAAGCCATGAGCCCAATACTAACGCAAGAGCTGCAAACCATTTGCTATTCATATCTGTATACTGAAATATCACAAACTGACATCTTGCTACATGATTCAGTAATTCATCCTATGATCTTGTTTTTCTTTTCAGAAGACTAAATTGTCTCCAATTCTTGCCAAAGGTAAGAGAAAAAGACTCAGTGGTCAGCTGGGTGTTAGGAGGAATACAGTCTTTCAGTAAAAGAGAAAGTGGAATGTAGTCTGACTGAGACAAACAAGCCGTACACAACACTTATCACGTATCATTAAATAAAGAAGCACTACAGTGGAAGCCATGTTAATGCTAATAATGAATGTATGTGTAATCTCACTCAAATGTCTCTAGTTTCAAGCTCTCTCGCATCATGTGAATCAACAATTACAGAGAAGCAGTCGTTGGCAATGAACATCTCAGCTCTCAAGCTCCTTTAACGTTCTCATTAAATGGGCTCATTGGTGTTAGTTGAAATTACCGACTGCCTACCCAGTGTGTATTTATGTATTTATGTGTGTATTTATGTGTGTGTGTATATATATATATATATATATATATATATATATATATATATATATATATATATATATATATATATAATAATGTGTGTGTGTGTGTGTTGTCCTGCTATACTGGGCGAATGGACAGAAGTTGTTACCAGGAATAACGATATGCTTCGAGAGCCGATCTGAGCTGCAAATAAAACCGACTCCAACTAAACTTTTGTCTCAGTGTCTCTCCATGATTCCCTGGATGCCTCCGGTGGAGGAGAGAGAAGAACGGAGGCAGCAGGGTCACTGGACAGAGGTAACGCTAACACACACATAGGCTCAGTAAGTCCAGTAGCACAAAACAAAACCAGACTAGATCATGCAATCTGGAAGTAAACAAGGTTACTTTGTTCCATGAAATTTGCATTTTCTTTAAAACAATAAATATTCAAAAATGTGAGAGCCAGCTTTATTTAAAGGCAGTGGGTGACAAACTATTGCCCCTTTTTTAATGTATTGCTCCAATTGTTATCAAGATTGGTTCACAATGGATCATTTATGCCCATCTCATCCTTTTAGAAGATTCTAGATAGTTCCCTTGATGTATTGATGCATAACCCATGTTGCATTTTGTTTGTTTTTTAAACAGAGTGTCTGTTACAAATTAGTAATTCAAGGACACAAACTTGCGCCCTGTGTAAAAAAGTATTCAAGTTCAGAATCATACATTGAGATAAATATCATTGCATAGACATCTCAGTCTTAGAAAATCATACATTTTGTTCTGATGAAGTCCGCAAAATGTATTTTCTCACGATACATCAGTGAGCTTCCTCTGTTTCCTATCAGTCAAATCCAGGAACTCATGATTCATGGCCGTTCCCACACAAATGAATTTTTAGATATGTCATTTTTCATTATTATAATGCCTAAAACGAATTAACCTACGTAATACATGTTGGTTATGTTGTTATCTTTCAATATCCTGATATTATGATGGAGAGACCACTAGTTTACGTCTGATCTTTCTGTCCAGGCCAGTCGTATGTGCAGAGTGGAGCCTCGGACATGGAGGCTCTCCAGGAGGCCTACAGACAGATCCACGTCGTGGAACATTCAGAGGACCATCATCCCCATCGTTCATCTGTGGAAGGGAGGGGGAGGATCCACAGATCTGTGTCTCCATCCTCTCCTCCTCATCGTGCCACTCAGTCTCTTCAGCCAGCTTCTACCAACGAGTCAGGTCAGACCGTGCTTTCCAACCGTGAGACCTTCTGGGGATTTTTAAAGAAAATTAAAAAAAATAAGTACACTGCAACCGCATTTTTTACGTTAAATACTTTTTATTTTACTTTTGATTCTAAGGAAAAAAAATGGAATACTTTGCATGAACTAATATTCATAATAGTTTTAGTATTTATTTCTCTTTGTAAACATGCTCTCCATTTCTCTCTTTGTCTCTTGAATGTAAAGTCTCTTTAAGACACGACAACAGAAGCATTGTGCTCTGAAACTCATCATTTCTAGAAGCTCAGGAAAATATGGAAACCATGAGAGGGCAATGAAAAATAGAAGTCTCCCGAAAAATCGTGATGGTTGGTTGTTAGAAAACGTGTTACTCGACACCGGTTGTAAAATCATTAATTGGGACATTTATTTCTTTGCAAAAAAAGGACAGAGATACAACGTGTTACTTTACTAACTGCATATCCAAGTCTGTTCTCCGAACGAGCGGAGAGTTACCTCTTTAATACATGAAACACAATCACAGAAGCCCTCATGACGCCTTGCACGCATCGTGAACCTTCCTCCTGTCATCCCATAGATATGTTTTCAGCCTTAAGAACAACAATGATGTGTTTTGAGATCGTTTGACTCTGAAACTGAGCATTGCGTAAGGGAAAGTTCACACCGGAGTCATAATTAGGGTAAAGTTCACTCATACGTCACAGGCCATGAAACAGCAATTATTAGAGGAAATGTTTTTTTCCCAACATTTGACGAGTGTGACCACCAAACTGCAAACAGTATTTGTAGCTGTTGGTGGGGTCCCTCTGTCTGTCTCTATGATTCACTGGTCCAACGGGAGGAAGGATGCTTCTACAAAGCTGCATCCCAGTTAAAGGCCGGGTTGGTAATCTTGCTAAAGTCGTCAACACTGACAGTCTATCCCTTCAGGTCCTCCTGCAAAGCCACTAAATGATCATAATGATAAACAACAAACATGGCTGTTGTTAGTATTCACAGCTGTTAAGCTAGCAGCTTGTGGAAGACTCTGGTGACGAGCAATGAGAGCACGTACCGAATGCACGCAGACAGGCAAGTAGCCAGTAATCAATCATTCATTGATTTCTGTTGGGATGTAATGAGAATTTTCACAAAAATTCCTCTAAGGGCCTGACTCCTCAGGGAGACACGCCCAGTGTAATGTACTGTCAGTGGAATTGAATCAAACATTCAGGAAGTCCTTTACTGTTCTGTAAGCTCATTACAGGACTAAAGTATGTTGAATCATTATTTTGTTTATGAATATAGAGCTTCCGACTGCAGAAGAGTTGATGAGACCCATCCGGCCAGAGACGGACCATCTCAGAGGCTTCACCCTCCAGCCTGCCAGGTTAGGACTGTACAATCTCACCAGCAATTATCCAAAATATAGACGTCACAAAACTGTCATGAACATGTAATAACAGAAGTGTTGATGGTAGAGCATGCATATGAATATAACTGTAATTCCAGTTCAGACAGGATACTACTAATATCACTTTCAATGTCTTTTGTCATATTTTAAGACCCTAAACAAATAGTCTTCAAAAGATTAAACTAATTTGAATAAAGTGATTCATCAGATTAAATGAGCTAGTCTTAAAAATATTTTTTTTTAAACTTTAATTATTATGTCTGATTGATTGCTAAGATTTAAATATGAAACAACAACAAATATGGATTGAGCCAGAATATGTATTTAGATAAAAAGCATGCTGTCAATTTTGTGTCATTTTTTTAACAAATGACTTTTGGACTCAACTTAACTGGAGTTATTGGAAATGTTTGGGGAACAAGAGTGAAAGTTAAAAACATTTGCTCTGCAAAAATTCATTAATACTCAAGTCCGCACACATTCTCTGACAAATAGTTATTTTTATTCTAGATCTGGACACAAAAAAGTTTGATATCAGTTATCGTTTGACTGAAGAAGTTTTATTACTCATTTGTACGAGATTATTTTGGTTGATAGTTTACCAAAATACAGAATAAGCTTAGATCAATGATAACAATAATACCTAATAATAATAATGAGCCTGTGAATAATAATACCTAATAATAATGAGCCTGTGAATAATAATTCCTAATAATAATGAGCCTAGATCAATAATAATAATACATAATAATGAGCCTAGATCAATAATAATAATACATAATAATGAACCTAGAGCAATAATAATAATACATAATAATAAGTCTACAAGAGAAACAGCTTTTTCCCTGTACCCAAGGCTTAAGCCTGTGTATTTGAGTTAATCAACACGAATATCCATCATCTACAGTCTGAGGTCATTGTAGGACGACACCACTGTACCATAGACATCAGACACAGATCTGATTCGTGCTTTAATTGACTTCCAAACAGCAACGCAAACCTTTGTTGAAAGCGTTTCAGCGTGTCTCTTCACGTTCTGTGATTACAGTGCTGGAGGACTGGAGGACCAAGAAAAGACACCCCGCTTCTTGGAAAGGATGTTCCCAGATGCGACGCCTCCAGACTCACAACTGAAGCGAGCAGAGCCGGCTGACCCCGCAGCCAGGGGGTCGACCTGTAGCTCCCCAGACCCGCCCAACCTCACGTGGAGCCTCAGACAGGAAGTAGAGAAGCTGATGCAGGATCAGAACAAATACTCTTCCACGTCGTCTCAGGCTGGCAGAGCTAAGAAACAGGTGAGGAACACTTCAAACTATTCTCCATTTCAGGAGAGCTTGGATTTGTAATCGTATCAGACAGAACACTCAGTGGATCAAACATAGTGGGCCTAATGTTCCCCCCAGGCCTCACATGGATCCGCTGTTTCCCGCTCCTCTTCGTCTTCAGTGAGGAAGCCCACTGGGACCCCTGTGAGAGGCAGGAGAGTGGAGGGGCCTTCCAGTTCCTCAGGGCTGAGTAGAGCATCTGCCTCAGCCAAAAGCCAGCCTTCTGTTTCCCGTCCTCTGCAGCATCCACCAGAAAAACACAAAGTCACAAAAAGCCAAGACAAAGAGGACTGCACAGGTTATTTATGACACTCACACACAAAATATCAAGTCATTAAACTACTCAAACTTATGGGGTTTGGCTCTCGCTACAAAGGGTATAAACATTTATTTGTATTTGCTTCTAAGTCTACGTAAAGATTTCCATCCTCTTCATGTTATTTGTTATCTTTGGAATTCATTTTTTTTTGTATTTTTTGTATCCCTTCGTGTCTTCATAATGCAGAAGCCTGGCGTGGAGGAGTGTTATCAATGTGTTGTGTTTGGAGTGTTTGGAGCTGCTGAATACCTTCTGTGTTTGTTGGATTAGCAGAGCCGGGCCTGAAGGCGAGCGGTGAGCTGGTGGCGTCCGTTCAGTCCTTAGTGTCTGTCCTCCAGCAGCAGATACACACCAGCAGTCCCCAGAAAGTCCCCAGACTGACACATCGGCTTCCAAATAACGTAGGAAAAAATGAAACTACATCTCTTTTTGGTGTTCAGATGACATCCTGCATGCTTTCTAGTCGGGGGTGTGTACAGAAGGAGCGCCGTCGTTCCTGTATTGCAGGACAGAGATACAGTTATTTCGCGTTATTGTGCTGCTTTAGTCGGACAAATGTGACTAACAATAGAATTTTAAATGTTTGCATTTCACTTTGGTGTGAGATGTCAGTGTTTGCAGACGGGATGCCGGTGAGGGGTCATGTCTTTGTTGCAGCGCTGGTTAACCCTGCTGCTGGGCCGGCTCCTGAATGGATGAAATACACGTCACATAATGTGTTTCTTCTATGACCAAACTCGATTATGTCGGGCTTGGTCCTCCTTGGTGATGCATGTGATGTCAGTGTTGACGTCTGACTTGCAGAGGGAGGAGGACGGCTCTCTGCTGGAGGAGCTGAGAGGCCAGCTGGCTCACAAGGAGAGCGAGCTGCAGCTGATGAAGGAAGGCGCAGAGGAGCTCAACTCCCTCAGACAGCAGAACTACCTTCTGCACAGCAAGGTGCTCAAACACACTCACAGCTCAGGACCTTTCAACACGTTGCCTTGTAATCTTATTGTTGGCTGTAGACTCCTTCATTTGTTTCGATGCATACATCTGTAGTAGCAACAACGACACAACGATAAGTAGTAGATAAGCGGTCGTGTTTTCTCTCTCCTCAGCTGAGAAGTGCAGAAGAAGCCAGTCAGAAGAAGAGATGGGCCGAGGCCACTGACTCAGAGGGAAAGCTCCAGCAGATTGATAAAGAGATAAAAGAGCAGGAGACACTCATCAAAGGTTACCAGCAGGTTGGTCCTCCTGAACGTTTATCTCTTTATGTGGCTTCATGTTCACTGTGCATTCCTGTCGGGGGTTAATCTGCGTGGGCTTCCCTTTCCCCCATTTAACCAAATCTCTTTTGAGATATCTTTTTCTGATATACTGTAATTTCAAGCTCGTCGACTCTGTTGTGCTTTTGTGTTAGAAATGTTTGTGTTTACAGAAATGTACTTGCTCTGTTAGGATGAAGACACAAAGACCAAACTACTTTTAATGTTATCAAACAAAGAGACATTCTCCCTCCTTGTTTCTAAAATGGTCCTAAATTGATTATAGAGAACCTCCTCGTGTCATGAATGAGGTGGTACAAGAGCTGAAGCAGCGGCGCTGTGCGTGTCTGACCAATCAGCGACGGCCATCCCTGAAACCCCTCCTTCCCCCACATCCCCCCCGAAAGCTCTGCTGGTTGAAAAGGGGCTTCAAATTCTGCTCACTACAGAGTTAACTATGAGGTGTCAGTTATGCAGGGAGGAGTGAATCTGAATGAGGGGGGGATTTCGGTCACAGCCTAAATTACCCTGTTGTGCTCCTGCACATACAGTCTGACTGAGATAACGTCGCACTCCCTCAGAGGAACACTATTTCCATTGTGCCAGCTCAGTAGTCTTAATTCATTCATTCTTAACATGAAGCAGGCTGCCACGAAAAACCCTCACTCATGTCTCAATTGCATGATGTGTAGTTTTCTTTCTGCTTCTTTTTCCTCTTGTAGTTTGAACAGTTGTTCTTATTCAAGTGCAGTAAAGCTGAGCTTTCTTTTGCAGGAGAATGAGAAGCTGTATTTGCAGATGAGGGCTCAGCAGGTTAAGAGTAAAGCCAACGAGGAGGCCATGTTTAGTGAAAACCAGAGGCTGCTGAGTGAGCTGGCTTTCACAAGGTGTGTCTATCAGAGATCGTTGTGAATGTCTTCCAAGTGTGAATGTCCATTTCTTTATTTTTTCTGAAAATGTAGTTAACTGTTGCTTGTTTTCTCGATGACATTGTTCCATCTTCACCAGGGAGCAGCTGAATAAAACCTCAGGGACCGTGGGAAGTGTTTGCTTAATGGATCACACTCAACGCATTACAGACTTGTTGGCTCAACTAAATACACTTCAGGTGCGTACCCCAGTCACTGGAGGTCACCTCTTGTCTTCTCCAGCCCACACTGAGCAGCTGCATCTGCATTCAGATATAACTGACAACTGTTTATTGGTGACAATGACCCATCAGCTGTTTTATTGAGCAACTTGCGGAGATTGCAATTCCATCCATAGAACCAGTCATTGAGGACACGCTCAGTGTTCAGGAAACCAACAGAGGGATGTGTTTCTGTGTGCAGAGGAATGAGGCCAAGCTGTCTGAGGACGTCCACACACTGAAGCAAGAGAAGCAGGCTCTGGAGGTAGACCTGCAGCTGATGAAGACAGAGAGGGAGCTCGCGAAAGCTCAGGCTGTGTCTGCCTCAGGTGAAACTGGATTCAGAGCAGTGCTAGAATTGAGACGTTTATACTGAATATGCAAATATTTGTTTTACTGACGACGTGTATCCATGTTCTGAATGTGTCAGAGGACAAGACTTTTGAGATGCGCGTAATGGAGGACGGGCACAGAGAAGACGTGGCGGCCCTGAAGAAGAAGCTGCAGTGGTTCGCTGAGAACCAGGAGCTGTTGGACAGAGATGCTGGCAGACTGAAGGCCGCTACAGCTGAGATACACCAACTCCAGGAGCAGGTGAGGCTCACCTACCTCTTACCACTTATCAGGGTGTCTATGGCAAGACACTTTACCCCAAATTGTGTGTGTAAATGGGAGTGAATGCGTAGATGGCTTGTGTGGTAGCCTCTCCCATCAGTGTGTGAATGACATGTAGTCTTACAGCACTTTGAGTGGTCGTAAGACTAGAAAGCTGCTCTACAGGTCCACTATATTTACCATACATATCTATACATCGTAGATAAGACAAAAAAACATGCATTCATAGATGCATGTACTCCAACAGACCACTTAATTTGGTCCAATTAGGATCAGCTGGTCTGGATCCCATCTGAAGCCCAGGTCCTGGGTCGCCTTGTATAAACAGTGAAGGACTAAAAACACAGCAATGACTTGCAAAGCAGTCGGACCCAAAGGGCGTCACCAAAGCATGTTGACATTTGTACGAGTAAAGACAATATAACATCTTTAAAAAAAAAAAAAAGTAAATCAAAAGACTATTTTCTGCCTAAAACTTATATTGTTGTGTGATGTGTTTTATCAACATTGTTGTACTTTGTGGCATAATTTATCAGTATGAACGTGCATAGGTTTTAGTGTTTCACCACATATTACTCATAAACATTTTGTATTTCAAGCTAAACACTCAGTTTTAGTTTTTATATTCCACCACAAACACAGCTCCAACTTCCTCATGTCGTCTGTCTTAGTTTTTATCACTACAGCTGTCTGCACTGGTAACACTGCAGCATGCGCTTCACTCACATACCTGCAGCGCGGATGTCGTTCTTTCCTTTAATCTCCATCTCTAGTTCTGTATGGAACTGTGGTTCTATTAATTCTAGATGGCTTTCTCTGTGGTGGTCAGGAAGAATGAAATAGATCTCCACACCCCTGAGAGATGATTTCTGCTGGTCTATGTCTTGATAGGTGGACTCCAGGTGGAGTGAGTGTGGTGTCACGTGTGCTTTGGGATGTGGAGTGCAATGCAACATCACACAAATACATTTTCCATGCTGCATTCAAATCAAATCAGAACACAGAAAACCAAGTAAAGCGGTGTGATGCATGTTAGTGCCGCCCAGCAGAGAGCAGCAGAGACATCCATGGGGTGCGAGTGAGCGGCTTCTTTTTTTTGAGAGGAAGACGCATCATCCATGCCAAAATGAAAAACTATGGGTTCCATCTCATCAATGTTGCCAGCTAATGGCAGCATGACAGATGGAAATATATAGAACAACATGTATTTCCCGCTCCACTTGTGAAAGCTCAACAGATGGTGTGTCTGCTGTGTGCGCAGCAACGTGAGCGGCTGAAGGAACTGAGTTATTGCAAGTAATACACATTGTATCGACATGGCAATACTGTTTTCTAATCCCACGAGGTGCAATATTTATACAAATAAAATAGCGTGGTGCTGCGAAGATGTTTTGGCCTACACATCATGTGCTACAGACGTAAAAGAACCATCTTTGTATGGTAAAAAAAAAAGGAATCACACCAATATAATTTGTGAGATTTATGATGTAAGAACATCATTCAATCTAATATTGCAAATCATATCGCATTGTCATTATTAGTCCAAATGATCACAACTATATATATATATATATATATATATATATATTTTTTTTTTTTTAATCGTTCATCCCTAGTGTCAGCTATGATGTGTGGCAGGAAGCCAGTTATCAGTTCAATGCTGCTGACTGTGTTCTGATTGACAGCTTGTCTCCACGTCAGGTAGAGCAACTGAAACGTGTGGGCAAAAGAGGCAGTGAGCAGCAGAGGAAGACCAGAGAGAAAACCGTGGACACTAAGAGGATGCAGGACCTTGAGCGACAGGTCTCTGACACAAACAAACACGCTGACTGATCACACTTGTTACCGTCGCTCTCCCTTCCACTGGAGTTTGAGTCCCTCCATCATTCCTTCAGTCTTTCTCTCTCCACCAGGTGAAGGAGCTGGAGCAGATACTGAGACGCAGGAACCCAAACTCTCTGCCCGCTCTGATCTATGCTGCAGCGGCGGCCGGCTGTCAAGAGGACGCGGCCGCCAAGACGCCACCCGGCAGGATCAACGCCCTGCTTGAGTGCAGGATCAAGCGCCTGGAGGCGGAGCTGGAGGGCCACGATGAGGAGGCCAAGCGGGGCCTGAGGGCCATGGAACAAATGTTCCACAGGATCAAGGTACAGCGAATGTCACTCCAGCTGTAATAACTGCTGGATGATGTCGTCACCTCTGTGTCAACAATTTCAGTGACATTGTCAGAACAATATATTAGTGTTATTATTATTGTGCAAGCATGTGACCTAGGCTCAATGACGAGGTTGTAACAATGAGGTACAATTTCCTGATTAAGCCTGTCGCCGCCGCAGTTGTGGTTTACCGGAAAGGATGCATTTTCTATCCTCCGGGGTCGGGTAGTAATGGAGCAGCAGCAGCTAGGAGAACGGCAGAATGTGGCTGAAAATCCTAAAAAGAAGGAAGCGTCCATGAGTTCTCCTGCAGGCATACGTCTTGCCGCACGAGCGCCAAGCTAGCACAAAGGTGTTGATGCTCGTCGTTCTGTCCTTTTCTTTATTCTCCAAACGCCAGAGGGCCTACAAACTAAATGTACCTTGAAGAAGCAAGAAGATAAAGAGTGGAACCGGCAAAACGCCATAAACCAACCTCCAAAAGTTGATCACTAGTGCCTAGATTTCCTTAGGTAGTAAGAGGAGGTAGGGTCACAGGATTTTATTAGTTATCAGCACGATGTTGACCAAGGACCAACACATTGGCATAAACTGCAACAAAATGTCGTGCAAAACAAACTTTCCGAATTGATTTCTGAAAAACATGAAATTGCGTGCGCCGTGTTTAGCTCCGCTATGAGCAGCAGATCTCCGAGCAGCAGCAGCAGCTGGAGCAGCTGGAGGCAGCGGGGTCCGAGCCACGGCCGTCTGAGGCTGGAACGTTGGAGGACGAGCTGCGGCGTGCGGAGCAAAGCCATCAGGAGAGAGAAAGATGTCTCCAGGACCAGATTGAGTCTCTCCAGCAGCAGCTCAAGCACACGGTTGGAGCGGGAGCTACCCAGGTAATTCACACGCAGAAGCACCTGAACCAGCTTCAGCCTCACTATGTCGATGAACGCTGCATAGATTAAACACAACTCACAGAAATGTGTGATTCTTTACCGACTATGTAGGATATTGGTGATGATATAAGTGATGATTAGACAAATCCAAGGGGCTGATGATATAACCTCACTTGCCTTCACAGGCCCAACCCAGTCCCGACCGACACCGGCGCCAAGCCGAGGCAGCGTTTGGCTCCCGGATCGAGCGGCTGAACAATGACCTCGCCTCCAAGACGCGGAGCATTCAGGAGCTTTGCCGCACTGTTGAGAGACTGCAGAAGGAGAGGAGGAACATGATGTTTGTCCCCAACACGCGACCAGAAACCCGTCCTACGGAGACGAAGAGGCAACCAGCCAAAACGCCCCGTTCTGCTCCTGCAGGAGGGGAGAAGGCGTTCCCAGCTGCTCATAGTGAGAAGACCTACCAGCCCACCAGCTTCACAGGTACGGACGTGGACGTTTTGTTCCGGCCGTCTTTCCTCCGCATGAATATCATAATTTATTCCACGCTCTGGGTGAATGCTAGATTCTGATTGTCCTTTAGTTCCATATAATGGCCACCTACTAAGGAGTTCCACCATTCTGAATGAATGCGTTGGCCACATTAAATGAAGAAAACAATATTATTTGCAACAGTGGTTCATCCTCTGAAGGGGGGAGACTTTAACACACAAGAAGAAGTAAGTTACACTGTCTCTCTGAGCTTAAGCATAGTTTATACTCGCTGTTGTGAAGCCAGAAAATGGCGTGATGACAGATGTGATTTCAGTACATATGTTGCAGCCAAATTCATCCTTTGTTTCTTTATAATGCATTTAATACTTTTTTCTTTACAGGGCTCGTATAAGGACATCCATTAGTCCGTGAATATGAGATTAGAGTTTCCAGATAATTACAATGCCTCCTCTTCATAGTGGAGGTTGCTTTGTGACTTTCTGTCGGTTACACCTCCTGTCTGTCTGTCTGTCTGTCTGTCTGTCTGTCTGTCTGTGGGAGTGTCTCTGGGTTACTCTCCTTGTCTTCTTGATTCTTCACAGCTCATTTTGTTTGTACGTTTATCTCGCATCCCATACGCTGTTCAACTCACTACTTCAGGCTGCGGCCAAACAGTAGACAGGACCTCTCATTTGTTTGTGAAAATCTGGATATTGATTTGGGGACGTTGACGTGGATGGATAGCTAGCTAGTCTTGTCTTGACTTGTAATCTTGCTAGCATAATGTTAAAGTGAGGTGCATCCTACTTACTGGAGTAGCGAACAACGTTTTCATTGCATAAGTACCTTAGGGAATGGTAAGGATTGCCCCAGGTATTAGCAAACCCTCAGGTGTTACCAGGGAGTGAAAAACACATGGGAACTCCGAGATGTCACTGCTTTTTGACAGGCAGTCACATCTCGGAGGTTGTGCAGGAGAACGAGGCTCTGAAGGAGCTCGTGGAGCGGCTGCAGCTGCAGAGCGAGCAGGAGAGGGAGTTGTTGGGGTCTGACGCTCTACAAGCCAAGGAGGAGCTGTGCAGGTCTGTATCGGTGCGAACACACCAGCTGATGATTCCCGCAGAGCGCGGATGCCATCAGACGGCTGACATGGTTGTGATCTGTTAGGCTCGAGGGCCGCTCTGCAGAGCAGCTGTCCTCCATGAGAGCAGAGCACCTCCGGGTGCTGGACCAGCTGCGTGCCGCCCATGCTCTGGAACACGCGTCCTCAAAGGTCGCTGACCTGGCCAATAAGCTCAACACTCAGGAGGTACGGGCTCCTTCTTTAGTCTCCACATGTCAACAGGAAGTCCTGACAGGGACGCTGTTGACCTTTAACCTTCTCACTGACCTGCAGATAACGGTGAACCATTTACGAGACCAGCTGAAAGAGGTGCAGGGAGCTAAAGAGGCTCTGGCAATATCCAGGACCCGAGAGGACGCTCTGCAGAAGCAGGTGATGTCTGCCCTGCTGCTTTAAGCGCTCAACACACTTCATTTATATATATATAATGTTAAGGCCATTTAGCTCATTGTTTATCTTCTGGATTTTTTTTTTTTTGTACTACTTTTACAAATTATTATTATTGATTTTCCCACCTTAAATGCTCAAATACGTCATTTAAATATATATATATATATATATATATATATATATATATATATATATATATATTTGTTATATTATATATATATATATATATATATATATATATATATATATATATATATATATATATATGGCACCATATACTACACATAGCAATCCTCTCTCAAAATGTAAACCTTATATGCAACATACTTAAATACCAGTAGATGGAGACAAAGAAAAGTCAAATACGAGGGAATGTGGATCTTACCAGCAGCTTTTCAGCAGCTGTAACATCAGCTAGAAATATTATTTTCTACCAGGTTGAGAGGTCTAAAGAAGAATCGCTATTAATTATCAATAGTTTGGGACAATTTTTTATTCAGGACTTCCAAAATGTAAAAAGATGGGTGGTCGAATTGCAATGCAGAGATGTGCTTGCCTTCCTTACTGCATTGGATTTCAATTTTAGTCCAGTCTTTAGAAAGTAGTCCATTGATAAATATATATTGCAAGAGACAGTTCAGCATCCCTCTCATCATGTTCACATGAGTCACTGCTTTGTGTGCAGCTGACCCGACTGCTGACAGAGCTGAAGGAAGCTAAAGAAGCTCAGAGCCCAGAGGTGAAGCTCCTGTGTGGCCTGGAGAGGAAGATCGTCAACATGGAGCTCAGACACCAACACAGAGAGCAGGAGCTGCAGCAGGTACCAGTCATGATTATTTATATATATATATATATATATATATATATATATATATATATGTATATGTGTATATATATATATATATATATATATATATATATATATATATATATATATATATGTATATGTGTATATATATGTGTGTATATATGTCTGTATTTATGTTTTTAATTCAGGGTTGTAATGCAACAAAATATGAAAAACACCAAACGAGGTGAATACTTTTGAGGCCGCTGTATACGTCGGTATCATTAAGTTAAAAGAAGCTCCGCCCACAGAAAGATTTTGACCCAATAGAGCAAAAAGAGACTCCAGACCATGTGAGCCAGAGAACATACTGAACAGAGTTACCCCCCCCCCCCCCCTCACTCCCCCCGCAGGTGATTGTGGGCTCGTGGCAGACGTCAGAGGCTGATCAGCAGTCGGAGGTGGAGAGCTGGAAGCGTCTGGCTCAGGACAAGAGCAGAGAGTTGGAGGCTTTCCGTCTGGAGCTGGACTCCATCCTGGACGTCCTGAGACATCTCCAGAGACAGGGTGTGGTCCTTCCCCACTCCTGAACCCGTCCTTCATAGCCCCCCTCACCCAGAAGAGTTAATGCACACGCAAGGTTTCACTGACGTCTACTTTGTGAAAGCTGAAGCTGATAATCGTGTATTGAAGGCAAAGATGGACGACATAAGCAACAGTCACTGTCTCAGTGTCAGAATGAGTTCAGGTGAAGCTTCTGTTGACAGCCACTGTAATACTACTCAATTACAGATTTCAGAGATAGAGCTAGACCTGGTCCACATCAGCCGCTGCTTTCATATCAGCAAGACTTATTAGTAACACATACAAATAGAGATATAGTTTTAATATACCGTAAAAGTCGGGTTACAAGCTGCTACTACTTCCGGTGGGTGTCCCCGCAAATTCCCCGCTGTAGCCAGCTAGCGCTGCTGCTAGTTCCCCGCTAACTTCCGCTAGCTCTCGCTAGCTCCCCGACAACCACCGAAGGTAGCGGGACCAGCCCCGGCTCGACGCCTGACTCGGCCAGTAGCAGCAACAGCGGGGAGCTAGCAGCAGCGCTAGCTTGCTACAGCGGGGACAACCACCGAAGGTAGTAGCGGCTTGTAACCCGGCTTTTACGGTACTCGGAGAGGTTGTTGGGTCTTAGAGGCAGAAACATGTAAAGTCATGAGTGTTTCAACAAAAGAACACACACACTGTACCGGTTTCTTTCTTTTTGTGTGTGTTTTGTAACTGCTATCTATTTTTATATTTAAATTATTGTAACTTATTGAAGAGGAAGTGAAAATAAATAAAAATAGTTCAAGTAAACTGTGATAGTGTCGCCTTTTTAAGTAATGGAATCCACTTCATCCTCATCTTAATGCACAGGATGCAAGATGTACCGAGGACTGAGGGGTTACGCGGGTGTTGCATTCTTTTGGATGCTAAACAGTTGAGATGAGAAGGTCGACCCGCGACCTTACTGTGAAATATCACGGGTTAGCATTCAGAGTGAGTTATTAATAACTTACAGAAACATTGCATGCAGTAGTCCACCTTCTCTCTCTCTCACTCTCTCTCTTTCTCTCTCTCTCTCTCTCTCTAACACACACACCCTGAGCCACCACGGTCGACTCCGCTTGTCTCTGTCCTTGAGTCAGTCCTGACAATGATGCGTAGACTGACGTTTGTTTCAAATATTTGAGAAGAAGCTGTACAAATACACTCTGAACCATCTACATGGCATTTTAGAGGAGGTTCACAGTCTTTGTTTAAGCTCTGAATCTGCACAAGAATGGTTTTCACCATCTTTTGTTAGCTTCTGATTGGTCATTTCTGGACCTTTCAGCTGCGTTTGATACAGTTGACTACACTCTCCTCATCGCTCGCTCAGAGCGCCGTGTTGGCATGTAAAGCACATGTGTTGTGATAATGGACGGTGAACAAATAGATTATTACAGTTGTAAAATCAAACTTTTTCCAGCTCAGACTTTTAGCTCAGGTCAAGTCCTTTTTACACACACACACACACACACACACACACACACACACACACACACACACACACACACACACATATATATATATATATATATATATATATATATATATATATATATATATATTTGGATTGCACCATCCAAAGCTTTTCTATTTCCCAACCAGGTTTAACGTGTGTAGTGTTGGGTGGTCTTGATTTAAGTGAATCCAGTAGTTCAGTGATGTTTCTATCCTTCTCAATTCTAATTGCATTTCTCCCATTTCCACATTTAATGTTGATTTTGGGGTTGTTTTAAATGCACCGAACATATCTCAAAGCCTGATATTGAATATGATCTTCCTTTCTGAGAGATGTGCTTACTGCTGATCCGTATCACAGCCATAATCAAATATTGATATAATTAATCCACCCTATAATGCCTTCAATGCAGTTTTATCTGCCCTACTTTGGGCATGTAATGAGTTACATGCTGTTCATTTTCACCTGTTCTACAGTTATTTAACACTGACGTTATTTTAATGATAATTTCATCAGCTGACCACCTCTGATCTTATGAGAGTAGACAACACTGATGAAATAATAAGCAAAATTTGATTTGAGGTTTGAGTTGGTTTATATCTTTCATAATTGAAAGGTGTTTATGGAATAGTTAACTCACTAGTACATGCACAAATAGCACTGTTGTTTAATAATACAAAAATAATATCTTCATTTATACAGCACATTTCATACAGACCATACACCTCTTAGTGATGTACATTTATAAATACATAAAAACAAAACCTTTTTGCAGATAAAATAAATAAAAAACAAAATAGTGCATTTATTTTGTAGTAATGTTTATGATAAAGAGGATCTATAAGTGTAAGTGGCATGTGATATGAAGTGAAATGAAATGCCTCTCACATATAACATCTCCAGTCTGGCTTCAGTTCAACGTCTCACCATCACCGTCTCCAAAATGATCCGTCCGGGTCAGAGTTTCCCTCCAGGTGTGAACGTTCTCCTGTCAGCTGTGTTTATGGATCACTCCACTTCCAACGCAACCGTTATTAATGAGTCCTTCCCTCACTGGGGTGTTCGGCCTTAACACATTCTAGACTATTTCATTTGAGCTTTACCTCATTTCCAATGATTTATCTTGTGAGGAACTTGTCTTTGTAAATCCCCATTTATATGCCCATTCTTCTATTTTCATAATCCCATCCTGCAGTTCGTTCCTGAGAAATGTTGATGGGCAGAACAATGAATCGAATAATCTGGAGAATGATCGGCAGGATAATAACCCACGGTTGTTGCAGTGATGCAATCAGGGTTCTTATAGTCATGGAAAACCTGGAAAAGTCATGGATTTTTAAATGGTTATTTCCAGGCCTGGAAAAGTCCTTGGGGAAAATAAAATTCCAAAAGTTTTGGAAAAGTCATGGAAGGAGGATGACGTTCATTTACGCTGAGTTTGAAATAATGAATATGCTTTTAAAAGAAAGACGCTCAAAATATAAGCAGGCATACATACAGACATCTATATAAATGGTTATTCTTTTAATCAAACTATTGTCTCTCATTCATTTGTGTCATTTGAGGTTTACTGTATGCTTTGTATTCTCATTGTTAGTTTAAATACTACACTTCACTTTTTCAACCCAGATTCCACTAAATGTTTGGTCAAGGAAATTTGGTTTAAAGTCATGAAAATCCATCAAAATGTGTATGAACCCTGTACAATATTGGCGATAACATACACACATTGTTCAATATCTAATTTAAAGAAACTAGTAATATTATTTATATATATATATTACATTGCATTTACATCATACATGAGAGAATGAAATGTGATTATGCCTGAACATTTCCACCATAACTGAACCACAACACAAATTAATTATCGGGTTTTTATTTTGAAAACCGGAAGCCGCATTCCTCCGCTCCTCCGTGAAGCCGCTCGCGGTGAGAAGACACGCGCAGGTCGTACGCAGTCGCATCCCGTTGGCCGTTTAGAGGACCGGGCGCTCGGCAGTACAGCGCGCGCGCTTTCTTCCCTTCAAACGCCGCCGTCGCGCGCGGACAAGATGAGGATCTCCCCGTGGGACCGCTGGTTCTCCACGAGCTGCTGCCGGTGCTGCCATGTCCGCACAGGGACCATCATCCTGGGCGTCTGGTACATGGTGAGCGCCGCTCAGTGTGTGCAGCGTTACTGCGCACACGCACAAAAAATAAAAACAATAATTCAACCCTCACTGACAGGGAAGGGTTGAATTATTATTATTGTTATTTTTTTAACAAATCTTGAATCTGTATAATTGTGCTATACTTGAAGTGACTGAGGTATATACTATAGGCCTGTAAAAGAGGGTTCTGCCTATATAAACTGGCATTATATTCACTGAATTTCAGGTGGGTTCATCCTCTAATTTTATACATGATTATGCTTACGATTGGGAGCCTTTTAGAAATAATGATGTGTGCAAACATGCACATGCACCCTCTCTTGATGTGTGAAACTGAATGTGCAGGAGAGAGGTTACCTAACCCAAACACCACCCGTGGAAATATGCTCCCTCCGCTCCCTATGAATAAATCAGCATCGGGCCCTTCAGGTAGCGGCTTCTGTGACCGCCCAGAATGTTCCATTACATGCACCTGATCAATGGGGACGTGTGAGTCATCTTGCATAATAAGCTGCGCCAACACAAAGGCTCCTGTGTGTGGAGAGAGGTCTTATTCTCAGTATGTGGGGTTTCTAGAGGCTTTGTGTGTTTTTAAGCATGTGCGTGTCAGTGTGTCCGTGTTGTTGCCTCTATCTACCCATATGTCCTCTGTCCCTAAGCTCATCAATGCCGTGGTGTTACTCATCCTGCTCACGGCGCTCAGCGATCCTGAGCAGTACCACCTGACCAGCGCTGAGCTGGCTAACGACCTGGATGTCATGGATGACGCCAGTAAGTGCACTACTTGTGTCTCGCAATACCAATCGGCTGCGTAGTTCTTATTTTTTCTGCATTCTAATAATATCTCAACAGCTCCGTCTCATGTTGTTCCGTTTGCTCGGGTAAACAGCTTGTTTGGGTTCTGTGAGGAACCTCTGCAGGGTTTGTGTTCCACCTGAGACTAAAGCTTCAGCCCGATGTCCATCGATGTGGGCCGCTGTGCGCCTCTGGTTGGGAACGACTGTAGTGTCCCGGTTCTGAGCGATGAGGGTGTCCCATGGTGCTGCAAGAACCCAATCCGCCGGTCTGTGGGAACAAGAACCCTGTGATACGGCTCAGATGTTTTAGGGTTGTTGAATATTCAACAAGCTGTAGTGACAGCTGTTTTGTTTCTCTAAACTTTGACCCCTCTGCCGCTCCATACGGAATAGAAATATGCTGCTAATTATTAAATCAGATGATCAACACATTTTTGGATGTTTTATTTTTGTTTATTTATGTTCCTCTGTTTCGTTTTTTCAAATGAATAGTGTGTCGCTCTACGTTCACACTGCAGATGAACGTGGCCTCAAGTCAATTGTTTTTGGGGAATCTGAACTTCAGATTCGGGCCACTTGCACATGTGGTCCTTAAAACCCTCTGGACCCCAAGTCTGTGGCCTTGGTGTTCACTGCAATATTCAATTAAATTCAGTTTATTTTGTGTAGCCCAAAATCACAAATTACAAATTTGCAATCTGTACACATACGACACCCTCTGTCCCGGGACCTCACATCGGATGAGAATATAAAAGTCCTGCTCCTCTCTGGAACCAACACAACCGTGGCTAGAAGTAGAGGGAACTCAAACATGTATTTTGTGCAGTATAACACAGTTATATTGCCATAAATCATAAAAAAAGAATTTTAGAATTTTTTGAGATAATTTATTTGACAAAAAATGTCAAACAATGGAGAGAAGAACACGATTAACATGTCCTCGTTACCTCCTCGCCGGCCTCCACTGCACATCAACTTCTATATTGAGCCGTAAACGCTGACTTCAGCAGACTCCATGTTTTATACTGTACCGCAGTGTGCTGCAGCTCAGCTCACACTGGAATCTGATAATAGCCACATTTTAAAGTTACAAATAAATCAGACCTGAGGAATAAATGTGGATTGAGCACTGAAGCTCGCAGCGTGAACGCAGCGTTGTGTCCGGCAGCAGCAGACAGCTGGACACAGAACTCTCAGGAGTTGGAGGAGACCAAAAACAGAGCCAAAAGGAGAGTGAATATTGGACTTATCCATATCCACTTGGTGTGACTGTATGTTGCTGGCAAACACAACAAACATCTCAATCAATCGCAGCTTTCTGACTGACCTTTGAAGACGGCCACAGCTTCTTCTATTCTTGGCATTTCAGATAATTGGTTTAGAATGTTCTAGATGTCTGATTCCGTCGGCCCTCATGACACTCAGCTAAATTAGACTGAGAAAGAAGAAGTGGGATAATTTGCCTCTCTGTCCACTTTGATGAGCAAACGTGATTCCTCCTGTGACTCAGGGCTCCACATGTCATTGAGAGTTTATAACGGATGTACTTGGCCTTCTAACGGGTCACAGAGACGTTTCCCCAGCAGCGCCACATGTTCTGCACTCGGTTCAGTTTTCCCGGCGCTGTCCTTACGTAACGCGATGATTAGTAATGTTATTTTGATACGAGGTCATGCTGACATGGAGCGGAGGGCTTAATCCTCTCGTCCGGTTGATGGAATTGGTGTTCGGCTGAACGCGATGTTGCGAACATATTCACAAATTTGATTTTGAAAATCCAAACGGCGTTCCTGAGCCGGAGAGACCTCACACTGACTTCTAACCCCGCCTCTCTCTCTCTGCCCCAGACATGTGCATCGCCTCAGCCATCTCTCTGCTGATGATACTGATATGCGGGATGGCAACATATGGTGCATTCAAGGTAAACCAATGATTCCTGAGATTATACTGCTGATTACGACCAACGCTGACTGTGTTGTCGGATCAGAGGATCCTCAAGCGTTCATTTCCAGAACATAAACGGGTTTAAAACAATTTGAAAAAGATATGAATGTTGCCAGGCTACAGCTCCGCTGCATCTATTTTTGAAGTCTTTGGAAATAGAACTAATCCAAATAGCCCTACCCTTTATTTAATTCTCTTTGAACACACTGTATACGACCCAGTTCAAGCTGTGATTTATGAAGGAGCTCAGCTTGTTTCCCTGCTGCTCGCAGATGAATAAGTCTACATAACTGTTCCTAAAAAAAGACACATATCTTTGTTTCAGCTGCGCGCCGCCTGGATCATCCCGTTTTTCTGCTACCAAATATTTGACTTTGCGCTCAACGCCCTGGTCGCTGTCAGCGTCGTGGTTTACCCAAACACAGTGCAGGACTACCTGCAGCAACTGGTGAGGAAAGTGTTTTCCTCTGAGAGCTGAGGAGGGCAGATGCCTCTACTATCTCGCGGCTGGTGCTCCCTTTAATCTCTAATGAACCGTCTGCTGCTGCAGCTCATGTGTTTTGTTCTGTCTCCCGGGCAGCCGGATAACTTCCCCTACAAAGAGGAGATCGCAGCTCTCAGTAACGTGTGCTTGGTCCTCATCGTGCTGCTCTTCATCGGCTCCATTCTCGGCTTCAAGGTAACGCTGTCACACCTTCATTCATGCTATTAGCAGCACTTATTGCAGGCCTGCCAGGAATTATATGATAACAGAAAACATTGTTGCACAGGCACCTGGTTCTTTCTGTCCAGATGTAGACCCCAAGGATGTGTAATGGGATCTACGGATAGCTACTTTGCCGCTGTTGGCTTTCCCACAATATGGGCAGGATTTAATATCGCAGTGACAAATTACCTGTCTGTCACTTGTATCTCTTTAACCATGCGGCATGACTCGAGGGATGTCAATCGATCCACCTCTAAGGCAAGGCTGAAATATCTCATCAGCTATTGGATGGATTGCCATAACGCTCATGGTACCCAGATGATACATCCTACTCACTTGGATGATCCCTGACTTTTCCTATATTTGGAATGAGGAGGAGTGACATTTTGACGCCGTATACGGCTCTGGTTGAGACCTGTCAATCACCTTGTAGCCCCGCCCTAAAGCATCCCCTGCTTTATGGTCTGTTTGACTCTAAATGACCATAATGTACTAAATGAACATCATGCTGTATTGAAGAAGACTTAAAACTAGAGATTGAGACATAAACTCATGTTTACAATGTTTACTGAGGGAATAAATCAAGAGAAGTAGAGTCATTTATATAGACTTCTATACAACCAGAAGAGTCGCCCCCTGGTGGTCAGGAGAGAGAATACAGCTTTAACACATGAAGCATAGACTTCTATACAACCAGAGGAGTTGCCCCCGGTGGACAGGAGAATGAATGCAACTTTAACACATGAAGCATAGACTTCTATACAACCAGAGGAGTTGCACACTGGTCACACTTCTGGTCCAGGTCCAGCCCCACAGAGCTGCTAGCATGGCTATATACTATCAGTCTTGTTCTTTTGTATTGTGTCGCTACAGATGATCCAGTAGAGTCGTCAGATAAGTTGTTGTGGTTATGATGCAGCTCTGCTGACAACCAATCACATTTGCATTCTGTAATAACCAATGCCAAGTCTGAGATTATAAAACAAACAGCTTATTTTAATAGCAGTGGTTGTGGTTTGGAGTATCATAGATGAATTCCTTTTTTCGATTGGATACGCTAATTGTTCTTTATTAGTGAGACCCAGAATCGGTTCTGACCGATGGAATCATTTGCTTTGCACAATCGGCATTGTTATCAAACCTTTTGCTTGGCGTAATGGGAGCTTAATTGAATGATCTCTGTTGTTCCAAATGGATGTCCTCCGGTTCCCACGGAGGCTGTTTAAACCTAGCAGTCAGAGCATTGAAGTGGCTTCTTTATTTGGTTGCTGTAGAAGTTAGAGAGCTCTGTCTGGCTTTAGTGGGTGCCAGCGGATGGATTCAGCAGATGGTGTTGTGTTTGGCCGGGGAGTTCCAGTAGCAAGCTCCCTGCCGAGAGCCAGATGATTCCTGGATGACAGAGAACAACAGCAAGTTGTTTTTGCTACTCTGAATATAGAATATATAAGACAAGACTGTTACACTTCCACCACAGCTTCCCTTGGGATGAGATGACCTCATTATTTTATATACGGTTTCCTGAAACTACAATTCTACTAAAAAACTATAGCGTGAGGCTGTACTTTGAGCTAAATTCATGCTAACATGCTCACAGTTGAAACCTCCTCCTCCATCTTAGCGTAGCTTGTTATCATGCTAGTTAGCTCAGAATGGAGCTGAGGTTCATGGGAATGACTATTGTGTCACGAACCAAAGTCTTGGAGAATTTAGTTTTTTGACCGTACGATGGCGCTGAAAGGCCAAGGGTTTTTAGCAGAGTTATTACAGTTAATCCCAAGAATAACATGAATGTCTGTAAAATGTTGAGACGATCCATGAAATGGTTGTTGAGATATTTGCGTCTGGACCAAAGTGGAGGACAGACCAACAAGTTATCCATTGCGCTAGCAGGGCTAACAGCCATCTGTGTTTTGTCACGAGAAGCTGAATATGTATACTTCGACACATGAACCAAATAATGTACCACTTACCATAAGAACTAAGAAGTATATTTTAGATTTTTGTGAACTAAGATGTTGACGTGATGCAGTTCAAGCTTCTAATCTGCGGTTGTGTTCTCTTCCTGTGCGATGTCAGGCCTACCTGATGGCTTGTGTGTGGAACTGCTACAGATATGTTTGCGGCCGGGGGGCTTCAGAAATCCTGCTCTACGTCACGACCAATGACACCACGGTAAGTCCCCTCTACCACGCTGACGTCATTGTTTGAAATCAAGGTTTAGACGATAAGGGCGCCGATATCATATCCAGTAGTAGACCAACAGTGTGTGCCCCTAACCCTGAGGTTTTTACTTTTCTTTATTTTTAAAGGCTCAGTCATTTCATAAAACAGCTGGAGAAGCTGCAACGGAATTAGTCCTGCAGTGGAGGGTAGGGAGCAGGGGTTAGCAGGTGAAGGATAGGAAGCAGGGGTTAGCAGGTGAATGATAGGAAGCAGGGGTTAGCAGGTGAAGGGTAGGGAGCAGGGGTTAGCAGGTGAAGGGTAGGGAGCAGGGGTTAGCAGGTGAAGGATAGGAAGCAGGGGTTAGCAGGTGAATGATAGGAAGCAGGGGTTAGCAGGTGAAGGGTAGGGAGCAGGGGTTAGCAGGTGAAGGGTAGGGAGCAGGGGTTAGCAGGTAAAGGATAGGAAGCAGGGGTTAGCAGGAGAAGGGTAGGAAGCAGGGGTTAGCAGGTGAAGGGTAGGAAGCAGGGGTTAGCAGGTGAAGGTGAGTTTGAAGAGGTGTGTTTTGAGGGCTTGCTTAAATGACGATCGGGTGGGAGCTTGACGGATGTGGATGGGGAGGGCGTTCCAGAGGGGGGGTGCAGCGACTGAAAAGGCCATGTCACCCCAGGTCCGACGCTTGGTCTTGATGGTCTTCAGAGTGTTCAAATTGGCGGACCTGAGGCAACGGGTCGGGGCATGAAGGGGGAGGAGGTCTGAAAGGTAGGGAGGGGCCAGATTGTTTAGGGCTTTGCAAGTGGTGAGTAAGATTGTAAAGTCAATCCTGTATTTGACTGGGAGCCAGTGGAGGTTGCATAAGACCGGGGTGATGTGGTCATAGCGGCAGGTGGAGGTGAGCAGTCGAGCGGCAGAGTTCTGAACATATTGAAGTTTGTTGATAATTTTGTTGGGGGAGCTGTAGAGGATGCTGTTGCAATAATCAAGTCTAGATGTTATGAGTGCATGGATGAGAATTTCAGTGGTGGCAGAGGACAAGGAGGGCCGGAGGCGAGTAATGTTCCCGAGGTGAAAGAAGGCAGTTTTGGTGACGTGGTTGGCGTGGGGTAGGAAAGAGAGGGTGGGGTCGAGAATGATGTAGAGGTTCCGGACCTGGGTGGAGGGTGTGACGATGGAGCCATCAATGTGCAGAGAGAAGGTCTGGGCTGAGCGGGTGAGGGAGTTAGGGCCGATGAGCATTTCAGATTTATTGCATAAAGGAAGTTTTTTTTTTTATTGCTGGATTCTGCTGCATCCAAGATTTTATATCAGTGAGACAGGAGGTGAGAGTGGAGTGGGTGACTGAGGTGATGGTCTTAGAGGAGAAATAGAGTTGGGTGTCGTCAGCGTAACAGTGGAAATCAAGACCATGACGACGAATGATTTGTCCAAGTGGGAGGATGTAAATGATGAAGAGGAGGGGACCAAGCACCGAACCTTGGGGGACACCGTGGGCCACTGGGGAGGTGGAGGATTTGCAGTTATTTATGGCAATGAATTGATGTCGGTCTGAGACACATGAGGTGAACCAGGAGAGGGCAGTGCCAGTTATACCAAGGGATTGCTGGAGACGTGAGAGTTGATAGTGTCGAAAGGCAGCGCTGAGGTCAAGAAGGATGAGGATGGTGAGGAAGCCAGAGTCAGCAGAGAGAAGTATGTTGTTTGGGATTTTCAGTGGGGCGGTTTCTGTGCTGTGTTTTGAACGGAAGCCGGATTGGAAGGGTTCGTAGAGGTTGTGGAGATTGAGGTGGGACTTGAGTTGTGATGCAACAGCTCTCTCAAGGACTTTGGACAGGTAGGGGAGGTTAGAGATGGGCCGGTAGTTATGTTTTTTCAGCACGGGGGTGACACCAGCAAGCTTTAGTGGGGGGGGGGGGGCGAGGGGGGTAATACAAAAAAACTTCATGAGTTAAATGACTAGAAGCTCTGTCTCTAGCTGACAAACACATGATGTAGTGCTAAAGCTTCATATCTATAACTAGGTCAATAGCTTAAATCACTGGCCACTATCCCATATCTAGCCCATCTCTAAATCTCTGGTTTTGTCTGATCAACAGTCCAAAACCCAAAGATGTTCATTTTACTGTCACAGACAACCAGCAAATATTCACATTTTAGAAGCTGTGACCAGTACAAGTTTTGCTTTTTTTCCTTCTTTTTTTTCAGACACAACCTAAACTATTAATTCATTATCAAAATATTTTGCATAATAATTTTTATCTGGAACAATGAATCAATGTATCATCCAAGAATGAAACAAATAGTCAAGCTACTTTGTACTGAACCAAAAAAGGGTTTATTAAAGTAAAACCTTTCGTTTTACTTTAATAAAAACTTCCCCAAGGTTATTAATATTTGCTTTGGGCCCTCCCCACTATTATCTTAAACTTCCCATGTTAATGGAACAATCATTTTGACAAACGGCACATTAGGATTTCACCAAAACAGAGGACACACTGATGCTTCATCCATGAGTTGAACACATAATTTGAAAGACCCTTTGCACCAAAACTGGTGTCATATTATGTGACTTTAACAAAAAGCAATTGACAGAATTATCATCATTTTGCACTATTTGACTCTTTTTGTTTCAAACTGCACCTGCTCTCTTGCGAAGTCATGTGATCGAACATCTCACACTAACCTAAGTCTGTTTCTCCTCCTCTTCGCCCTTCATCAGGTGCTGATGCCTCCGTACGACGACAGCGTCAGCGTCCCTCCCAAGCAGGCTCCTCCCCCGTACACCACCGCCACAGCATGAAAACATTCCCAGCATCCTGCTGACCGGAACCCCCCCTACACCACCCCAGCAAGATGTATGCATCACACTGCCTCTCCAGCGTACAATATATCCACGGATATATTGTAGCTACACAGACATTCCAGTACACCCATGCATGCACCGACGCATATTAATCACCGTATGCACATGCACACACCTCTACCACCACGTGACCTCTCATCCCTTCCTGTTGTTTCATTGGTGAGCTCGTACCGCCTCCATGCATCCTCTGTTTCTGTTTCCAGACGTGAGGTGCATTTCAATGAATTTGAACTTGGGTGCAAAAAGGCACGCGAAAGTGTTAGATACTATATATTTGTATTACTTCTAGTCACGCTCTGTGTGTACCGCAATAGTGTTTTGTGTCCTACCTTTGATAGTCACATCTAACTTATGCACAAATGATCTTGTTGCCCGGAGTGATGAGTGAACAGTCGCTGTGTGTTTCCCGTTTGTCTCGTGTCTGCTCGTGATCATCGTCGGATTGCCTTTACTCCTAACTTTCTCTCTGATGGAAGGCCCTTTACGGGGCGACCCATGTGTGAAGTGTCCCCTCGACTGGAAGTTGTCCCAAAGAAACGCGTCTGCCTGTATTCTGACATGATCACAGAGCAACCTAGTGTATATTGAACATATCTCCTTCTTTTCCCGTTTTATTCCTCAACAAACCGATCTGTTGTGCTGGTTGACCGTCATAACTTTAAAATGTGACCGTGTGTTTCTACTGATGGACGAGAAAGAAACGCATTCCCGGCTATTAATCTATTCTGAAAGCACAGAAGCAGTGCTGATCTGGAATCAGTGTGCTCTTTGAAGTTGCTATGAATGAGTCGCTCGAGGAAACGTGCAGCGACTCTAGATCGGGGCCCTCTGGCTCCAGGAGCTCAGTAAATACGGGCCCGCTTGTGTTTTTTCAATTGAAACCATTGGGAGCTTCTGTTCTGTGTAAACATACACGTTTGCTCCACCAGATGCAGCTATTGGCCGGCTGCTTCCTGGACACAACATGTCGTGCAAGGACACACAAGTCAAACCTGTGGGCTGCTGCTGTATGAAAAATAAAAGATGTATTTGTGTATTAAAAGTCTAATTTCACCGACAGATTGTTTTGTTTTATTTTGAAGGTACAAGGTTGTCCGTGAACTCAAAGTTTTGGAGGTGTGGGGAGTTGATCCAAGCACCACTTAAAGATGACAGTCGCCTGCAGGACAATACACATACATGTTGTCTTAGAGGACAGAATTCAAACGTGTTCAAACTGACACCTGTAATGAAAGATTTTACTATAGATCTGTTAAAAAGGAATGAGGTCTCTGAATCAAAGTTGTCTTAAGTCCGTTTATTCCTGCAGGAAGGAAAAGTCTGTCACAGCTACTGGCGCAGCCTGTAACACAGAATTCAAAGAAGCAACAGTCATCAGCCCATTTTATAACACCATGAGGTCTCCGCCTCCACCCCCCCAATGAAGGAGACCAAGTTGCTGAGTCTGTTCGAGAAACATGAACCCCCACTGTCCCCGCCAAACAGAACGTACATCCCCTTTGTCCTGACAATCAACACCTTATCTGTTTACGACCCCTCCATATACAAATGAAGACAGGTCAACAAGATCTCTGATCCCAGTACTTTCCCATCTCCTGCCTCAGCCATTTGGTCCCTCACCTCTGAGGATCATCTAAGGTTCAATTTAGACTGTATTGTTACAACACTAAATTTTCCCATTACACACCTCAGCAGTATAACCGCTGATTCGGATTTTTTTCAATAAATTACTTATTGCGTACAACACGGGAAAATAAGTGTGCAATGTCTAACCTTTAAAAACCTTTTCAAGCCTTGAAAGTATTTTTATTTATTGAACGTAAGAACAAGCTTTAGGGCTCATGCCCACCTCCACCTATATCTCATTATGAAATGTTTAGCTGTAAAAAGTATCCAGAGGTTTTCTTGCTGCCTGACAAGAGGCGTCTCCGTGGTTTGAGTTAGAGGAGGAGGACCGAGAGGGGATGGAGTCTGGGGTCTGCATGTTTACCGTCTGGAGCCACTCGTGACTGATTCCTGCTGCTGGAACTCCTCTCTTCACTCAGAGGGCTTTTATTGAGAACCTTGCTAACGGGGTAAGTAGGTTTTTATTTATTTTCCTGATAGCAGGAGTATGTTGAGTGGCTGAGCACTGCCGGCTCTACTCGCATACTTAAAGGATAAAAAACTCTTCTTTTTAAAACACGTGGTTAGAAAAAACAATAGAAAAAAACAGAAAGGTAGAGAGGAATCACCAGCTGGGACCTGTATTCTGTGTTTACTTAAAGGATGGATTTCATTGTAGTTTCCATCAGCTGCATCGGGAAAAGCCATCAAAGGCCGGGGAATGTGCAAAACAGAAATCAGGTCCCATGAAACCCCGGTAGGTACTCGCTGTGTTCATGTTTCGTAGTAAACACACGCCTCGGCTTCCACTCGTGAGAGGGGTTGCTCTGTGACGACGTCACCTTTCAGACACACACACAATCTCTGTCAAAATAAATCCTATTTAAAAGAAAACGTGAAGGATCATTATATGTTTCCAATGCGTTATTTGCCGCTCACGTAGCAGTTTATAATCAGTTTTAAATGATTTGGAAAATTATATCCATATTAAATGAATCATCTGGCCACACATTATGGATAGTGGAAAACATTTAAGTTTGATACTGTGGTCTTTTGATATTTAATTATTATTATCACTATTATTATGTGCATTATAAATGCTACTAATAATAAACTTAAATACTTAAATTAATGGTGAAAAATCAAATAAAAAATCAATCAAATAAACCGGCAGCTCAGATAAAATGAGATATGCTTCCAGATCAGATGTTCATGGAGGCGACGTAGAAGAGCCATATTTCCTGTGACAGGTTGTTCTGGAGCCTCGGGGCTCTGGATACAAACAAAACAGAAGAACAATAGACAATACATTTGTTGCGTTCATGGATAATTGATGAAGAGCTGTCAGACCTGTGGCAGAGAGACGTCAAACAGATGAGAGGTCAGAGGTCAACCGCTCTGTGGGATGCAACATGGATGTGTGACTCCCGCAGGTCTCAGGTCAGCTGCTCCATGTACTGCAAACAGACACTGAGTCAGTGTCGTCACCCTGAACGGAGCTGAGGGAGACATTCAGATCTCCATTCAGAAGTCCGGAAATTCAAACTTACGTGTTGCCTTAGAACTAAGAGTCGTCCTCTATGACCAATGCAACCGTTGTGCTATTTCTACCGATCACAGACAGGTTTCAGACTCAGTGGATGCGACGGCTCTCCTGGGGACTGGATGGGGAAACCGTCTGTGGCTCTGTTCAGCCTCTCTTAAATCATTTTAAACCAACTGTGCAGCAAAGCACCCAAAAGCCCATTCGTGCAGACCTTTGTCCACTTCATTTGGCGGCAGATGGGACAACTTGACTCTCGTGTGGAGACCCACGAGAACCCAGAGCGCGTGTGAATGTGTTGCATGTCCAATCTGACAACACCGATGCTGTGTGCGGCACATGGAAACACTAAAATGTAAACTCTGAAGCTGAGGAGGTCAAATGTGCAGGAGGTGAAAGTTCTCCCTATTTATACCCCTCCTCATCAATTACTTGCATGTAGCATTTCACTAGTTCCCTTCCTGACACAGAGTCCGTTACCAAGCAGGTTATGTTCTCAGACCTGCATGGCTAGAGGCAGATTTACACAAATAATGAACAGATTTCAGGGGAATGTGGTGTGTTGAGGAATGGGTCATGTAAATAGCACCACCATGTGGCCATTTGTAAAGTCCATTATCTTTTTATGGATTCCTGACCCATGGTAACGTATCTCAAGCAGCTCCTACGCAACAAAGTTGGAAAGGTTATTTCACACGAGAGATTTCTGTATTTCATCAAACTTTTCTTTTCCATTCCTCCCACATGCCATTTGGCTTCCAAACTCTGGATGCAGCCTCGTTGCCATCGACTGGCCAAGCTATTTATTGCGAGATTAAGATGACATCTGCACAACTTTACACAATCCTGCAAATTTGAATAGCATTCACCTTTCGGCGGTGATCCAGCAACATGATTTATTTTAGCGCCATCGACTATGAAAATGCCTCTTTTTACTAATAGTGTTCTCTAAATGTCATGATAACCATCAGCTATCTGACAGGATTGACTGACGCTGTGTTTATGCTGAACCAAATGTGGATGTAGATTGGACATTTTCAAAAAGAAAATGATGTGATGAAAATAACAAATGTTCTGGTTTCCCTCCTGCCTTATTGCCTCTCTCTCTCTCTCTCTCTCTCTCTCTCTCTCTGTCTTTCCATGCAGGCCTGTTCTCTGCTTGCACTGCATTGTGGGAGTGTTTGTATCAGGTCTGGCTCTGGTCTCTGGTCTCTGGTCTCTCTCTCTCTCTCTCTCTCCCCTGCAGGTGTCACAATGAGGTCCCTGGCCCTCTGCCTCTTCTGCCTGTTGTGCTGTAACGCGGTCCGACTGGACAGACGGCATCCCAGACCCATCGGGGTCAGAAGTCCCAATGAGACCAGTGTCCAAACCAAACCAGTGGGTAAGTCATCAGTGGGTGACCAATATGTGGGTTTAGCCAACTGCATTTTCTGTCGAAGATATAAAGTCAGACATTTTTCCCAAATGATATTTCCCCAAACTGAGCTGTTAGTTTGGAGCGCGTGTTTTCCTGATCGCAAACCCTCCGTGTCCTTGATCACAGAGAACGCCTGCAAAGCAATGCCGCTGGATTTCGTCTTTGTCATCGACAGCTCCCGAAGCATCCGCCCCAACGACTACGAGAAGGTCAAGGCCTTCATCGTCAACTTGCTTCAGTTCCTCCAGGTGGGCCCCGCCGCCACGCGGGTCGGCCTGCTGCAGTACGGCAGCGTGGTCCAGCCCGAGTTCTCCCTCAACGCCTACACCACCAAGGCGCAGGTGGAGCAGGCGGTGAGGAGCATGCAGCACCTCGCCACGGGGACGATGACCGGCCTGGCCCTCCAGTACACCATGGAGACGGCCTTCACTGAGGAGGAGGGCGCGCGGCCAGCGTCCCTGCTCATCCCGCGCATCGCCATGGTCGTGACTGACGGGCGGCCTCAGGACACGGTGGAGGAGATCGCGGCTCAGGCGAGGGAGGCCGGCATCCAGATCTTTGCCGTCGGGGTGGGCCGAGTGGACATGAACACGCTGAAGGCCATCGGGAGCGAACCGCACTCTGAGCATGTGCACCTGGTGGCCAACTTTAGCCAGATAGAAACCCTCATCTCCGTGTTCCAGGCCAAGTTTTGCGGAGGTGACGAATGGCACTTATTTCATGATCATTCACACGTGTGTACGTGTTTGCACCCCTGTAATCTGAGCGTCGGTGCGTTGCAGGCTCAGAGATGTGTGAGGTGGTGGAGCACCAGTGCCAGCATATCTGTGTGAGCAGCCCCGCCTCATATAGGTGCAAGTGCAGGCAGGGCTTCACCCTCAACCCCGATGGCAAGACATGCACAGGTGGAGGAACTTGTCTCTCTTCTAATCTGCTCTTTAAAAAGAGACAATGAACAGACAATGTCCGTCAGCTCTGCAGAGTTTCGGCGTCTTTCAGCTCTTTGCTCTTCCCTCCCCTGTCTCTGTAGCTGAGGACAGGTGTGCTGTGACGGACCACGGCTGTGGACACATCTGTGCCAACCAACCTGAAGGCTACGAGTGCCGCTGCCGCCCAGGATATCAACTCAACGTGGACCTGAAGGCGTGCGACAGTAATGATGCACTTCTCTTCCTGCATCACTACTAGTGACCCTAAGCTCCTCCTCCACTAGCTTCACCATCTGGAGTGTGGTTATTTTCAAATCAGTTTCAGTGTAAATGTCTAATTTTGAGAATGCACACATAACAAGATCTGAGGGTTCTGTTGTTTCTTCCTCACAGTCCATCAGTCATGTGACTTAAATCACCATAATACTGAGTTATAAAACCAACATCAGCATGATCTTCTCACGATATTTTCTACAATGCTTTCTCTGAGTGGGTAACAGCACCGCCTTAAGGAGGGCGTGATAGCCGGGGACGTTAATAAAACCTTGGTGTGAAGTCATTTTGGTGGACCTCCAATCCAAATGAGAGCCAGCTTTCTCCCCACAGTGACGTCCCTCCTCCCACTGTTGGAAAACATCCCTCTTTGCTCCCCGGGGCGACGTTAGCAGAGAGCAGGTGGGGGGGCTTCCTGAAGGAAGTGTGCTTTAGCGATCATCAGAGCAGCAGCTGAGATGTGGAGGTGTTTCCAGGCTGGCGTAGGATCCCCGAGTCCAAACACGAACGTTATTTGATCTTTCCCGTCCGGGGTTTCACTAGTCTACACCTTTACCAGTCTTTCATGAGAGTGGATTTAGATTTTTGATGAATGAATTATAGTATCCTCTCTCTTGGTCTGTTGCTGTATATTAGGTATACATGTGTTGAGCTGTATGCAGACGACCTCTCTTATGCATACAGAAAACATGTCATAATAACTATATATTCTACGGTAGTAATTACTGCTTATTATCCTTGTAATGACTAGTATTTTAGCATTAACTGAAAGTTCATCCTCCTCAGAATCGACCTCTGTGACCTTGGGAATCATGGCTGCAGTGTGTACTGACTCGACTTCCGGCTGCGTTCGGCTTTCTGTCTTCTACCGTCATGTGTCGCCCTCTGTTGTTGTTCAATCTCTGTTGTTGTCACCCAGAGGTGGATCACTGTGCCGATGGCACCCACGGCTGTGAGCAGGAGTTCGCCAGTACAGAAGACGCCTGTGTGTGTAGATGCAGGACCGGCTACACACTCGGGCCTGACGGGAAAACGTGCAAGGGTGAGTGTGAGTGCGGCTTATTAGCACGGGTGATGTGTGCGTGTGCAGATGCAGAGATGGATTCTCCCTCTGACCCGACGGGAAAACGTGTCAAAGTGAGTCCAGGCGTCAGCTTGAGTATGAAGTGAACTGCAGCCAAAAGGTATTTAAACACAGCGATCTGATGGGACATGTTTTCTGTCTTCATGCTTCTGATTCACCTTTTTATGAATCTATTTGAATTCATATCAAACTGCAGAAAAGTGAAGAGGAGCCTAACGTCTTAATGACTCATTTGTCGGATGAACGAGACCGAATTGATATTTGCGTGAGGCAAAATGAAGAAAATTCAGAGCATGATCTCTCATCAGCATGTTTTCATTATTCCTAAGACTGTTCGTCCGCTCCTCCGGTATTGATGTGTTGCATCATTTTTGGATGAATTTTGAACCAGTCATGAAGTCTCTCCTCATCCGGATTAAGGGGATATTCTGTGTTTATGAAGCATTCATGTCCTCAGATAGTTATTAGTGGCCTCCTCCTCTTTAACAGAAGACAGGTTCAAGGTTCAAGGTTTTTATTTTGCCATTTGTGCCCAGACCAACAGTCCAGACACATTGGAATTTTTTGTGCAGGGTTCTCACTGGCATTGAGTCAACAGTTTAGGAAATAAAAACACACTATAATAAGAAAGAGAAAAAATATAAAATATGAAAACATATATGATTTATATATACGAAAACATATACCACCGTATGTATAATACAGTGGTATATGTACAAAAGGTGGTAGTATGTACAAGAAAGGTATTAGATAAAGTTTTTAAAAAGTGTTAAATAACAGTAATAAATAGGCTAGTCCTGAGTGCTGTTCCTGGTTTGTGAGAAGAGGAAAAATGGAAGAGTCATATGGGAATAGAGCACATTTTGAGAGGTGGAAGAAAGTCATGTGGGGATATTGCACCTTTATCAGAAGGTATGACACATGATTCCACAGACACCTTACAGTTACAGCAACATGCCATTTTATGTGATCACAAATTGTAAATTGAATCACAATATATCTCATTATGAAAATGAATGGTTCAGACTCCTTAATGTGCCGCAGCCTTATCGTACCGATGCTGTCTTCCAGGTCTGGATGCGTGTCGGACTGTGGCCCATGGCTGTGAGCACCAGTGCGTCAGCACCACTGACTCCTACATCTGCAGATGTTTTGATGGGTTCATGCTGGCTGAAGATGGGAAGAGCTGCAAGAGTATGACGTCAGCTTCCTTTCATTGAGACCTTCTGCTGAGTAAACATACATAAAACACAAGCTCCGTGTCCTTGTTCCTCACAGAGCCGGAGTGTGGCGATGGAGTCATGGATCTGGTTTTCGTAATCGATGGCTCTAAGAGTCTGGGCCCTGCCAACTTCGAACTGGTCAAGCAGTTTGTGAACGTCATCGTGGACTCGCTGGACATTTCCCGGATGGGCGTGCACGTCGGCCTGCTCCAGTACTCCACCAAGGTGCGCACGGAGTTCACCCTGGGCCAGTACAGCGTGGCGCGCAGCGTCAAGCAGGCCGTGTCCCGGATGCAGTACATGGGGACAGGCTCCATGACGGGCTCCGCCTTGCGCCACATGTTTGAGTCCAGCTTCTCGGCCAAAGAGGGAGCCAGGCCGAACGTGCCCCGCGTCGGCATCGTGTTCACTGACGGGAGGGCGCAGGACGACGTGTCCGGATGGGCTGATAAAGCCAAGAACTCTGGTACCCTCAGATGCACCACACTGTTCTTAGCCGCGCTCCTTTTTTCCTGTCATTACTCTGTTTCCTCTCTTTCAGGGGTCACGCTGTATGCTCTGGGCGTTGGCAAGGCCATTGAACAGGAGCTGAGAGAAATCGCTTCAGAGCCCGATGAGAAGCACCTCTACTATGCTGAAGATTTTGAGAAAATGGGAGAGATTACAAAGAAGCTCAAGTCCAGGATATGTAAAGGTACTGTAGCAGTTTGACAAAAGGAGCATGGACCCACCATCAGAGTTAAGGTGCTCAAGGGTGTCCGGTTAGAAGTAGCACCGCTTCCTCCATTTAAATCGAGCAACAAGCAATTAGAGGCAGCAGCACTATTATCCATGACGCATAACTCATCAGTTTTTGCTCTGCAATCATGTGCACTCCCCCACATGCACTACATTCTGTACAGGCAGGGAAAGGAAGGGACAGATTAGAGGAGATAGGGTGAGCAAGAAGGGTAAGAGAGAGAAAAGACAAACTGATCCAAGCAGGAGATCTTCTCATCTCACGTCTCCTGTCCCCGCAGACAAACCACCCGGGGAAAACCCGTGCGAGTGTGAGAGCGTCATCATGTTTCAAACACAGGTCACAGAAAAGCTGAGGAAGCTGGCGCAGAATAATATCCTTTTCCAAATACCTGGACTATATATATATATATATATACTATATATAGAGTTCTACAGCTCATATGACCACGATATGAATACCAGACCCTATTGTCCTTGATCTTTAACGAATCCGCAACTCCTTGCTTTTAAAAAAAATATATATGTTTAAATTTATTTTCCCATCTATGCCTTCCCATCAACCCACAGAGTAATACTGCACATCCTTAGAAAGATTAAGACCTAAAGCATCCAAATAATAAACAATAATAAACACAATAAACACAAGCATTGACATGCTAGGAAGCATATTCAGTCCAAAAACCTTGTTTTTGGAACGCCCAAAAAAACTCTGGTCTAGCTTCGCAATGTGGAGACACTAATACTGGTCATCTATTGATGTATTAGACTCCCACAGGCCCGTATGGTTACAGGGATGTGTCTTTGACTAAAATTCGTTGTAAGGGTTTTTATGAAGGTTTTAGTAGTCATGTAGGGAGCTTACGGAAATATTAAAACGTAACGATTTTTTCTTCTCACAAGGGATACGTACTTTAGCAATTTAAATTAATTAAATTGACCTTGTGGATGAGGAGATAGCACAGTTTTAGTTTTGAAAAAACACACTTCTCTCATTTTCGGAAAATGAGAAAAAGGAGCTTCGAGTTTATAAGAATTGTTGTGAGGGACCAAGTCAGGCACCAAGGGTTTGATCTGCCTGTATTTTCAATGTCCATGACAAACACGTCACTTCCAACACATTCAACAGGGCAAAGTCATGCGGCTCTCACAGACTCCTGACTGGGGTTCAGCTCACGAATGGAGCTGCAGGCATTAATGAACATGCTGAGATTGACAAGTGACAAAGGAGGAGACATCAGCATTTCAGCAGCGTATTCCTCCACCAATCCTCGTGTTCATACGCTCACAGAAACTGCACCGCATCACGTCTTTGTGATTAAACTAATAAATAAATTGGCAAACGTTACTGTCGTCCAAAGTAAGCTCCAACTGCCTGAATATGCAGTGATGCTGCGGGCAACCAAGAAAATAGAGCCTGCACATCGTTGTTGTGGGCTTTTGTTTTTTTACAATATAAACTAAAAGTATTATTATAGCATTATAAAAAAAGTTATAAATATAGATTTTGTTCCCTCTTCTAACTAACTTGTGACTTAGAACATCATCTATTGTCAAAATTAAGGTTTTAAAAATGACATTATTTTGGGAGGCACACCCAACCATGCAACTAGGGACATGCAACCCAGTCACATGTCCCTAGTTGCTTTGTGGGGTCAGAACATGTGTATGAAACTTGATTTCAGAAAATGTGTATGACATTGTAATTTATCTTTAAAATAAAGCTGACCTATGGTGGAAAGCAATTATAACACTTGGTAGGATGTGTTTTCATCTGTTCCTGCATCTTTCCTTAACTTTGCCTACTTGAAGCCATGACAAAGAAGCTGGACACACTCGAGAATCAACACAAATGACTCGCCTCCCCAGACCTGCAGAGCAGCATCCACAGGGTCCCTTTCATCCTGCTCTACACTGAAAGCATGCGATGCTTTCTACTGAAGCTATTTATACACTTCTCTCTATACAACACAAAGTATATTTTGTCTGTAGTGTTCTTTGTCATATAATGCCAAATTATGAAATTAATAACTTTGTACAGTAAACAAACAAATAAACATTTTACACTTCACATGTCTTATGTACGTTTCTTTTTTTTCTTTTTTATGATCACTGTAGAGAAAAAGTCTAATAATTGTCACACAACTAAATGAAAGCTGTTCAGTCAGCAATAAAACTGCAAACCAGTATAACAGGATACCTTCACTGACTCAGACACTAAAAATAGAACCACTGTGCTACTCATGGATGTGAAAAATATAAAACCAGATACAACGTCATTTACATGAAAGTTGCTCAGTGGCATTTGAGGTGAAAAAGCCAGACTTCTGAGTTTGGATTCAGATGAAAATAGGTCTACTTCAGTAAGAGGTCCATAAAGAATGAGCTAGCGTTTCTAAACCCGCCGTCCAGCAGCTCGTTGTACTGAGGAAGGAAAACAAATTTGAGGACATACTGATTTAAATAAGAAATATTCATGTGTTCATCATGGCTAGTTGCTGAACACAGAAACAAAAATGGCATCTCTTTCCGAACGTAATGAGTACAAACAAGTCTCTTTAGATGACAAAGCACTTTGCTTTCCCAGTGGATCCTGAGCCGTCATCAGCTTAACTCCACAGGTGTGGTAGGAGAGCTTTGGTTCCAGCTCTGCCTCAGGGAGTCACCTCACTCCCAATCAGGTCCTCTTCTGTGGGTTGTAGCTTCTGAACAAGCTATTTCATAATACCAGTTTTTTTGACTTGATTACACCAGATTTCATGAAGTAATATTTATATTTGTGTGTAATAATGACTTTTGAATAGTGTATTTTCTCTGTCTTCAGTTGCATGAAAGTTATTGATCTTCTACTCGGGCAAGCATGCTTTTTCAGCAAGCCTTGCAATCTCCTCCTAAAACCAAATTGCATTTTAACAGAAATGATTTCCTTGTGCAGGCTCCAGGCAGTCACTTTATTGCTGCAGAGATTAATAGGAGGCTATTCTGAACCCCAAAAATGGGAAAAATGGTTTGACCACAAAATCATGATAATTTCTAGTGAGAGATAATTACGTCGGTAATTTCCCGACGCGAAGCAAGTTCTCTAAACATCATGGAGGAGAAAAATGACGAAGAAAAGACGGACAGAAGCAGCGAGAGCACTTCTTTACATCGGTGGCTGCGTGTCATCCTCCACCTGCTTCCAACCGGCCTGGTCAGTTTTATAGTCCCATATGTGCGTCCTGTGCGTCCCGGGACTATTTTCTCTGTCGCTGAAATGCGATACACAACGTTTGGTGGCTACAACTATTTTGTGCTGAAAGGGAGCTTACTATTACTATTTATAAAGTCGCAGGTACCCGTGCTATAAAAGCAATAAGGTACGAGAGGCAGTACTGTGTCTACAATAATGTACAGTTCAAGGGTTTGCCGGCCCTCCGCTGCGCGGCGGGCCTAACAACTCCCTTGAACAGTACATTATTGCATGACACAGTACTGCCTCTCGTACCTTATTGCTTAAGTAAACGTTATCCATATATGACTCGATCTTATGGAGGACATTCAATAACGTGATGTCTAAAACTGACAAGTGATGCAGCGCAGTACATCAGATTGACGGTGTAGCCGATAACACTGTAATGTCCTCAATAACACATCTTACTACTGGTAATATTGGTGGATATATAATGTAGCTCAATAACCTCAATAACTTACTGCTGGTACTACTGTCATCTTTCTTGTTTTGTTGTTGCTTCTATTGTTTGTATTTACCATGTAAAGTGCCTTGAGTACCTTTTAAACTGGCGTGTATATTGCAACGACTTACAGCAGTAGCAGCCACACAATCAAAATGCATTGCGGAATGTTCTAGTTATTATATTGTTCAGTCCTTTGGTTAGCATCATAGCTAACATCAGCGCTAAGCAGGCTGTAGCCTATCAGAGGCAGGGTCGCCCCCCCCCCCCCCCCCCCCGCACATGCGCAGAACGGATTGGAGCACTGTCAAAATCCAGCAGGTGGAGCCTTCCTTCCGGATGGGACACGCCCACAAAGAGGGAGGACACACACTTCACACACACACGCGTCTGCCCGCCCCCTCCCGTAGGAACAGTGTGCCTGTGAGAGCGCGAGGCAGAGAACATTCATGTAGAGCTGCTTTCTGCTGGGGGGCACTGGGAGTGATAATGGTACCCGGATACTCCTAGCGACCCACACTGCCACACGCTCTCTGTCTCTAACTAGAGAGCGGCGGGACGCTGCTGTAGAAGCTCCAAGTTCCTTTGTTTTTGTTCGTCCCAACTCCTGACCCCACCATGGGCTGCTCCTCATCCAGCGCGCAGACCGTGGACCAGGAGAAGAGACCCGGGACGAAGCCCGAGGAGAGCAATGGCGACACCGTGGGTGAGTAGTTAAATGTATATGTATCTGTCGTGTATACAGAACCATTTATTGCCAAGTATGTTTACACGTGCAAGGATATTTGTCCTGGCGGAAGGTGCATAACATTTAACATTTAACAATAAACATTTAACGATAGACATAAAAAAAAGTGCAATAAAAAGGGAGGATGAATATTTAGAATTGGGTCTAGTGTGTGTGTGTGTGTGTGTGTGTGTGTGTGTGTGTGTGTGTGTGTGTGTGTGCGCGTGCGCGCGCGCGCTCTGGAACACTTTGTGCTTTCTCACTCTCCTCTGCTGCCCCCCTCCTATAGGGCTACAGAAAGCCCATCCTGAAGGGGCGTCTATGTATTAAGTCAGTTGGCCACATCTAGTTTGATGTCTGTAAAAAGTGTGTTGACAAACAAAAAAATCAATTAATTAATTGATGAAATTAGTTTTTTTTAATAAAAAATTGTATGTTCATGTTTGAATTCTCAACCTCGGGCCACACATAATTGAGCGTTTGCATGTAGGTCAACCTGGACGGTATCTAAGACTGCATGCTCCCAAAGCCTGCTGGGAGTTTCTTTCTTTTTTTTAGAGGTCCTGCAGCCTGAGGCAAGAGTTGCAACCCAACCTGTTTTCTGCCACATACAGTAGTCACATGAGTAGCTGCGTTTCACACGCAAAACACAACAACTTGACGAGATCAAAGGGATGTGACCCAAAAGATTGCGTACACACGCACACACGCACACACACACACACACTTATGCATAAATGCACACAAAGTGGATGTCTGGTTGCAAAGGAAAGGGGAGATGCCTGAATGCTTTCAGGCTCCCCTGAAATTCCTCTGCATGGGGAGTTTTTAGCATCTAAACATGCAGTCACGCTCCTTGGCTCCGCTCACATGGACTCTGCCTGTGCACACGCCCGCCGAGCAGCCCGACACAGACCATGATTGTTAATTCATGGGTTCATCCCACTGACACATGGCTGTGTCATGCCTGGCACGACTGCATGTACAGTACGTCCTCACTCCATCTCCCCACATACTTACGACAGTCCCTCTCCTTGTTAGAAAGCGTTCCTTTGTTTTGAATGAAGAAAAGATGTAACTTTTACTGTCTGCAGAAAGAGAGCGAATGAGCAAAGCCTACTTAAGTGTCGTGTACTCATGACACCTGGTGTACTTCCTCTGTATTCGCGTCCATCTCCCATTGCGTCAGCGTGTGATGCGTGTGTCAGGGCTTTGTCTCGCTCCAGCCGGCTTCGGTCACCTGGAGGAGCTCGACCCTCTCCAGGCTCTTACATCACCCAGACAAGAGAAGCAGTTATTTGCCCAGGCAGGCTCCTCTAAATGTGGGTGGAGGTTTTAAACCGTACAGCGTACACTGTGTCTAACAAAACCAGCTGTATGCCAACCAAAGCCCCCCGCCTGTCTGTCCCCCTTCCTCTGTGCACTGTTTTGACTGGGATCTCCGTCATCTCTGGCTGCTAAATCATGTTGACACGCGAGTCATCCATGCCGGGAGAGGCCGTCTCCGCCTCGACCCAAACAGGCTTTCCAACAGTCGGTTCTGTGTGCGCTGTGCCGGACAGCAGCTTTGCGTGGTCTGGCGGGAGTCTGTGTGTGAGGTTGATCTCTGCTTAAAGAGTGACACACTGATGGAGAGCATGTTTCTCCAAAAGGCCATTATATTTTAAAGGTTGTAAAAACACTGAGGCGTCTGAAAACAGCGTATTATTCAACATATTTCACTTCACACTTGTTTTCCGTGCGACGCGCTCTCCCACTGGCTCTCGCCCGAGTCACCAGGCCGTCACATTCCCTTCCACCCATCACTCCCGGCTCCTTTTACCACCTCTGACAGACGAATAGCATCAGGAGGCTGCGGCCTCCAAACTGTCCTCCCACGCTGCTCCCTCAGCCCATTCTGGTTTCTCTCGTTTGTGAACAAAGTGCAGCCAGTTGTTCTTGTAAAGTAGTTAACTGTGATTCTTCTGCTGGGCTGTTCCTGTCACTCAGATGTGCGTCCCAGTTCCTGACATTTGATTCAAATATCCAGTCCCAGTATTGTTCCTAATCCACTGTTTTTCCCCCTGAGGGCACACCGTTCTAAGAGCAGAGGTTTTGAGGTAGGGTGTCTCTTCCAAGGCAGCAAAGCCATCGTCACGTGTGTTTCATTTCCTCAGAGAGACTTTGGGCTTTAGTCAAACGCAGGCTTCAATAAATCACATTTCCAACTGCGGAAATGAAAGGAAGTTTTTTCTAGAACACAGACTGTGTGCCTTATTGCTTATTCCTGATTCCTCGCCCTTCCATGTTGAGTTAAGCCGTTGTATTGATTTGTTTTATTAGCAGATCATCATTTTTAAGCCATAAATGAGCACATTGTATTTAATCAAGACAAGAACAAACAGGAACATCCATAACACCCTGCATTATAGCAGATGGCTCTTGGTTGAATGACGCAGATAGGATTTCATGGCAAATGTTTGTATTAACAAAACCATTCAATGCATAGATTATCTCAAGGACCCCCACCCCACAAGAAGTTTCAAGCTCAATCAAATCATGAATCTTCTTTACATGTGACAGATTAACAGGGTAGCACAAAAGACCACATGCTTGCCACTTGTAAATCCTAATCAAGCTTCCCTTGGGCTTCTCTTCCCTGTGATGACAGGAGTCAGAAACGGCATCATCGCGGAGGATGCACATACCATTGAGGACCAGATGCAGCTGCCTGTGCAGACGGCCCTGCCGGACGATCTCCAACGGGGAGCCGATGATGAGGCGGAGGCCGTGTTGGTAGCCCTGGAGGTCCAGGAGGATCTCGGCTCTGGGGAGGACCTCCTGGGCAGCCCTGCAGAGGCTGCCGCTCCAGATGAAGTCGCTACTGAAGCTGTGGCGGCAGAGGTGGAGGCCCTGCAGCCTGTGGAGGAAGCTGTCCCTGTAGAAACGGTAGTGGCCGAGGTCGAAGCCCTTGTTGAGGCCACAGAGGAGGCTGTTGAATCTGTTGTGCAGGCAGAGGCCCCTGCTGTTGAATCTGTTGTACAGGCAGAGGCCCCTGCTGTTGTTGAGGAGATGACCCCTGTGCAGGCGGAGGCCTCCCCTGAAGTTGCCACCCCTGTGGCTGAACCTGTTGTATCTGAGCCAGTGGAGGCTCCAGTGATCGTGGAAGAGGCTGCAGCGGCTGTGGCGGCCGAGGTCCCCGCTGAAGTGGTCCCCGCTGAAGTGGTCGCCGCTGAAGTGGTCGCCGCTGAAGTGGTCGCCGCTGTGGAGGCAGAGGCTCCAACTGACAATGCTGCACCAGCTACGGTCTCGACAACACCGTGTGAATCCTCAGAACCAGGTGAAGCTTCGGCCCCAGGAGAAAGTGAGGCTTCAGCAGCAGGTGATGCTGCAGCTCCAGGTGAAGCTGTAGTCCCAGTAGAAAGTGCAGTCCCAGGTGAAGCTGCAGTCCCAGGTGAAGCTGCAGTCCCAGTAGAAAGTGTAGTAGCAGGTGATGCTGCATCCCCAGGTAAAGCTTCAGTCCCGGGTGAAGCTGTAGCACCAGTAGAAAGTGCAGCCCCAGGTGAAGCTGTAGCACCAGGTGAAGCTGTAGTACTGGATGAGGCTGAATCCTCAGCCCCCATAGAGGCAGCACAGCTTCTGATAGATACAAAGATTGCTGCAGCAACAATTCCAGAGATGCCTCCATTGTCTCCAGTCACTGCCGAGGCTGCTGCTGAGGAGGCGACGGCACCTTCTGCCGCCCCTGCAGTGACCGCCCCACCAGCAGAGGCACCCTGCCCCACAGAAGCCACCCCTGCTCCCGCTCCAGGGGCTGAAGCTGCTGCTGAGCCGGTCCAGGAGGCCGAAGCTCCAGCGCCACTACCGACGGTTTCTGAAGCACCCTCAGCACCGGCCCCGGAGCCCTCACCTGAAGGTATGAAACTCTGACTAATACCACTGTATTGCTCTCTTTTTACAACAATAATGGAGAGATGCGTAGATTGTATGTAGCTACTAGTGATTTCAATCTGATTTTCATTTGTATTCTACAAAGGATTCCAATGGAAGGTGGCTGCATTTGTTAGGGATGAGTTCTGGCTCGCGGAACACACAGACTCTCTCTCTCTCTCTCTCTGTGAGTGAGTGAGCGAGTGTGTTGCGTGCGTGCCTTTCTTTCTTTCTTTCTTTCTTTCTTTCTTTCTTTCTTGAGCGTGTCGATTATAACAGGAGGGAGCATGTTGCCGGCACAACGGATCCAGTCTCGCTCATTGTGAACCGACTCTGCTTCTCATTATAACCCTTTATGACTTAAGGCGACGCAAGAATGCTCCGCGAGCCCGACTGCATTCCAGGCGTCGCACAACGTGAAGAGTTTCTGCTTGTGGTTCTGCTCAGAGACTCATTCACGTTACATCATTACACTGGTCCACTTCATTCAGAGTATGCTGTGATGCTGCTGTTTGTTCCCTCAGCCCTGAAGCACAGGGATTATCTGGGAAAGTAAAGAAACAATTAAATATCAGTGTGTCACTGTGCATGTTGCGTACTAAATGCACAGCACCTCCTGCACCCCACTCTTAACTCAGAGAACACGCTGTACTTTTAGGGCAGAGACGCCCCTCCAGGCAGTGTTCATGAGCGCGCTCTCTCTCTCTTTTTCTCTCTCTCTCTCTCTCTTTCCGTGTGTTATGCTGTGTGCTCAGAAAACAAGGTAAATCACTGGTAAACCAGTTTAGCAGAACCAGATGGCTAAAAAAAGGAATGTTAGCTCTTCCACTTCTCTTTGTAGTGCCGTGTTCAGTAGCCGTGTTTTTACAGTTGGTGCTGGTGAGGTCACGTGTTTAACAAGCTCAACGCATTGACTTCTTGTGTGCAGTGGCGTCTTCAGCTGAGGCCCCTCAGGGTACGGAGAGCGAAAATACCAACAAGGAGGAGTGAGTCGGTAAGAGCACCTCCACACCTAAACCTACTACTACATACTGCAGGAGCCACTCTGACTAGTGCGCTGAGTCGTCTCCTTTGAATGGACAGTCCCCATAAATAACTCTTTTGTGGGGGTGTGAAAACCAGGTGAATTGTGTTGTATGTATGATTTGATGATTGTTCGCTAACTCTATCAAACTATCTTCTTTCAGAGAGAAGAATTCCACCAAAATAACAGAAAACACCACAAACTACCATTGTACGGGAGCAAGAAAGTCATAAACACTGCATTCTTCAGCACCATCACCAGCGCTCACCAAACTGTTCCCCAGATGCATTAATATGCACCGTGCCTTAATTATAACATGTCCGTTTTCTACATTTGTAAATACAAACCTTTCTTTTTCTATGGAGACCTTAAGTGCCTGCACACACAGGCCCACACACACACACACACACACACACACACACACACAGGCCTGTGCAAAGAAAATGTTGATGGGTGCAATACTGTGAACTCTTGTGACAGTGTGATGAACTAGGGGAAGGAAGTGAATACATGTGTATTTAACAGCTGCTTCTGAGGAATAAAAGCCAAACACAACTGTGAATAAAATGATGCAAGTAGTTTGAGTAAAGATGGCAACACCAAACAGCACACAGGTGGGCTTTACACTGCCATCTTCAGTTTTTAATCACCTGCATAAAACAGATTTTAAAGGATCACATTTTCACAGATTACATTTGTATGTGTGAAGTCTAAATTCTGCCATAAATCCACGTTTTTGTCTGGTGTTTTTTAATTGCAGCCTTCATTTAATCAAGAGTGACGGTACTAAATGTTGAGTAACAGTGACAGTGTCCAGTGCAATACTGATAAGCACGACCATATCAAAAACATGTTTCCGTAAATATTTTTTTATATTACTTCAAATTCGAAGGTAAGATCCTGAATTCAAACTTGTTTAGTTTTTTTTTTTGCATTGGGAAGGAAAAAAAAATGCAGATAAGATGCATTATGCAAAAGTTGAGTAGCAGCAGGAGTCCCTGGGAGGTTGAGGATGCAGACGAGGAAGAGTCGTTTGGCTGTTCCATGAAGCCGCTCCGTGCTGCTGCTCTGTAGCCGGCAGACGTTCAGAGTCCTGACCATACAGGAGCTCTGAAGTCAGAGGCCTCCTCGGGCCTGGCAGCCTGATGTCACATGCACGCTGCATAGATCTCGCTCTTTTGCTTAGTTATCAATAAATACCATTTATCTCCAGATTACGAGCTCATTATTTAGTTATCGTGAGATTACAAAGCTTGTTCTCTTATGATGAAAATAATAAAGGCAGATCTCTCGAGATAACGAGATGATTTATTGCGAGAAAACCTTTTTCTTGATGTCACAAAATAATTATGGGGAACTCAACTATGTGTGATTAAATTAATGCTTTACCTTATTTATTTGCAGCCGGGCTACTCTTCGCTCTAAATGTTGACTGACCTGAACGCTCTCTGGAACAGAAAGACAGTAATAACTGTTTCCTTTTGATAACTGGAAGATTATCTCGTTTTCTCTGAGATAACTATTGCAAGCACGGCCTCTCTGCTTCTGTAGGGGATTACCTAGTGGACGGGATTTTTAGTTATACATGCTATGTCATTGAAGTGTAACGTTGTTAGAAAATGATTTCAACTGTGGAGGGTGTGATGGACGACGTGGGAACAAAATGTGATGTCTGATATCCTTCATTTCCTCCTTTTCTTTCTCTGTAATATATTCATTTCCTGATCTTTGTCTATGATTCTGCTAACCTAGTGTACAGAATAAAGTTTGACTCACTACTGCATGTGCTTTTCAAAATGAAATGAGACTGTTTTAGTTATGCAAACCACCATGTTTCATTTTTTAAAACATGCACACATCACCCTATCACAGTGATACAAACTTGACAACCCAGTTAGATTTTTTGTGTGTTGCCTCCTTGATCATAAGACAATTCAGCGAGCTAATACGTCTTAAAGGGACAGGTGCTAAAACGGAGCATTTCAGACAGATGTATTCAGAAAAATAAAGTGTTTTATGAACATTAATACATGTGAACATAAAAAACACAAGTATGAACCTAAAAATTATATATAATATAATTGATCAATTCTATGCTCATAGTATACGCAGGAAATACTTTTGTTTATATCAAGGAAACAAATCACCATTAAGCAAATAAAAAATAAAAAGTTTTATTATTGAGTAATAATTGATCACCCATCCTGTGGCCCAATGAGAGAGGACACACTGCCGGTAGTGTAATTTAATAAGAGCAAGCGAGCTTTGATACTTTTCAGCTAATGGAAGTGAAACGTGGAAACGCAGCGCCGTCTCCACACGTCTCATCAGTGGTGATGAGACGAGCGTGTCCCGGGCCGCGAGGCGACGCATAGCGTGATTATGACAGCACTTAATCTATTGATGCTATACAAAATATGACGGGAATGATTAGTGCTCGGTAGGAATCTTGGTTCATCAGTTGTTGACGGCTCCACAAAGCAAGGCACACGCTGTATAATGTTCAGTGATCATGGGGTTTTAGTTTTTCATTCCTTTTTTTCATGGATGTACTTGTTAGGAAGCGGTCAGAGGGCCCAACACAGCAACTGCTTCAATCTCAACCAGGCCACCCTAGGAGAAAGAAAAAAGACAGACAGAGAACATACAATGCTGGTTTCAGTCCGATGAAGCCACTGTGGAATGGATGGAAACGTGTTCATCACATACTCACTCTGGGGAGAGCAGCCACCTGGTAAGCAGCTCTGGCTGGGTAGTTAGTGCTGAAGACTGGAGAGCGGCACGTTAAATGGCATTAGGTCACACACACACACACACACACACACACACACACACACACACACACACACACACACACACACCCACACACACCCCCACACACACCACCTCAAACACACACACACACACACACACACAAACACGTTCAAACTTGTGGTTGTGGAACTTGTGATTTATTTAATGAGTTTTAGTCCAAACATGACGCACTGCTAATTAAAAATCAGACACGCCTCTGATTTGAAGTTACAACAGGCAAGGTGTGAATACGAACCACTCATCCCGGACTAATGTGAAATAAAAAGCCTTTGTTTGCATTGCAGGTAAAGCAATAGCACTAAGGAGAGGCTCAGTCTTGCTGCTGAGACACATCTCTGAACCTACGTCCATCTCATGAAAGCTGGTGTTGATCCTAGAACCTTTAGTGTCAGATGTCAGGTAGAGGTCTTGTGTGATGAGGCAACACTCATGCTGAACAGACATGCAGAGTCCCAATATTGCCTCTTTGGGAACAGAGTTACCTTTCTCTTTCCAACATGTTCCTTTCACAGCAGCACATTCAGAGCTCATGTAACACCTGTATACTTCAGCTGGTTGGAACTGGGACAGGGCTGAAGGCCTCACAGAAATGTCAGAAGAAAATCCAACTTATGCCTTTTGTTTAGAAACCCCTTCACATGAAATGAATACGGCCTCCATGTTGAATATTTCTGGATTTCCCACGTGGGCTTTGTCATCAGAGTAATAGGATATGTTTTGCTCCGTCTGCGGAGCGTCAGATGTGGCACGCCGTCTGACATTTAAGGCTTAAACCGCTGGACGCCGCTCAGGTTTCACTCTGCTCAGTGACTCTGCAAACATCAGCGGCCCCGGTGGTTCCACACCTCTGAATGTGCTCCCTTGGCATATTTACAATAAGGGAGGCTAATGCAAGGACAGCCATCATCTCAAGGATGTGCCCGGACAGATTTAGTGGCATTTAAAGCGAATGAATGAAGTATATAACCGCAGGTGACTAATGACCCGTGTGAACTCTGGGTAAAGAGTGAAGGCAGTATGCTCAAAGGCAGTGACGAGGAAGCCCTTCAGTGAAAGTCACCTATTTAGTAACAAGTCGTGTGCCTGGTGGATGCAGGTTCCCTGGGTAGTGCTGCCACTTAGTGGGGAAGTCTGTACCGCAAGTAGGAAGTGTTGGTGTGTCTGTGCTTAGCAGCGATGACACGTTGCTCCTATTGATAATGAATGATACTTACACTGCTTGTAAACGTCGTTGACACTGCTGAAGTCATTCATGTCCGCTAAGAGGACTGTGGTTTTGACAACTGCAGGAGACAAAGACAAAGTGGATGTGAGGACCTGTGATAGAACAGGTCTCCTCCCGAGTCAGTTTCTTCCCCCCTCACCGTTCTCATAGCTGCACCCGGCCGCTTTAAGGATTTCACCCATATTCACAAGAGCCTGCGGGGGAGAGAATGTCCAGATGTCAGTGCTTTGTTTTGTTTCATCTAAATTTGCTCATTTGTGAGACAAGCCAACAGAACAGGAGATTGACCTGAGACGAGAGCAAGCCACTGAGTACAGGATCGGTTTACTCTGAAGAATCAATTCTAGTTACACACCGGTAGCAGCCTCTCGATAAGTAGAATATAAGAAACCTTAGAGAGTGATTTAGAGACTAGAATGAAGTGGAGAAACCACATCCATGGCAGGGTGTTTGGTGGTGGGTCACCTCACCTGTCTGGTTTGAGCCTGAACACCCCCTTCTACCAGCTGTCCACTGGCAGGATTCATCCCCAGCTGCCCCGAGACGTACACGGTCCGGTCTACCAGCACCGCTTGGCTGGAGGCACACAGGCAAGGCAAGTTTATTTGTAGAGCACATTTCAACAACAAGGCGATTCAAAGTTCTTCACATAAAACCATTAAAAGCATCAAAACATAATGCAGATTTAAAAACAGTTAAGAAAACATTAAAACAGTCAAAAAGCAAAATAAAAGTAGAAAAAGCAACATAAAAAATAAAAGTTGAATAAAAGTTGCAGTGCAGTTTAAGAAATAAAATGCAGTAGTGAGATGCAGTAATTGAATCTGGTTCAATTAAAGGCAGCAGCAAACAGAAAAGTCTTCAATGTGGACTTAAAGGAGCTGAGGGTCTCAGCAGACCTGCAGTGTTCAGGGACCTTGTTCCAGATATGTGGAGCAGAAAAGCTGAACGCTGCTTCTCCATGTTTAGTTCTGACTCTTGGAACAGAAAGTAGACCCGTCCCAGACGACCTGAGGGGCCGGGATGGTTCATCAGGTAGCAGCAGATCACAAACATACTTAGGCCCTAAACCATTCAGTGCTTTATAAACCAGCAGCAGGATTTTAAAGTCAATTCTTAGGGGGACAAAGAGGCACCGACATGAGGTTAAAGGCCTCTTCAGAGAGATCGCAACATCCAACTGGTCTACAGCAGGCAGGACATGCACAGACTCTCTTCCTTTCCAAAGTTACTGATAAAAAAAGTTTTAAAAACTGTGTGTGTGTATTATATATATATATATATATATATATATATATATATATATATATATATATATATATATATATATATATATATACACACACACACACATCTGCAAGTTAAGGTGAGGCGCTGTTGAGTTAGACCCAACATTGTAATACATACTACACTAGAAGGAGCACTGCAATACAGTTGGCTGGTTTCAAAGTTTAAAGTGCAACCCTAAAATAAACCTGCACTTTGCTCCCTAACATTGAGTGACTGCTGCTCTATAGCTGCAGCCACTAACTGCCTGGACGACACAGTGCACTTAAACGCAACCACACGGTGACACTGAGGGAAATACCCACAGCCGTGACTCTCTTCACACATTACCCACCGTGATGCTGACTAAACATGTCAGTTTAACCTGAGTCTATCTGTGACACCTCCGTGTCTCTGCTCACCTGTACGGGCCGATAGCAGCAGGGGCTTTAGCCGTGCTGATGATCCTCCTGATTAATGCAGACATGTTATTAGGAGTACGTGAAGGAGGCCGAGTGAAGGAAACAGGTGCTGCTGTGACAGAGCCGCGAGGAAACAAGTTCTTCTTCTTCTTCTTCTTCTTCTTCTTCTTCTTCTTTGAGGTTTATTGGCGGTTGGCAAACAACTGTTTGGTGCATTACCGCCACTAACTGGTATGGAGTCTGGATCAGGATGTCCCTATCATCAAATAACACTACTAAATAAAATGACAAAAACAACCAACAACAAAAAATAAATAAATACAATAAAACAACTAAAATCGCGAGGGGCCAACGCACGAGAGCACTGGGTCGCGAGCCGCGTTACCGTAAAGGCCGCTTTAAACGAGCAAAGACGTCTTTTATTTTATTTTATTTCGCGACTCCGTGCAGAATGTGTTATGTCAGGTCAATATTTAACGTTGTTCTAGACAAAAGAAGACAGGACGTCGAGAGAAGTTACCGTCGGTTGGCGTGATAACTTTAAGTTGCGCCGATACACTACAACTTCCGTAAACGTCACGTGTCCGGAAGCAGACGTTTTGTCATCCAGCGTGAGGAAAACCCACGTGGTAGCTGACTGGAAGTAGAGAGGACATCAAATACCGGGGAGTCCAGAGGTAACCATTCTGAAGCTTGTTTTATCTGTCTTGTATTTGTTGTTTTTTCTAGTTGAACAAACAACAACATAACGGGGAGTAAAGTAGCCTAGCCGACTGGCTAACATTAGCAATAGCGGATACTGGCAGGTCATGCTGGTGGTTTGAAGTGTCGGCTTCTCGTTGAGCTCGTGTCTGTTGTGTTCCGTAGAAAATGTCTGCAGCTAAAGTGAAGATGCGCAAGAAGAAGATGAGGAACCAGCCCGCCAGCGTCCAGTACGCGTCCTCTCCCCGTCCCGCGGACAGCAGCGCGCAGAAGACCGGCGGGGCCGCGCCGGTCACCGGTACGGAGCCGCCTCTTTGCGTCCCTTATGGGCCAACATGTCCACCTGTGTGCTGCGAGGCTGCACGCGACCTCTGCGCTCCTCGTGCTGCAGAAAGCAGTCCTTTTAATTCTACCTGTGCATGTCTCTGTGAATCCGTGATTGTGAACACATCTCTTGTATACAGGACACCGTCCATGTCAGCTCTAGCTGCCTTCAACCTGTCCATTAACCCACTGATTTGGGGTCAGAGTTTATCTTTAGCACGTAAACAGAGTTCTTACTGTCATGGAAAAGTCATGGAATTAAATAAAATCCCTAAAGTTTTGTAAAAGTCATGGAAATGTGTTATATTCATGTGTTCATGACGTTCATTTACGCTGAGTTTGAAATAATTAATATGCTCTTAAAAGAAAGACGCTCAAAATATAAGCAGGCATACATACAGGCATCTATATAAATGTGTATTCTTTTAATCAAACTATTGTCTCATTCATTTGTGTCATTTAAGGTTTATGCTTTGAATTCTCATTCTTAGTTTAAATATTACATTTTCTCACTTTTTCATGTTTACACTGAGATTTCACTAAATGTTTGGTCATGGAAATTTGGTTTAATGTCATGGAAATCCATTGGTCAAAATGTGTATGAACCCTGCGTAAAGATGAGCTGTGGACTCCTATGCTAAGATTGTAAAAGCACAGTGACACCGGCTCCTCTTTTAAGTCAGAACCACATGAAGAGGTTAGGAGACAGAACAGAACCCTGCCTGTTTCTGTCAAGTGTCTTTAACAAACCCATTTGTAAAGCGTGGGGCAAATGACTAAATGATGATCTTCCCACAGGTGGAGGAGGTGGTGGTAGTGGTCCATCTGACGTCCATCCTAATACTGAAAGGTCAAAGAACCCTCACCCATGGGGCGGATGGGTCCGAGGACACCAGAGAGATGGTGGAGGCTACGCCAAGGAGATGCCCAAGTACATCACTGGTAAACACGTTGTCCCACTCTTACAAATTCACATTTATCTGCATACAGTAAATAAGGTTTATTATTTTTTCAAAGTTGCATAATGTCTCTACCACTGTGATTTTCCAATAATAACTCCTAATGGCTATTGAGATCCATCTTGCACCATTTCTTATACTGCAGACCATAGAAAATGATCAGACTTTACTCTTAACACCCATTGCTTATGTGTGGTCTAGTTTTTTTTTGTCCTTCACATCGGATCAGGAAAAATACACAGATTTCACAAAATGTGGTTTAAAGTCATGGAAATCCATTGGTCAAAATGTGTATGAACCCTGTTATTGTCCTTCAAGTAAACCCACAGACACACACACCAACTTAGGACACTTGCAAATGCAATGTCACAGTCCGATTACTGACATCTTAAATTCAGGGCCTGCGCTCCTCTCCCCCGCTCCCATCCCTCTTCAGCTGGAGCTTTTGCCAAAGCCAGGGCGTCTGAGGTGAGGACGATGCTGAAAGCCGCCACCAAGACAACGGGCAGCTGCCATGTCTTTGGAGCCCTGCCCAAACACATGAGGAGACGGGCCATGAGCCACAACACCAAGCGGCTCCCTTGCAGGCTGAGAGATGTGGCCAACAGAATGGTAAGGCTCTGAATATTATCGTTCTACGTCTGGTGTTGCACAAACCGCCTCCCCTTCTCCGAGCACGGTGACATTTGTGTGTCCTCCCTCCTCCAGCGAGAGAAGAGCCTCCAGGCCGGCTCGAAGAAGAAGAAGAAGGAAGAGCCAAAGTGCAGGAGCCGCAAGGCCCGCCGCCAGCACGGCAATCTGCTGCTGGAGTTCAACCGGCGCCAGAGGAAGAACGTGTGGCTGGAGACGCACATTTGGCACGCCAAGCGCTTCCACATGGTGAAGAAGTGGGGCTACTGCCTCGGGCACAGACCTGTGTACAAGTGCTACCGGGCTAGCTACAGGGCCATGAGCAGCCACTGCCTGCTGCAGGTAACCAGCTGTCATTTCTAGCATGAGGATGCCATTAACGTGATTTCACTGCCAGTTCCACAAACATAACCTTTTTTTTTGGTTTTGTTGACTCAGGACCTGTCTTACTACTGCTGCATAGAGCTACAGGGAGAGGAAGACAAGCTGCTGGCTTCTCTGTCCCAGCTGACCAGCAAGGAGGCCGGTGAGAATACGACCAACATTTGGTCTTTATGTAATGCTCCAAAATACTGTGACTGTGGAGGTAAAATTCTAAGTTTGGATGAAACAATTTGTGTAAAAGGCGAGTGGTGTGTGTTTTCCAGGTCCCACATTTGCTGCAGCACTGAGTCTATCAGGGCAAAGACAGGGCAGTGTGGTGGTGCACAGGGCGGGGCGGTACCCGATGCAGCCCCTGGGCCCTGTCACCTTCCTCTGGAGACCCTGTGCACAGGGCTCAACCCACAGGCAGCTGTGGATTTGGGCTCATCCCACTATCAAACAGGTGCGCTGGGCACTTCATGAACATTTACAAATAATTAGGAAATAATATTCTGACAATTGTTTGAACTGTTTAATTTGAGCTGATATGACAGTGAATGGAGTGACAGGACAACCAGACCATTAACTCTCACTGTGTGCTCTTTGCAGGACCTTATTCCTGAGTTACAAACTGTGTGCCAGTGTAGTGAGGCTGTACTTCCTCCCGTTGATCCAGCGGTGACACCTGCTGAGGTTGTTCCCGCCCTAGAACCGGAGCCAAAGCCTGAAAAGACCCCTGAGTCTAAGCAGATAACTGGAACCAAGAGAAAGCAAATTTTTAAAGATGACAGTGAACCTTGTGCCAAGATGATTCTGGGAGATGGAACCAGATCTCCCACCACCCCAGTTACCTGGAAGTCCAGCTCCAACGGGATAGTTATAAGGTTAGCGTAGTTAGTAAGGAATTTAATTGAGATGCAACTGAGTAAAATTTGTAAAATTAATTTGTTTCAACCCAAATGGTGATGGGGAATATCTTCTTTGACATCTGTTGCAGTGATCTCACAATGGAGATTGTGCGCTATCGTCTGATTGGACCACAGTCCCATTCTGTTCTGGTGGAAACTATGGAAGCGGCTACAGACTGTGATGTAAGACTTGTGAAATATATTTGCATTTCACGCTGAATGACTGTTTTACATGATTTGGTTTTTGTTTTGTTTGAAGGGAATGAATAAATCCCAGCCCTCTTCCCTCTGGTGGCCTGAGCACTGCAAAAACGAGAGCAAGATGAATCTGCATCGACAACAAGCCGATGTCTTTCGCCTGCTGAAAGGTCTGTTGTTAATCATTGTGTCAGTGTGAATCGTATAGTCGCTTTAATAATACTTTAATAATTCCTTTTTGCCGTCGAGTGAGGTACGTGTGCATGTTCATCTGACCATGACTGTGACTCATCCAGGCATCTATTCGACTGGAGAGCTCCCCTCGGGCACAGTACTGGGTCTGACTGTTGATGACCCCAGGCTGACTTTACCAACAAAGAAGGTTAAAGCTTTGCCCTGTGTAAAGCAGGCACAAGGTAAAATCTGACCTACCAGACGCAGTGGAGGGGTGTGGGCACTTAGTTTACAGATACACGGTTCTCCAGTCATACCCTCTGTTTATCATGTGGATGTTGTCATATCGTGTGCAGATGGATCGCAATATTCCTTTTTCATATAGACCAGCAGAAACCGACCACTAATTAAGACATATTTATAGTTATTGTTTGTATTATAATTTCCAGGGATAATACAAATTAACTAATTATGGGTTGCATTCGTTCAGTCAACATTACAGCAGCGGCCGTTGCACACACACCTGGTGGAGGTCTGCACTTTACTGGGTGCACCTTTCTCGTTGAGCATATAATCGGTTCTGTTGGTTCTGGTCACGAGGTTGGTTCAGTGAGTACACATCTGGTTCTGTGCTCCGGGGGGCCTCTGCCTGGCCATGCAGATGTTCCAGGTTCGAATCCTGGCAGAACCCTGTGCTCCAAACACACCCTCAATGACCGACGACAACCGATTCCCTTTGCTCACTTCTGATAAAACAAGTCGTCCACCTCGTCACGGTCGCGCTTTTCTCAGTTTGCACAGTTCTAGAATCACAAAATAATAGTGTCACTAGTTTAACAAGAGTTTCACGTTTGAATTTCTTTTTTTTAACACAAGCTGCTTAATAAAGTAAAAGTGTGAATGGCTTTGTAGCCTCGTTTGCCACCAGATTTAGTTAGTTACATTTTATGTTTATTTAAACTTTCAGTTTCAGGCCGTAGAATTTATTTGGAACGGGTTTTCTTCTTTCATCTTTATATATTTTCACTTTGAATGATTTTCAGGTTATATCGGCGTAGATCAACTTAAATTAAGTATGGCTTTTCAGATACTTTTCTCATTCCCCACATTATTCTGTTTAAACCCGATCAACTTCCGTCTCTGTACCATGACAACGGTATCGTGTTGTGATTTTGTCTTCATTGTAGCGCCAAGATTGATCTACTTTCTGCACTCTCATTTCATGAATCTGCAATATACAGCATTTACATTGTACATTTAAAATATGAAACGTCATATTTAGTACTCATTTGTGAACCTGGCTGTGTATCGCACTCAGGGTTTGAACTATTTGCTGCACCAAACTGCTCATCGGGGCTCAGGCCTCACCACACCTGTGAACATTTAGGTGCATCATATACGAATAATGTTGGGTTGTAGATCACACGTCCCCTCTGGCACGAGTGATGGCGGTCATACAGGAGCGTGCTGTGTGTGTGCTGTGTGTTTATTTCAGGGGTGGAAGAAGAGAAGAGGAAGGAGCTGATGTTGCAAGGAGCACCGGCACACTGCTGTCAGAGTTCCCTGTGGGAGCGCTCTGTCCGGGACAACGTCACGGTTAACCAGATATCCAACAAGGTAGTTAAATGTCGTACAGTACATTTCAGGAATGGTTATTGTACTTGAGCTAAGATGTAAAGATGGTGAATCTTTAGAAGCATAGGCGATCTTAGATGTGTCTCTTGCCTCTAGCATGTTCTCCGCATTGCCCTACAGCTGCTGAACCATATGAGGAGCGAGCTGCTGGTGCCGGGCTCCAGGCTGAGCCCCACGCCCCTGCAGGGCCGAGTCCCCATCCTGCTGGTTCACCAGCCTGGCAAGCAGGTGGGGCATGAGATGAGCTCCTGGGGTGCTGGATGGGATCTGCTGATTCCCAAAGGATGGGGCATGGCCTTCTGGGTCCCACTGGTAGGTGGCATGGTCGTGAATTTCACTTTATTTATCTTTTCATTTCTGCCAGGAGGCAGCATTTTTGGAGCAATTTTATTTTCCCAACAGTAGTGATACGTTTGGTTTAACTTAGTCTATGGTTACGACTAAAGAAATATAATAGGAGTAGATGGTCAGAGCGGTGGACATTTTTACCGTACCGTTGTAGTGGGCTAACTTCTGGAGAAAACTAAACAGACTTGTGGCAGGTCACAGACTCACTTAGGTGAGGTTTTACAGTAACGTTACAAAGCTCAGAGAGCCAGAGCAGATGAGTATAATTAGAAACGCCATACTTCATCTACACACTCTAATCACAGCGGCTCTTTTTCTGTAACCAGTGTTGGATTTAAGTATCGTGGAATTGGCCAGCTAGCTGACCCTTGGACAGCTGGCTAGTTGCGTCCGTGCTAATTCCACTGCGCTGCACTGGTTTCAGAACGTGAGCAAAACAGCGGACTGGTGGCCAATGGCAGCGCTGGGTTCAGCCGTCCCTCGGCCTCATTCTTCGGCGTTCTGGTGGATGACGAGCTAGTCGCCAAGCTAACTAAGATGTCATCCTTCTCCAGAGCCTCGTTGCGTTACTATGAATCCCACTGCTCTTCTTGGCAACACCTGTGCTGCAAGTGTTAGGGTTTGAGTTTCTGCTTACCTGATCTGTTGGGGTCCAATGCCCTGACCAATGGGATATCCTGACCCTAACTACTCCAGGTCAATGCCTGACTACGGCTGTGCGGTATGGGCGAAAATTCATATCACGGTATTTTGTAAGATTCTGGCAGTTTCACGGTATATCACGGTATATATATTTTTTTAAACAAGTAAACACATTGATTCCATTAACAGCACCAGTCAACTAGACAGCAGTACTGTCAGCGACTTCTTACAGTTTAATGCTGGGAGCGCAGTGGAGCTACTTACCTGTCAGTGTAACTGGGCTCAGTCTTGTTATAAAATTACAGCGCCGAATTGCATGCTGGGTAGAGTTCGTGCACAAAAAAAACAGGAAGAGACAGACCGGAAGACACGTCACACAAACAGCTGTTCGCCGCCCAATTTCCCAGCATGCAATTTGGCCGTGTAATTTTGAACCATAAGTGAACCAAGTTACCCTGACAGCTAAGTAGCTCCACTGCGCTCCCGGTATTAAACTGTAAAAAACAAATGTTGCCGCCTGCTGTTCTTGCGGAAAAGCACGGCTTGTTGACGGCGCTGGTCGCTGACGGCACCGCGGTCTAGTTGACCGCCGTAGCGCAACAACATTTATGTGTAATCACCAGTATGACGGGAGATGAAGAATTCATACCGTATGGAAATCTGATACCGCACAGCCCTATGCCTGACCTTAACCAATCTCCTCGACCAGCTACGCGGGGCGGGTCTTGCCACGAAGAGCAGTGTGGGGTTTATAGTTACGCGTGTCTGGAGCGTATCGGCTGTAGGACATCAGGTGGAGGGACAAGGCCTAGTTGGTAAGATCTGGGTGATGTGGATTTGATGGAGACATCCGGTCCTTTCTCGTAAAGGTGATATCTCTGGAACATCTGGAGGGAATTTCTTTGTCTTTTGGCCATAACTCAATAATACATGGGTTTTAATTACGTCAGTATCGCATGAAGTGATGACATGGATGTAAACTGCAACCTAACTGGTTGGTGGAGTTGCACAGCTCAAACTAAAGGTGCAGGTTTCCTGTTATTTCACTGAAGGCAGGCCGGATGTACACGGTGTATAATGCATTGGATGTCAGCATGGAAAGCTCCGTGAAAGATGTTTTCATTATTTGGGTTGCCTCGTTCATGTTTTGGGGCGGTTCCATTTTGTTTGGACCAGCACTGTGAACTGTTAAATGTACCTTGAAATTTGAAGGCGGACTAGAAGCCCCCTGGCCCCCCTCGCCTCGTTTGTCAAGTTCCACGAAATCGGACGTTCACCCGTCTCTGCTTTGTCTCTCCTTCTGCAAGGTGTACAGAGGAGTTCGCATCGGAGGCCTGACCATGAGTCTGAAACACTCTCAGAATAAAGGAGCCGCACACTTCCCCCATGATTACCCAGACTGCCCTGCAGGCGCTCGCTTTCAGGAGGAGCAGGAAGCCCAGCTCTTGCACAAGTTCAAAAGGTCAGCTGTAAAACCAAGCAGGAAAGGAACTGTGTGTGTGTGTGTGTGTGTGTGTGTGTGTGTGTGTGTGTGTGTGTGTGTGTGTGTGTGTGTGTGTGTGTGTGTGTGTGTGTGTGTGTGTGTGTGTGTGTGTGTGTGTGTGTGTGTTCACGTCAACACATGTTGTGCTGCCAAAGCTTTTGTTTATCTTGTAATTTTATTTTGGCACATCACCGGTACGTCAGTCTGCTGATTGCCCAGAATATAGAAGGTCCATCTTACTGATGTAATTGTTTCGATATATTTTAATCAACAATTGGTAAACTTCACATGACCCTTTTTAGACTGAGGGGAAAATGTTTTCAGTTAAATAAACATACAGTGAGGTGATAATGACATACGTTGTAGTGTTCTGTTACTGTCTGACTGTACAACCATCCGTTAGGAGAGGATGATGTAAGTAAGTGGTGAGACCGTCAGCGGATTAGAGTTTTTGATGGAGGGAAGCCCTCCACAGTGCTGAGCCACAGTTAATTCAGAGCATGCAGCTCTTTTCCCACCACGCACACAAGATGATGATGCTTCTCTTCCTCTTATCTGCAGTCATGATGGGTTTCATACATTGGCAGGGTTTGCCCCCAAACAGCTTGACAAGGGTTTGACCCTCTGCCCTCCCCGTAGATATCCGCCCGCCAAAAGGACCAATTACATCAAACACGGCTGTCTGGCCCCGTTCTGTTGCCCGTGGCAACAGCTGGCCGAGGAATGGGAGTTCATCTTGAGGGAAGGAGGAGAGGAGAGGGAAGGAGACCGATGGACACAAACCTCCGTCACTGTAACAAAGCCTCCTGTCCGGGTCACTGTACTGAGGTAAATGTTTGTCTCGTATACTTTTATTCTCTCTTTCTCGCGCTCTTTTTCATCCTTTTGCTCGTCTTATTGTGAAAATAAACTCAAGTCAGTATTGACTCAATACACACCCACTGCAGTTTTACATCAAACTCTCTTTTACATCCGGCACGTCTAAATCACACTTCTAACAATGTTAATGCACTTGACTTTTAAAGGTCCCTTGAGAAGAAATGTGCACCGTGTTTTGGTGGAGGGTGTGGTTGGCCTCCAATCATCACTTCTTTCCTAGTGAGCTGTTGACAGACTTGATGCATGGCGCTTCTCTCGTCCCCATCCCTTTCATCAGCACGTCCCTGATGAGAATAGCCAAAGAACATCCAGCCTTAAATTGCTGCAATGTATCACGGAGATTAGTGAGGGAAGAGTTGCATCTCTCCTCATAAAACCATCACAGCAGCGTTGAGTAACGACAGACTTTATGAGAACAAACTTTGATGTATTTTCACTGTCTGCCTTTTTTGTTTTCAGCATGAGGAATAAAAAAAAAGCAACCCAATTGAATGTCCTTTATGGTGCTTAACACAACAACTTTTTTTTTCTTTGTGCATATTAATGGTATGTTTTTTGTTTTTTTTATGCTTCCCAGGAACAGAAAGTCACTGAGGCTGCTCTCCGGTTGGTGCAGACCCACGACCTCTAAAGGTCAACGGGTGCGCCGCGGCGGCGGGGTGTCGCCTCTCGACCGGTCGGCCATGACGCTGTTTCTCTCGGCACATGGGACGAGTCTGGTGTGGGTGCGCCTGTCTCTGCCGTCCAAGGGCAAGCCACAGCTGCACGCCATGCTGTGCGTGCCGACCGTGGAGGACCTGAAGGCGCCCAACGCCAGCGGCCCCCAGGAGCCGCCGCACAGAGAACACTTTAAAAGGCGAAAGAACGGCTCCAAGGCAGCGGCCGCCTCATCTTTGTGTTCTGAACCAAACCACTCCGCACCTGAAGGGCCCGCCTTCTCCCCCCGGACCTCCCCGGACCTCCCCTTGGGGGTGTGGCCGGACCCTCTGCCCAGTGTCACCGCTCACTGCTCCCGGGTGACCCTCGGCTGGGTCACCCAGGGCGACTTCTCCCTGTCCGCAGGCTGCGGGGAGGCGCTGGGGCTGGTCAGTGTGGCCGGACTCCTCAACACCCTCTTCAACCAGCCGGCGGAGCGCAGAGGAACGTTGCTGCTGCGCAACCCCGACTCCCTGCACTACCGCTTTGCTAAAGTCAACCTCGAGGTGTGACCGAAACATCGGAGCCCTTCGCAGAACTTACAGGAGAAATGGAAATTGAAATCATAAGTAATTAAGTCGTGCGATGCGTTGATCACCACGTGATGATGCTGAACCCTTCTTGGCATGATTGGGCCTGGTTACAACCTGGTGGCATTGTTGTTTATTTTACTCTGGAAGAGGCATCCTTATGGTTTCACTAGGAAAAGGTTGGTTATGTTTTCCACAAAGGGTTCAATAAAATACAACTGTGTTCCCAAAATGTATTACTTTATGGCTAATTTTACACTCCTTTACGCTCATTATATTGGTGGCATTCTATTCTTTTTTTTTTTTTTAAAAGGTCAAATGAGAGGGTGAGAGGAAAGTGTCAGTTTCTGTATCAAATGCCACTGAATTGAAAATAGCATAACATAAGCTAATAAAACATGCAGCTCTGGACAGGACGTGTCATCTTTGGTAAATTGCTGTCATGTTCACGAAGGAAGCCCCGAGTCCTGCTGAGTAAATGCACCAAACTGATACTTTACTACTCTTTTTATAGCGATACTGGTGTCTCACACATCCCATAATGTGTAGGTGGCAGATAAGAGTTCTGTTGCTTGGCAACACTAAGGTTTGGTAGTAGTATGAGGTTTATCTGAGGGAAAGGAGGCCGGCCTTTCGTGCTTTTTTTTAGGAGCACTCTATTCTGTGTTGGAATCTGGTTTTAAAGAGGAACATGCTGAAGGACTTCACACCAGGTCTACAGTCCAGAAGGTTTACAGGTTTAACCTCGACTGAGCCGTTGCTGTCATTTCATGTTAAGATAATTCCTCTCCCTCCTCACATGGACCAAGCTGTCTGAGCCTCCCCCACCACTAGAGGGCAGTAGTGCACTTTGACTGTTGACATGTCAGACCTTGTAATTGTTTGACAACTGATCACACAGACCAATTTATTCAACATATTAACTTAATACACATGTTATAGTGGACGACATTTGTCACAGTGCCCTCCTTGACCTTTTTTCAAAAATAATCTTCCCTCATAACACTGCTGGGAATACGTTTAACCAGTGGTGGGCCGTCAGGGCCTTCTAAGCCTTCTCTGCTGGCCTAAACAGAATCACAAAGTTATAGCTATTTTATAATGTAATTTTTAATTAATTTAATTTTAATTTTCTATTTTATAATTTAATTTTCAAATCAGACTGCAGCTGGTTTGAAGGAGAAGCTTTCATCCAATCAGATTTTTTCTCTCCAGTGTCTCTAGGCCAGCAAGGCAGTTTAAACAGGCCTTTGCAGATTAAAGTACACGGGGAGTGGGCGTTGTGGTTGATTGTCATGGACTTCAACCAATCAGATCGTTACTTTGACAAGCTGGGCGGATTCTTTGACGTACCGGGCCTGCGAGGTGGCGTGGACGTGTGATTGGTCAGTGGCCCAGCGTGACCATTAACATGCGCTGTGATTGGCCAGTGGGGCACAGGGCGGAGCTCAGTGGGAGCTGGAATGGTTCAGGCTGAAGCTATGAAGCTGAAGTTGTGACATTTTTTTTTTGTGCGTGTTTTGGCGCTCGGTGGAAGATAAACGGACTTGGTGGTGGATTTGAGGCGTCGACTGCTGCTGTCAAGCGGATGTTTTCTGCCCTAGAACGCGTGGAGGTTTCCGGGGGCGCGGTTGGGAGGCTCGGCTGTCATCACCGGTCCATGGCGCCTGTTGCTGGAACTGAAGCTCCGTACAACCGCGTTGCTGAACTTGTTGTTAATAAGGATAAGCGGATGGACTTTGTCTGGAATGAACATCATCAGGTGAGTTGCTTTTTGTGTGTCATCTGCGGTGGCGTTGTGTTGTATGCTGTTTTTTATCATGGATTGTTTTGTCATGTTATAACTAAGTGTGGTTCTTGTTGCGGGGGAAATCCCCGGTGGGCCGACGGTCGGGCGGGTCAGAGACCCGCTGAGCTCTCCCTGACTCAGAAACGTCCGCTGAAAAAAGAAAGGGAAAAAAAACTCCGGCCGTTTTGTGACTTTACAGGTACTAATAGGGGGAAATAAAAAATGGTAAACCACATGTCTCTTCTCATAAGGGTTACGGTATTGTAGCAATTTAGATGAAGTTAAACAACCATGTGGTTGCGGAGATAATTAAGGAAACGTTTTTCGAAAATAGGCGTGGGGGCTTGATGCTTATGCTTCCTGTAAACACTTCCTGCATGCAGCCCCTTAGTGTACGGAGGTAGAGATTGTTGCACCCTGTGGACCTGGAGAAGGTTCAAGTGTGCCTTGAAGAGTGTGTGTTTAAGGATTCCCTATGTGATGAAGATATGTTCCATATCTGTGTGGACCTAATGTCAGAGTATAATCTGACATTAACAGGAGGTCAGTGAAGGTCTCATGACCTGTGTAGCCGTGAGCTGCCTGTGGCGAGTTACCGGGAGCGGAGTTTGAGGGACGTTAAGACAACGTTACGGTGTTGACTGTTGTTGGCTGCGGCTGCGGCCCACAGTAGCCTGTGTACTGTCCCCAAATAAACCACACAATGAGCAAGATAACGTATCGTAGCTTTCCTGCTTTTACCGGTAGCCTCTTTGAGAAACACATGCAACAGCTACATTAATAGCAATGCTATTATTTGTTGAGCTAAAACGTCAACAGTGACGCTTGCATATCGTTTGCATGGTTAGACCGGCGAGGGGAGGAAGAGACTTGTGAAGACAGCGCAGATAACAGGAAGGAGAAAAGCCAACGTCACTGAAGCGCATGCGCACTTTCTATCTCATTATTATGGCTTTTTATCTCATTATGACTTTCTATCTCATAATTTCGACTTTATTATCTCATAATTATGAGATTTTTTATTTTTTTTTCCATCTCTTTTTTTTTTTGTGTGTGGCAGAAACGGGCTTCCAAACACACGTCATTGAAGGCTTTGGTCTAAAACCCACGGCCCGCCACTGTGTTTAACTCAAGAGAGATCTGGGATATTTAAAGGGATACTTGGTATTCTTGATAAATAAGACCAATATGGCCACCAATTCTGAATTGATGCCTCCCATTCATTTCTATAAATAGATATTATTGAAGTACCCGGGAGGAAGAATGCACCCATACACATGGAAATCCACCCAAAATTCCAGCCCTGACAGATGGAGCCGCTCCTACGAGTCGTCGTGGGTCCGGCTGGCACTGTTGCACATGAGTTTGGCTGCCAGCGATCCGTATGTCTGAGTCGTGGCCTCGGGCTGCACTTTGTCTGTGTGGCTTTTGCCTGTGAACACAGACCAGAGCTCATTAGACAGACCCTGCTGCCAGCGGGTTCAGACCAGTCAATACAAATAGAGTGGACATTGTGAATAGAGCCGATTTAAAAACGTACTCGGAATCTTATCCATTGCGATGAAATCGGGATCTTGCTGCTTTATTTTTGGCCTGTTTCTGGCTATCAGGAAGACTCCGAGGAAAGACAGGAGACAGCTGGAAAAGAGTTTCGGGAGGAGTGGGGTGTAAATACTGTGATTTAATGAGCAGTAAATACTGGTGCGTGATTGGGATACTTACCCAAAAAGAAACATGAAAATGTTTAGCAGAGCCAAGCCTTCAAATTCCTGGTAAAACGCGATCCCTGCAAAATGGAGAGGGCACATTAAAATGCATTTGACTTCTCGTAGAATAGTAGACTGCAGATCATCTCGAGGGCTTTGTTAATCCTGAGCACACATTACACTGGGATGACGAGAGGAGAGAGTTTGATTATTAACTGAATGAGTAGCAAAACGTTGGCTGGGTCACCGATTAACCCTCTCCAATAGATCCACTTCTCCTGCGCTCAGTTCACTGTCCACGAGGGAGGCAATCATGTTCTTCAGTGTGGAACAAGACTAATCTTCAAGGTCCACCCACAGATGTTCTTACGCTGCCAGATACAATACATCAGCAGTTTGTTGTTCAATGCACTCAATAGCTGCTTATGTGTGTGGGAGGGGAAAGCAGTATCAGAGCAGAAGACCCTCAGGGGAAAACAAGGTGAGAATCGCTCAAATCACCTCGTCTGAGACGATGTCTCCCTGAGTGAGTGGAGGACGTCGGTGTAAAAAGGGACGTGGAAATGATCTGTTGCTCCACAAACCCACCAGTTGGACCGCTGGAACATTTTCTGTTCTTACGCTCCACTGGAGCTGCAGTTGCACTGGAAATAGCTAGAAATGATGTCACGTCAGCAGCAGTCGAGTTACTAGATGACCAAAGAAGGTAGTGGATTTAGTAATGACGGGTCCATTTAAATCATAGGAGCGCGTTTTAAGGCTGTGCATTTCCCACAAGACAAAACGGCTTGTCTTGATGTTTTCAGATTGAACAAAGAACACGATTACTGACAGGATAATGGAGACCGGACCTGGCAGAGCACGTGGGCTATAAATACTGTGGGGACTTCTCTGAACCAGGACTCCTGAGTGGTTCACACTAGTGATGGCGAGATGAAGCTTCCTGAAGCGTTGAAGCTTTCCATCCAATCGGTTCGCTCATGTCCCGACGCTTCACGGAGCTTCATTTGCTCTACTGCGCCACCAAGTGGACAATACATGTAAAACAAGCAGAGTGATCATAACGACACCATGGCTTTGGTGTGTGAAGCGTTTGTGATGCCAATACATCAATTATTAACTTATTAATATTGTGTCTATCTTTATGATAAAATGGCGAGGTCAAAATCAAAACTCGAAACCAATTGGGAGAGGGTTGTGATGTGACTGTGGGTCAGGGGTTAGAATATCCGACTTTCAGTCAGAGGATCGGTGTTTCGAGCCTCAAATCCGCTAGTCCATGTTGATGTGTCCAATTTTTTTTAAGTAAAAAAAAAGAACTTTTCCACAGTGCTGGGCTTTTTGAGACTATTTTGCCTGCTTTATAAAATACCCTTTCACGGGCACACATCACTAGTTCACACATCATCTTGACTGGGTTACATTCTGCTGCGTTGCATCGAGAATCCATTTCAATCATAGCAGTGAGTCTTGCAGCACATCATCACAGTGTTGAGTTTGAGTTTGGAACGAATTAAAAGCCCACAGTGAACATGCCTTGCAAACGTTCTGACTTCCCTTCGCGGTTCTTGTTACTCAGCCCATTGGTTAATAAAACCACTATATTTATCTCATTTAGGAATAAGTTCCTCATAGTTTTCCTGGAAAGAACAGTGTCATTTGGAAAAGCTGGAATCTAAACTGCACTATAACAAAGGTGGAAGCTGAAATAAATTAACTTGGATGGAGTTTTGCGTGGAAAACTGAGCATCCTGTTAAGACAGATTACTCTATGGGGCTTTTATTTTGGAGGGAAAAAAAACTTGCCCAGAGTTCCCATTAGGAAACCGCTGCCCTCTGTGGCTTTTATAGTGAAACACTACGTCCATAGGCAGGCAGGTATGTCCATTCCTATTCACAGCAGCCATTGACACTGCAGGGTAAATACAGCGTATTCATTGGTGTGTTTGTTGACAATAGTATTTCATAAGGGAACGAAAGGCAGTGAGTAAACATAACCCACAGAGAGATGGCTCTGCAGGCGACATACCTGCAACAATGGCACTGGCGGTGAAAAACACAAAGTTGATAGGAACCACCTCGGTGGCATCAAACATTTTCATTGCCTGATTGAGAAATCTGTGGAGAGAGAAGTTGAGAGCTGCAGTGAATAGAATGACCTTTGAGTTTAGAGACAATGTGCAGCGGCCTATTCATCCACCACGATGCTGCAGGTGCAGCGTCATGGTTTCCTTCGGTTTGTTTGGGAACAGGAAAGCCCAAATTACATCCAACGCCTGTGGCAAACACGAGGGATGGGCGCGAGGAGGCTGAAAGAGGGAAAGAGAGGAAAAACCTGGACTAACTTGATCTGGAAGGCGCAGGAGGCGATCATGATCACGAGCATGACGTAGAAGATGGGGTAGATGAGCTGCAGCTGGCCGTTTATCGACTCCGCGATCATCCCTGACACAGCTTTGACGGAGATGACGGTCAGAGAGGCTGCGGCAACACAGAGGGCAACAGATCACGTCAGCGTTTAGCCATGAAGGACTCGCTCATCGCTTCATGCTGATTTGAAGAGGAGCGGTAGTGAATAATTTATTTCCCCTCCGCTGTGCTCAGCTCTGAACTGGAGCGATGGGCAGAGCGCGAGTCCATTTTCGGTAGCCAGGCAACAAAAGCAACCGCTGACTGCCTAAAACGGCTTAATCCATAACCTCTGCCCTCGATCAGACGGCTTCCATTTGTTCGTACCGAGCAGGGCCACCAGCAGCATCACAATGACGATGTGCTTCACTTTCCTCCTCTTGTACACGTAGAGCAGAACACAAAAGATGAGGACCTCTATGAGCTGTGGAGAGGGAGGGGATACACAAGTCATTAATACCATTTCCTCCAGCCTGTGTACGGCAAATAAAAAATCTGATTTGCACTCGTATTGTACTTTTTAACTGCTCTGTGCCACAAAGCGCTGCATGCGAGCAGTGAGCGGCGAGCTTTAATGGAAACAAAGGTCCGTGGCAGAACAATGAAATTATTTGCCCGGACTTTAACGTGGAGGGGCCCGGGGCCGTCCTCGTGAGTCCTATAGCGTTTCAACGCATTCAACAGATGGAGAATATGAAGTACAAAACATACAAAAAAAGAATTGAGGGGTGGGGAAAGAATAGGCAAGTTGACCTTTTAAAACCACCCGGTGTCTGTGTAAATATGTTAATCAGAGGGCTTATTTCAATGGATTTAGAGCGATACGTATGGAATGTAACAGTGCACACGCTGTGCAAGTCTCCCAGATGAAATCGTTTGACAACAGTATGACCTCTGGTGAATAACAAGAAGTCAGCGCTGGATTCTTCCCTCTCCTCTGATTACGGTTCATCCCGTGCAGCTGGAGGTTGCTCCTCCACGAGGCTGATGAGTATTCACCACGCGCTGCCAGAAATAGGGAAACAGCGTACATCCATCACGGCAGCCAGACGCGCAGAGGCTACACCGAGTGAAAACATCTGTCTGTCCATTTGTCTGTCCATCTGCCTTTTCCTCACGTCCGTTTGAACATTTCTCTTTCTGTTTTGCATCCAATATCTGTTCTGTATCCGCGTGTGTTTACATCAGTTCAGCACCGAGGGCGGAAAGTATGAATATGGTTGAGAGAGAAAAATGATGCATTCACTCTTTACACTACGGGCCAGCTTTTAGGTTAATAAAAGAAGATACCGTATGATAAGCGTACATAGATATAAAAAATGCAATGGGCGACATGGGCTCTCTGCTGCTACCACGGGAGCCCTGGCATCAATGGAGAAGCAGCAGGATATATGACCTTCTGCTGCAGAAATCTTCCTTTAAAAAAACATCTGAGAGACTCGCATTAACATTTCCATTTTCCACTGAGCAGGTTTTGAGAAAAAGCACTTTGTTTCGGCGGCGTATCAAAGCCGTCGCTATGCTAATAGCGGTGTCTCTGCCATCCCTGCCTGCAGGCGCAATTTGAAGGAGAGAGTATTGCTCTGTGGTAATGTACTTACACACCACGAGGTGGGGGCAGTATTTTTTTTAACACTGAGTGGAAAAACAGAATTACTGGACTGGCTCCCCACAACATCAACTCCATGAAGCTAACGAGCTAACTACCATCAGCAGGAGTGTCTGACACCTGTCTGAGGACACGTAAAATGCGGGTTATAAGGCGCACCCTTTTATAAGCCGCATCTACTAAATAAATACAAAAAGTCGTATTTAATCAAACAAGCCGCGGCGGTTTACAAGCCGCTGTTGCTGCTACGGCCCGCGTCCCCGCTGCACGAGCCGGGCGTCGAGCCGGGGCTGGTCCCGCTACCTTCGGTGGTTGTCAGGGAGCTAGCAGCTGCAGCGCCGCGAGTGCTAGCTGCAGCTGCCACAATAATTTGTGGCTGCACTGTTTGAGAACAAGTAAACAACCAGTGTTGTCAGCGCTAGCTCCCCGCTCGCCAGCTAGCACTCGCCAGCTAGCGCCCGCTGGGTTAGCATCCCTGCCTCTAGGACGCCTGCTTCAGACCTGTTTTCCATCGCGCCTCCTCGTGATGGCTCTGCAAATGCTGCTAAATTTAGAATAGAAAAAAAATCGGAGAAAGGTAGCGGCTTATAACCCAAATTGTACAGTACAAACAGTATGCTTATGTACACATGTATATTATGTATGTATATAACTGGACCCTTTACATACAAGGTAAACCAGGAAGTACCAGCTCATGACGTAGTACTGGATCAGATGGGCGGTGATGTGCATGGTGGTGTGGGGGGCAAACATCACCAGGACGTACGTCCCTGTTATTGCCAGAGCGCCACCTGTGGAGGAAACACAGCAGGGTGGTGAGCCTGGAGTCAAATGGTCTCCAGTCTCAGAACTACTGCGGTGGAAAATCATGTCGCATTTTCTAAAGCTGGACCACTGCATATGTTTTGCTGTTCATAATGAAGGATTTTATGTCATATGTTATATGACATACAATAAATCAATCAATAAGCGTGAAGACTAACCTTAAAGTCAACTTTTAGTTCTGGCATTCAGAAGACTCTTCCTTACATAATTCATTGAAACCAGCTGAGCGCTGCTTTCATTCATAGTTCTACTCTACTAGTTCTACTTTAGTTGTTGGTCATCTTGTACACCTTTGGTCAGATTGTATAATGTTTTGCAAACAGGTCATTGCTCTCAGTGGTTTTTCCTTTTATAGAAATAACACAAATTAAAAAAACATCCACACAATCCAACTTTTCCACTATGTGTGGCTGATAATGTCACTCAGCAATTACACTGAGGATGAACCCAGGAAGCCAACAGCAGGGCTGTGTGGTGCTGATAGACATTTCCAATGCTGCAGTCGCGATGATGCTCCATTGTGGCAACCAACACGATCGCAGCATTCAGCAGCACTCCACAAATTGTTATGACAAACAATAGCTTCTCATAAAACAATAGAATAGGATGTCTGTTGAATAGATTGAGCCTTTTCCCCCACTGACAGAAACAGACAGCAATTAGACTTTTTAACAAGTGGATAAGAATGTTTCTATCTCCGTCTCAGGGGGGATTTCACACTGAGATAAGTCACTTTGATATGTCTGAACTCTAAGATGTTACTTCTCAGGAATGTCCTCAGTTTGCTTACCAACGATGTCAGAGACGCGCACCGTCTCCTTGAGGAACAGCACAGATATGACAGCGCTGGCTGGGAGGAGAAAATATATGTTCCTGTTAGTTTAAGCATCAATATTCAGTCTAGAATATAATATGAACTCAGACACAGTTCCATCTCACTTTGTATGTGTTTTTAAAGCAATAGGTCACGTAGTCTAGACACTGAATGATTTGAATTGTAGATGCATCTCTGTTGTTCATTACAGTCGATGCTGGTCCCCTGACAGAAAAAAACCCATCATTGGTGTTTTTTGTAGCCTCATATTCTGGAATGATTTTTCTTGATGCAACATGTCAGTTTAATCACAAGCAGGGTCTGATACTTGACTGAATATTGACTTGATAAAAAAACACATCTATTAAATCAGCAGCGTGGCAAAGACAGTGGCTGCATGCTTGTAAACTGTCATTGGATGAGGAACAATGTATATCACTGTACACACAGTGAGACTATGTATATGTATCTATGTAAATGTATGTCTGCATAAATTGATACGAACACACTACTTGACATGTGCGTATCAATCAGCCTGATAAAATCTGTCAGCTTGCTCAGATAAATGGAACTCGTTAGGACTTCATAAGCATCAAATTACGGCGAGGTGCAATTCCACGGCACACTTTCCCTGAAGCCGTTCGTCATTATCACTGTCAGGACGCTGGAAAGACACACAGATAAACGTGCACGTGCACGGATGGGTGGCCACACAGGCGGACTAACTGCCTGAGACAGAAACAAAACAAGCTGGAAGACAAATTTTCAGTGGACAGACTGAAGGGGAGGCGCCAGTGACGGCCGCACGTCAGTGAGGAGGTCAGTTTACATAACGGCTGCCATGCTGGAAGTCCTCAACACTGAGCAGCGCCACTTTTACACCCTTTTCCATCATTATTGTGTTACGCACTCCAACCTTTCACCTGGGGCAGATGGGAGATTTTGGACACGACTGCAGTGAGCGGCTGCACAAAAGATGCTGCATGATAGTGAGAAAGCAGACAGTTTGTGTTCGGGCTTTGCCAGCAATATAAAGAGATTAGCTACAGAGCATGAACAGCTCAATATGTCGGGGTGGGATTACTGTGATGTCGTGGCAATATGGATGTTACACATCGACTGTGGAGCACGATTGCAGTTTCATTCACAAAATGCTTTGTATTTATATTTATACAGTCAATGGTAATAAACCCAATCTAATAGAAAAGCTTAACATGAACAAAGAAATAGAAAGGTTCAAGCTAAATAAAGCAACATGTCCCCTCCGGGATGTGAAAGAGCAGCACGCTGATGGAGCGTCTTCCAGAGGAGAAACGAGGCGTGATGCCGAGTGGAAGTTTGTAAAGACTCTCATTGGTATTCTGATGAAACAGTCAGTTGTTAAATGTTTCGTATACATTTAGGGATCCTTCTTTGCCTCTGGGGCCGGCTGGAGCCAACAAGTAACCATAGCAACTCGGTACGAAGTGAGATTCACACGCCTTGATAAAAATGAGAAATACTGTAACCTCTGGGGTACACACTTCTGTCACTGCCGTGTGTGTGTGTGTGTGTGTGTGTGTGTGTGTGTGTGTGTGTGTGTGTGTTCTCTCAGATGTGTAGTAATGGGACCCTCCCTGTGGGAAAACACACCATGTCCAACATTCTTTCCCCGCACGCCTCTGACATGAACAGATGAAAGTCATCTCTCAGAGAGGCTCAGATATAAGAAGTGTTGCCATGGTGCACACAATGTATTTTTCACAATGTCACAAAACAAATGGTGACTTTTGAACGCTCTCTTGTCCTGTGAAGACACAAGTATTCAGAAATTATGTTTTAAAACGTAATGTGAGATCTGATCAAATCTGAATTCTGAATGACACATCAAACTTTGGTAAATAACCAGGCTGTTCTCCCACAGCGTACGGACCTATAGCTATGAAAATCAATGCGCTGTAATTCCTAGATAAACCAAGAAATATATTTGTATGTCATCCTCGTAATCATGAGTAAGGAAGTATAGACACTGCAAAAAGGGGAGTAATGGTGGATCAAACAGCCTCTTTCACACAGGAGACTGTTGTTCCTGCCGCATGTGAAACGAGTGGTCGATTCATTTGTCACGTAACTTTGAACCAAAACCACAATCCATTCTTAAACCCTAAGTACTTTAGTTATCAAAACCTAAATAGTTGTGCCTCAACCGAAATAAGTATGATAAACTTTTCCCGAACTGAGTGGTTTAGTTGTCTAAACCTAACTGTTTCGTAAGATACCATAGGAACCGTTACAGGAGCATGCATTCAATACTTTTTCACAGGTTTAAATGAACATTTCCCAACTAAAGCCAGAGGTCTGTTTAAATTGATCAAAACACAGCCACACATCCTAGTCAATGATACAAGTTGCTATGCGGATGCAGTGTGTGAAGCAGGTTTCTGTTTACTCCACCACCCCTCCCTCCTCTTGCATGTGATGACACGTTATCTGACGGAGAGCCGACGCTCTGCTCCACACAGCATCCGTCTGGGATGACGCTGTCCTCCCTAATAGAGAGCGCCGGGCTCCGTGGACGGAGACAGTGGTAATTGCCCGGCTTGGCGTGTCGGCTACACTGGCGGTGTGACAGCTTCATCATGGGCTCCACCGATCCCATCTCTGTCCTCCTCTCCCTCGGTACCCTGCCTGCTGTTCATTCACATCTCTTCCCCTCTCTACCTTCCCATCACCTCATCCTCCTCTAAAATATTGTTCTCCTCTCTTCTACCAATCCCAACCACTTGCCTCCCACTTGTTTACTCACCAAGGCCTCCCACTGTCCCTCCCTTCGCACAACTCTTGGAAAATAGGCACAACAGCGCCGCAGGAGGGGTTTTCACACACCACTACCGTTACATGTGTGCGTCTGCTTATTTGCGAGCAATATGCGAGTCAGCGGGAGACGGGAAGGGAGTCACGACGGCAGACAGCGACCTGCACATTTTATTATTCCCCTCGGCTCCACTTGTTAGCACGGAGGGAGACAGACTGTCAAGCTGCAGACGTCGTCCTCTCCCCTTCACCTCTCCCTTCCCTTCATGCAATTCTTCGAGACGCTCCATCAGGACGCTCTCCAGCTGCACATCATCCACCATCAGCACTAGTGTCGAGCAATGAGCCGGCCGATAATGACAGTAAAAGGGGAAGTGAGCACAGTAATTGGTAATCAATGTGGCTTTAAGGACAGCACTGAGAGGCCACACACACACACACACACACACACACACACACACACACACACACACACACACACACACACACACAACTACAGCGACGGAGAGGTGCGGCCCTCTTAAGCAAGATTAGTGGTTTTCGTTCAGTGCTTTTATTCAACACCATCCATCCACTTGGTGGGACGTGACCGCGGGGGGAAACTGTTTGAAGCGTCGGGGTAATCGCTGTCATTTATCTCCATGAGTCACCGCCTCCTCCTACGGCGCGGTGAGCGATGGGTGGCGAGATGCAAGAAGCGGGCCTGCGCAATACTGAAACCCGGCTTTGGTTTTGATGGGCTAATGGGTTGGGCTTAGCTCATGGCAGCTGGAGTTCACACTGTGGGTTGTAAAACAGTGGATTTATAATGTCAGAAGTAATAAGGCTTGTCCATTTTTTTTTTTAAATATATATATTCATCTTAAACTAGGAAATTGGGAAAAGTGAGCAGGCGGAACAGCTGGAAGTTTATTTTTGGATAGCAAAGTTTCTGTGCGTCAGAGAGCCTCACCAGCACAGATAGAGCACGACTATACTGTCAATACAGAACTTTATTAATGCAGTTCATTTTCAGGACCTATTTTTGGGTTGTTGTTTTTTTTTGACAATGTGCTATATAGATTCCTTTTGTCCATAATTATACACCAAGAGATGCACTGATATTTAAAACTCATCAGCGAGTACTAGCAAAAAAGGCAGCGGCGTTGTTGCAGTGTCAACACTCAACGCTCTCATGCAACATGCTGTCAGACCACTGCTCAAGGAAGGCGTGTGTTTGCTGATGGCATCTTTACGATGTAGGATGTCCCAATATTTACTTTGGTTAAAGGTTGTGTGATTCATTGCATGGGCCGTGAGATGATTAACAAGACAGGAAAAACAGAAAATAAATATATTTCTTCATGCTTCTTGCTGAAAAGGTTGACATTTTAAGGCTTCTAAAAGGATTCACATCAAACAGGGAAACTCAATCTGCTATTTTGGGGTTAAGGATCTTGCCCCACGGCATGGACTAACAGAGCTGGGGATTGAACCACCGAGCCTCTGATTGAAGGACAACTCTGCTCTACCACTGAACCACGTAGCCCCTAATTCATTAGTTAAGTAATCTTGATTATATTTGATTCTCTAAAGCTGCCCAGTACATGGTAACTGGATCCATATGGGAGAGTTAGTGGTATGGAATGAATTCCCAAAAGAGAAATGATCAGGGATCATGACAAAGTTGTGCCATCTGTTACTGATAATGATTTAAGTCAAACTTAAAAGTCAAACTTAAAGCTTGAATTTGCACCAATGCCTCTTCTTTTATTATTATTTTCAGTTATGTCCCTGAGACATTGTTTGTAAATGTGTAGTATCTGTTCTGTATTATAACTCCCTTTCTGTATTCATAATGCATTTGAGTTTGCTTGTTTTCCCCTCTCAGATAAAAGACTTTCAGCATGGCAACGCTTCCTGTTGTTCCCAGAGGAAGCAACCTTTCCTCCCACCTTCATGCATGGATAATGTATGAGTGGGAAAAAGGTCGCACTCACCTATGACAGACACGCAGCCCAGCGGGGCTATGAGCGATGCCGGGGCAAAGCCGTAGGCGGCAAAGTTCCCCAGCTCCCCGACGCCCATGAGAGCCACGCCGCTCCACCACACCACAGACGTGTAGTAGGGCTTGGAGCCTCGCTGAGCCTGACGGACGTGGGCATATTTCTGACGGGAAGAGAGGGAACGGGAGCCAGAGGCATCAGACAGACTCAGCAGAACTAATAACTCGAGAGCTGCTTAGGACAACATACACTTTACAGCTACACAGCCACAAATATTACATCTGAAACATACGGTGCAATTTGTAATTTCATGCAGCATTACAGAGGGTGTCACACCATTACACCGTCTGCTGATAGCTTTTCATCTCACCAGTGGCATGACACTAATGAAGCAAATCAGTGAGGCGCGGTGCGCTAAAAGGTACACTTAATTGTATACCTCATAGTCATTAAAAATGCTATCTTCACAAGCGCACACTGGCTAATAAACAATGGTTTTCAGCCTTTTCCAGCACCTTTCACATTACGTTGAAGCTGTCCCACCCTGCTGGCTGCTGCACCTACGTCAAAAGGAGGTTTTGCATGTGCTAAACAGAGAGAGCAAAAGACAATGCTGTTATATTATATATATATATATATATATATATATATATATATATATATATATATATATATATGGAACTATTTAATTTGTTTATCTATTACTTTTACCTAATAATTATATAATGTTTTCAACTTTTAGCTTGCTACTTTTTTAATACCCATATTCTTGAATTGTTTTACACCTTGAACTGTTCTAACAACTGTTGGATGTTAGTTAGTGTTTATGTTCTCTCATACTTGGCATGGTGTCACTGTTGTATCTGCAATTGTATATGTAAACGAATCAAATTGAATTGATGCGTCTTATTTCACCCATTGTGGCTATAGACTTTCATTAGTCACTCATCGGAAAGCTTTATGCTGCAGGAAAGGTTAAGTGCATTAGCAAGTCTGACTTAAAGATATATTCAAGACTAGGTATGTATTTATGCAACACCCTCTTGATGCTTCAACATTTAATTATAATAAATAATTCAAACGGCTTTATTGCCTAAAGACAAAGCCATTTCTGCTGTTTGCTGCACGTGAACATCACACAGACGTTCACTGAGATCCTGACGGAGTCTGCTAAGGAGAGAGCTGCAGTCAGGAGAAAGGCAGTCGAGCTGTGCTTAGAGACAGGCGTCATGTGCCTGCTGGGTGTGGACTGTTTGCTGTATCTGGATCCTGGTGCTTCCTACCTGTATGTTGAGTGAAATGCTGATGAGGATATTCCCACATATGGAGATTATGATTCCCAGAAGATAGGTCTGTAGGGAACAAACAGTAAACAGGCACAAGATTAAGGGATGCTCTACTTGTCACACAGCAAACACCCCATAGTACTTTATGCAAATCTTCCCTGCAGCTGTCACATCTGTTATTTCCATGACAATCACAGAGACCGTTGACACGGTGCGTGTGTATGTGTGTGTATGCATGCTCTTATGAAACAGAGGCTTCTATAGGGTTACATGAACTCAAATGTGCAATTCCTACGCGCTCAAATGCATCAAAAAGCAACACACACAAACACGCATATACCAAAACTCAAACACTCCCTCATCCTCTGACGCCTCCCACGATATACAACACCTCACAAAGGTGCACGGATGCAGGTTGGTACACACCTTTGGACACACAAACGTGACACAGAAGCAAAGTTTTGAGAATAGAGGCCGTGCATTGTTGGTAGGAGTTGACAATGTGTCACACAGTCATGCTAGTGGCTCTGTTAGGCTGTACTTAAGCAGCTAAATTAAAAAACATCTGCATTCTAACAATGACAATGCTAAGATGCTTATGGTCGGCAGGTAAAATGCTTACCATGCTCACCATCATACTAACATTTGCTATTGAGAAAGAAACACAGAGAACAGCTGAGGCCGATGGGAACGTCACTATTTTGCAGTATTTCATTAGAAACCAAAGTATTAGACAAAGTACAATTTTGAAACCCAGCAGCGCTTCATCCTCTGGAGACCGCAAGCGTCTACATGTAGTTGCATGGCAATCCATCCAAAAGCTCTGAAGATATTTCTGACCAAAGCCTCTAGTGTGGCTCAAACGCATGTCAAGCTCTTGAGGAATGGCAGTTGATCAGGTCAGGTCCAGGGGCTGCCAGCCTCTTTTTAGCAGCTCATGGACTGGACCTTGGAGGGAACCGAATCCTTCACAGTACCTACCCGGATGACTGTCGTCTTCAGTCTCATGTTGGAGGACCACATGCGTCATCTGAGAGAAGTTCTACAAAGGCTGCAGAAGGCAGGTTTGACTGTTTGACCCCAAACATGTTCTGTGGCCCAACGGAAATCCAAGTATCTGGTCTATTTCTATTTGAACTGAACTGATCCGGAAGTCCAGCCCCAATCAACTGCCATGGGAAGAACAGCATAAACAAGCATTGCTTGCCCTGAAGGGGGCACTCACACGGTCCCTGCATTGCAGAGCCCAGAGGCCGAGCCTTTCATTGTCCAAACAAAGGTGGAAAGGTCAAATAATTACCTCCTAATGTCTTTTCCTAACTACTCTTCTCCTTCACATCTTTCCTTGGCCTCGTGATGTTTTCCATCAAGGTCAATGAAAGATGGAGAATTCATAAGAAATTATGAAAAGACAGTTGAGGCTCTCAGAGAATCCAACGTGACTTTAATTATGTTACGTAATTATGATGCGACTGCGGACGACATTGATGTGCGACTGGCATGGTGAATCTACGTCATCTATTACTTCACCCAGTGGTTTCTGATAGCATATATAATGCAGCTTATATAAACAGCTCCTTTACAATCAACACTGCTCTCAGTAGATCGCAAAAAAACAGTTCAATATCAATATTTCCTTTGGGCATGATGTCAATTCAACCGTTAAATTAGATTTGAGCTTTTTACCGTTTAATTATTGATTGTAGACCCTTATTTAACTGAAGCTTATAGTTATTGCATTAACCCCATTCCCCGCCGTGGAATAAAGTAGGATAACATCTTAAACGTGGACAGTCACAGAGGTTTACATGATAATTATTGAGTCAATTCTTTGAGTTATGGAGAAAGTGTATATGTGTGTATTTCTCCCGACTCCTTTTTGGACATGCAATATTTGTTAATGTTAATAATTCATGTTGTTTATGAGAATTTGTCTATTCGCGGTTTGTACATATTTACTGTTCTTTTTGATTTCTTATTCTTTTTTTTCTTCACTTCTTTGGTACTTGTTCAAAATAAATCAATATGAAGACAAAGAAAGGAACGGGTTGTGACTGTCCACCCACATGGATCCACATGGATCCCAGTAGTAGATGACTGTATGAAAGGAACGCTCTGCAGTGCGCTGGGAGCTGTCACGCTTCGGGGAAGAGTCTGGTCATCTGTTAAGCAGAGACTTCAGCCTTGAGACGGATCCCCGGGGTCTGCATCGGCTTCATGAAATGAAAGGCTCAAACAACGGAGTCACTAGCTGGGTGTTTTAGCCCAGTTTCAGTACCGACCAGGGAAAGCCAATATCGTGGCTGACTTCCTGTCTCACTACCCTGATGATGAACCCCCCAGGGGAAAGAGACAGGTGTCAGGGTTGCCTGCTACATTTTCACCAGGCCCTAACAGAGGTTTCTTTTGTGCTTAATTATTAATTTCAGTCTGATGTTCCAGTTTATTTAATAATCCATTAAGTTGAATAAATGACACAAGCTGTTCTGCCTGATGTTGTGGTTGATTAGCTGCTCAGTCTATGGATGGATTGAGATGTCAGCAGTAGTTTAGCATTCATGTTTTAATGGTATGCTTATTATTCTGTGTGATTTGGATGCTTACTCCCTATTCTTACCTGGGCAGGTGGAATGTTCCAGTTGAGAAGGTTAAAAGGCCAATCGCTGGAGCAAAAGGGGAAAGAAGAGTCCTTTGATCTTTTTCTTCAGTTTCATTCAGTTCACTTGAGTTTCACTAGGTTTACATTATGCCCCTTGATTCAGTGATGAAACGTAAAAAACAAATAATGATAAATTAAAATAAATATTAATATCTCTCTACTAATCTGTGCTATAAATGTAATTTATGTATGATTCAAATCAGGTCAAGCATTTGTATAATCAAAATCACTAAATGTGCGCATGTCCTGTTCAAACAGAGAGGAGACAGCGAGGTGAGGCAGCGCCGAGCTGTGCTTTCTTTCAGATTGTGCAATCCCTCACACACTGGGTTGTGTGCGTGCCTTTTGCGTTCTCATTCTTTGTCACCACTGTAATATTTTTAGACACTTTTATTATACGTCCTTTCTTTCCATAGAATAGGTTGTGTATTTCACTTATGTGTAGAACCTATTTAGTCTCGCTGATTGACATAAAACCACAGTGAAAAAGCGGAGGGGAGGCAAACAGTACCGCTGCCTCACTGAAGGGGGCGTGCGAGAGCCCACGGGTTTATGTTGTTCTGCCTTTGCACTTCTTATACACTTTTTAAACTAATAAACGATAATGAGGACTTTTACAACAAAGTCACGGAGATTTTTGGCCAGATGGATAGACAAATGGACTTCATTTACAAGTAAAGGTAGGACCATGTATACACTGGCTATATAGCCTATTTTTATTTTCATTGATTGAGTATGAATTGTGGAAATGCAATGGCAAATTAAAAGCATGCGGAGGGTGCAGAGGAAATCCAAGCTTTCTCTGAGCCGCTATGAATTGGTGTAATCAAATATGTACCTTTCATATGTGGTAACGCACACACACATACACACAAGGCCTTGAATAATGAGGTTATTGGGCAATATGGCCATGTCTTTAGCCAACTCTCAGCTGGAAGGCATAATTGGTTCCTAAATGATGAACAGAGAAACAGGATGCATTTGCTTAAAGTGTTCATGAAAACGCTGGGCTATTCATTCCCCATATGCTCGTAAAATTATTGCCAGGAGGAAATTTCATTTCAGGCCATAAACATACCGGTAGCTGTGGGCGGGCCAAGTTTACAAAGAAATTAAAGCGTGCAGTGGGGGTGGAATGTAAATGATGAAAACCTAAAGAAAGAAACTCAATCACTGAAGAAGAAGAAACAGCAGTGAAGCGCATCCAAGTATTTCTCTCTTGAAAGAGCATTATGAGAGAGAGGCAGAGTCGAGAGAGGATACACAGGGATGCAAAATGAGAGGGAGGGAGAACAGTATTGTGATAATGAAATGGGAGGGAGGAAACTACAGGGCTCTCAAGTGTCACACATTGAGCGTGACTGTCACGCATTTCGGTCTTAAGTCACGCCCTCCCGCCACAGATCGTATTTCTCACGCTTAAAAAAAACTCTAGGCTATTTAATGTGCCGCAGCGCGCAAACATGACCCTCACCATGGAGGAATCAAGCATGTCTCCCCCGAATCCTCTGGAGGAGGATATGTCACTCTTACCTGTCTTAAAAACTTGAGAGCCCTGAAACTATAAAGACACAGATCTCCACCAGGTGTGTCTTGCAACAACCAAAAAGAAGGACACTTTATCCAAACGCCAAAACAAGCTGTGGCGTGTGCAGGCAATTTGCTCAAAGTTGTTGTGTAAGACATGTTATACAAACTTTACCAAAACAGAATTAAACTCATCTGTCTGCCCACGCAGCAGAGGCTGAGCTGTGGCAATCTACTCAAAAGTGTGTGAATTGGCAGTTCCATTAGCTGTTAGCTGTTAGCTGTTAGCTCAGGGGTCGGCAACACCGCATGCAACAGAGGAGCAAAAAACCGCACGCTAAAGCCGCACGCTAAAGCCGCACGCTAAAGCCGCATGCAACAGATGCAGCTAAAGAGCATGTGGCTCTTTAGCTGCATCTGTTGCGGCTCCCTGAGGCTTTGAAGAAAAAGAAGAAAAATTAATACCTTTTTTTATTTTTTTTATTTTGCAAAGTGTAAAATCTTTCAAAGGGAACTCCTCCTATCTTGGAGTTTGAGGTTATATTGGGTCACTGAAAATACAAATTTTCTTTTAAATATTTGTTTTACTAAAATGTGTATCACATCCTGTCACGTCGCTCTCAAGCTTCTTTCCCTTTCCCTGCAGGTGCTACTCGTGATTCACAGAGCTCCGCCTTCGCTAAACTATCAACTAGTCAAAAAAAAGAAGCAAAGTCACGAAGATTTAATTTTGCGTGGACGTATTAATTTGCTTTCACTGCTGTCTGACCTGTCTGCTTGATATGTGGCGAGAAGTTATCAAACAACAAAACCTGTAGTGTTTGTTGAGTGTCCGAGGAAGAATATGAAAGTAAAAAGGTCTAACTATTATAACCGCATAATCATTTTCTTTTTTTCTATATAACCATTTGAATATATATATACACTGTTTGGTTTTTATTTTCATTATAGTTTGTGATTAGACCACATAAAATTCATAGGACGCTATAAGTTGCTATGTTATATACTCTTTTTGAATGAGATGTGTTAAATGTTCTCTCCTTTGTTAAAGAAGCATGCATCGGCAGTATTACCAAACAAGGTAGTGAAACCTCCTCAGTCCAACTCTGGTGACAGGACGATTTATGTATTCTGGTGTATAAAACAGGAGGTAGGAATGCATGTTTTTGGGGGGGATGCCTGGCATTACTGTGCAGGAGTGAGACGAGAGAAGAGGTGTTTATCCACCAGCTCTAAAAACTTACCCCTTTCTCTTAGATACTTGTGATTTTTAAACTGTTTGATTGAATTAAATTTTTTGTAACTAAAAGTAAACTTTGAATAAAAACTCAGCCTTACCATTTGTGAGGGGCTGAAACAAAACCAAAGGTTCTGGTTCTTTAAAACAATTTAAACCCTCTTTCCCTGTCCATCACCGTGAGATACAGAAGTGACGACTGAATCTACCAAAGAGACTTAAGGTAAGTATCTTTGGGTGAAGACTTTTGCAGTGTTTGTCATAATGATGAGATGGTGTCAAAATAGGTAGAGAGAAGGTATAGACGATATACGTCCTCGCTTGATAAGGGTTGAGACAAGTTACAGCCTACCGCAGGGGACCTAGAGCGCAAGCTGTAAAACACCCTCGACAAAACCTATAACTTAATTCGAAAATAACACAAAACCTAACGATATAGCACGGGGTGAGATAAAAGACCGAAGGCGTTATGCCAATATCGGATGGTAAACCTCACGTGGGGATCAAACCTACTCCCTTGCGAACACTCTACCACTTCAGCTACAAATATTGGGAATAAATAATAAAATGTTGGGATGTTAAAACCAGATTGTAGATTCCTGTTCGAGGTCTTTGAGCTGAAGCGAGACAGGAACGGTCTGTGGAGCGGAAGCTCGGAGACCCTCAGCTGAGGATATGTACACTGTATCACCATTTGAACTTTAATTAAACCGTTAATTATAACTCTTTGATTTCTGTATTTTTCTCTGCCATGGGCACCCAAGGTTCTAAGAATACTTTACACTAGTCAGCTTGCTATCACGTTAGCTAACGTGTTTTGGTTGTGTATTGTCGTTAAAGATATTTTATGTTCCGTTACAGTTCAGTCTTGCTTGTAAAAAACTGTAACGTGATGAAACATGCCGTCACCCCCCGGTCTGGTTAAACCGGCTCACCAACGGATCTGGCTGCAGGTTGTTTTTTTTTTTACTGAATGAATGAAGCAAATCACATATTTGGGCTCAAAATTAAAGTTTAAAATTAATTAAGTTAAAGGAAGAGGACTCTCTATATGCAGCGCAGCTTGATGCTGAGATGAAGTGGAGCTGAAGGCGGAGGTCAGAACAGACGTGAGAGGAGCAGTACAGCTTCCCTCTGTCCCAGTGTTTCATACATATTGATAAAGCAGGGCATGCTAAATGCAGCCTCTGCTCCAAGGAGATCAACTACAGTAAACAGGGCTCATATTTGGCAGATGTAAAGCATACATGTGTATTTTTATTTTATTTTTTTAATTAACAGTTCAGAGATGTTCAAGGTGCGACCTGTTTGTGCTTTCTGAAGATGTGTTGCACTGTCAGTTATGTTTTTTAATAAAGTTATTATAAAGAAATGAATGTTTTTTTGATTTTTTATCTGATTCATCGATTAATCGAAAAAATAAATCAACCGATTAATCGATTATTAAAATAATCGTTAGTTGCAGCCCTAATAATACCCATCACATACAATGAGATAACAACACTGTGATCAAAGGCTGCCACAGTGATGGAGTGTACATTCATTTGTCTGGTCTCAAAACACAACAGCTCATCACTATCACACGATACAGAGCTCATCTGGCTCTCTGTCAGAGCTCATTATTATTATTATTATTATTATTATTATCTCAGTGAAAGTATGAAACCTCTCTTCGCACCACTGCTGTCATTATAGTTTACTCTGAAGTCATTAAGCAAAGACCAAAGCTCATTCTCTGTCAGCCTCAGAAACTACAGGGAAGCATCCAAAGGAACGCCGGACAAATCGATGATGGTAAAGTTCCACGGGACACAGTTTCATAACCTTTTCTTTTAATGAGACAGGGTCTCGTCCTCAGGTGTGCTTCATCACACGGGAAAAATGTGACTTTGGAACGGAGTGGCTGAGGTGCAGGTCTGCGACTGCTGCACAACTTCAGGTAGTTCTTTACTAGAATTACAAACTGTAAAATAATATTGTGTGACACACCTGCGCGGCTCTTTGAGTGTACAAACAATATGTTATTTTCACTGGAGACACATCGGGATCAGCCACAGTTTTGGCAGCTCGGGGTCAACTTAAATCATATTTGCACTCCCTCAAGACTACCAAGGTCCTTAACGGTCTACATATGATATTTATGTATCATCAACTTAGAATTATACAATATGAATTTATGAATTCCCCGTCAGACAAGACTAAGAGTCTACATCCATGTGAGACTGTACTTTGGCACAATGATGCTTACAGCCCAATGCTAATGTCAGCAAAAAAAATGACAATGTTAACGTGCTGCTGTTTAGCAGGTAATATTAATCATATTTAACCTCTTAGTTTGGCGTGTTATTATGCTAACATTTCTTAATTAGCACTGAACAGAGACTGAATGGTTTTGAAGACATTTAGTCATAAACGCATTAGGCAAGGCAAGTTTATTTGAATCTGGTTCAATTAAAGGCAACAGCAAACAGAAGAGTCTTCAATCTGGATTTAAAGGAGCTGAGGGTTTATGACTGATTAGTCAAAAACGTATTGGACAGATGAAAATGTTGACCTGATGGGAGTACTAGATGAAAAACTAAATGATTACAATGACTCCTGTGGCGGACATGACACCACGCATGTCAGTGTCATGGTGGTGCTCCAGGCCGTCAGCGATCAAATCAGCAGATACGTCCTCTGCGGCTCACGAACAGCCAACCAATAATGCCAAATTCCTCGAGCCGTACCCGGATAGCGTGGCTTAAAAAGAAACTCTACATCAAAAACATAAAGTGGTGTGTTTCAGTATAGAATAAAAACCAAAGCTGGCTGGGGTTACCCAATATTCTATTGTCGAAAAGATCGTGAGTCCCACATTTGCATCTCGGTTTGGAGTTCAATTAAGGTGTCATTTCTATTTGTCTTCTGTCTGCAAATGGAAACATAACTAGCCTGGGGCTGATGGTATGTAAAACACCCACGGGATGTGTAGTCTGAAGAAACGAGAGACAAAAGTCCCACTTTTAAGCACACAACACTTCCCCACAGCCCACTTTCAATTAGTTTGGACTTGTGTGATCATCGCCCAACAGCCCACTTTAAAGTCCACCCTCTGTATTGCATGACTCAACTCATCATTTCCTCACCAGCCTGATAAAGATGTTAAGCCCGGTGGATTTCTGGGTAATTTTGACTGATGTGATATCAAGGTAAAAAGGCTTGTGGTGTGCCATGAAAGACTCCGTGGTCTCATGTTGAAGCGGGCAGAGCGAGTGTGGGCTGACTGTACAGGACTACTGCGCCCCCTGGTAATCCATGATCACACAGACGGCGGCATCCATCAGGCCAGCTGTGCTACATGCACCAAACCGAGATCAATAACCCTTGTCAAGCTTTACAGGACGAGGAGCGTAAGTGCCCCGCTGCGTCGCTGTTACTGAGCCCGTGAGGAGGCTGCTGATTACTACTGAGTGGGACCAGGGGGCCCAATGAGGGGCAGTGTGTTAAGAGCACACTCCTGGGTGTACAGACTTCACACAGGAGATGGAGCACTTTGAAGTGTGAGGACCAGGCGGCAACCCCCGGTTCTGTCATGAGTGAAGCCGATGCAGAAGTGTGTTCAAACTTGCATTCTCTCTACTGGCCATCAGGGGGTGACTTGTCCAGTTGCAAAAATAAGTCAGACTGGATAGAAGTCTATATAAATGACTCTTCTTCTCTCTTAATTTATTCCCTCAGTAAACATTGTAAACATGAGTTTATGTCTCAATCTCTAGTTTCAAGTCTTCTTCAATACAGCATGATGTTCATTTAGTAAATTATGGTCATTTAGAGTCAAACAGACCATACAGCAGGGGATCCATTTCACTGGCCATAAGCTTTGCCAGCAAATAAATGCAATCTTATTACAGTAAAATTATACTTTTTTCTGTTTCTGCCTGGTGGCAGAGAGAGAGCCAGGCGCTCGACCCACAGAGGGAGAGCGAGCGGAAGATAAACAGAGAGAGTTTTCCTGTCACAGGAAGAGCAAACAAAAGCTGCCGAGTCAGGCGAGACTGCAACGCTGGGAGTGCCACTGGTTTGTGGCTTACTTCGCAAACATTAGCCACTTGACTTTACTAAAGGAAAGCAAGAGTAGTGCACTATTTAATCAACTACTGTACTTCAGCAGTATATATCATGAAAAACTCACTTTTGCTCACTCACTCACACATAGGTTTGTGGAGTGACTCCCCACACACTGTGAAATGTCTTGCTTTTGGCTGCCTGGAGCAGAAAACATATAATTCAACCAGCCATTCATTTTTTCGGCTATTAGAATACACAGCCCTCGGCTGGAGAACTATACCTTTTCAAAGGTGCGCCATATATTTCTTGAAAGCCAATCAGAGCAGCCGCTGCTTTTTCCAGGAGGCTGGGGGCGGGCTTGAAGAGACAGAGGGTGATGCAGGTGTTTTTATTCATTCATTAACTGAAACTCAATGCTGGACAAAGTGTGGATCACGAGCACACCGTGCCTACTCGTGTTGGTTTTTAACATATATTAAATTGTGACCTTTGATATCGAGGATTCTGGTTTTGTGTGGAGATCTTTACAGCTGCAAACATTTTAAAAAGGGTTACTGTTCGCCAGCTTCAGAGAAACCTTCCTGTTATGGAGCTTTTCAGTAGACACTGTCAGATATATACCTCATTTTGTTCTGTGTATCAGGAGCTCTGTTACGTTTAAAATGCAAAATACATTTCAATACAAAATATATTCAACGCTGTGACAGGCCTGGGGCCGTTCTGTACGATGTGCACTTTTGCATCTGATACTCTTGAGGGTATTTTACTTCTTTACATTTACTTAATTATCTATATTTGGTTGTTTTATGGCATCTTTCCCTTATCAGTCCAACGTGTGTGTTTGATGGAGTTTTCTATAATTGCATGTTGTTCCAGGCCAGGCAGCTTTCTTTCAGCTTTGTCAAAATGTAATTAATTTGTCACAAAGTGGGATTCAGTTGCACAAAATGTCAGCAGAGAACAGTTGACACTAAAGAACTGACAGCTCAACTGGCAAACGGCACAGCGCACAGTACCTCTGTTTAAAATGCTGCTGCAGAGTCTTAACGAGAACCAGACTGTGAGACTCAGAACTGGATTCTTTAACCCGACATTGGTGCCGATAGTGAGGAAACCAGACAACAGATCAAAGAACGATCCCATGGGTACAAAAAGCAGAAAGACAGTGTTAAATGTGAAATGGTCAGTGCATCATTAAAAGCTTATGGTAGCAGTTTGTATCGATGTGTTGCATAAAATGCCCTTTTGAAAAAAGGTTTGTACCTTTTTCAGTGTACTTAGTAAATTCTATTACATACATTCAAATGAAAGACAATTTGTATTTCTCTTAATTTCTCCATGGAAGTTTTGCAGCCTCAAGATACAAACTTAAAAATACTGAAAATAGTGTCTGGAGTATTATAGGACGGACGGAGCATCGGAATAAACACTGTACTTATGGTCTTTACCTTCATTTATATTATTACTGTAACCCCACATCTATCCTTATGAGGACATATAACATGATCATGAAGGCACATGTAATACACACAACTCTTATGACTGCAATGTTTCATCAGCGAGGACTGTCACAAAGCAAACTGTGACCAGTGGATCAGAAGAGGACGCCTCTCCTGCCTGAAAGCTAAACTAACGACGAAGCAACCGAATGGGCATTGAAGCTGATGGAGGGACTGATGGCCCTGATCCTCCTCCTCCTCGCTAACACTGACCCACAGACAGACAGACAGCATGGCCCTTTGTGTCCACTGACAATGGGGATCTGTCCCCTCCCTGATGGGCTGATCTCTGGATGAGGCCTGTCAGTTTCTGCTCAGAGGTGATGGCACAGAAGAAGCACAGTCTCAGCTCAGAGACTAAGTGTAGATGGGAGAAGAGAGACTATTTAAGTTGACAACCAAACATCTTTACCTCAAACTATTTCTGAGTGATGAAACGCAGACTGTGCTCAAGGTCAAATGTTGACCTTCCACCAAGGAAAACTTGCGATATGTAATTCATCCAATAATACAAAAGTCTCGGGGATGATGGAGCATACTCACAATGTTGCTCTTCTAAGAACCTGACAAGAGGAAGGGCAATGCAGTCTTTCAAATCAAAAGGAGGCATTTCCCTCAGACCGCTCAGCAAATCCAATTCGCTTTCCATATATCTTTATAAGACAAATACTACCAGGGGGTCACCAAAGATATTTAAAGGACTGTGAATATCCAAAACATGGAGCCAGTAGCTGTGAAAAATGACCTGCTCTGGACCAAAGTGACAGACCGACTGGCAGACCGGCTGCTATGTCTGTGACCAAGACAAAGAGCTGAAGCTCATCTGTAGAGGTAAAGTTCCTTCACCCACTCTCTTCACCTCCCATGGAAACTGCAGTGTCGCTCTGAAAGCACATTCTGCACAACTTGAACAAATGTAAGACTCCTCTTTGGGACTGATGTCCGTGTTTTTGAACATTAATCCTTTCATGATCGTTAATTGTGACATTTTGGTCGCCTAAAAGTGTCAAGTTCAGCGTTCGGTCGTACTTAGCTCCACCCTCTTGTGTCACTTGTGGTTGCGTGGAGCCAAGAAGGTGACAGCCAAAAACCAAGGACAGTAACACCATGTCCCAGCCCTCATTCAAAAGCCTTGCCAAAAACCTGAGTCAGGTACCTCTTTAGAGTCCTGTTCATGTCCCTGGATAGGTGAGCCGACCAATGGGACGAGCTCGCAGACCACCAACGTGTTCAGTCCACCAGTGTGAACGTTTTCAACCTCAACCTGCGAAACAGACAGAGATATTGTCTCCTGGACGTCGGGGTGTTCTCTGGGATGGTGGGTAGCTGGGCCCATTAGCCAGCTGGCTCGGGACTCTTACAGTAGATCTATTCTCTCCCAGCCCACCCATGGGCCATTACTCATTACTCAGCCTCTCACTGCTCCTCTGTGGCTCTCTGTCTCTCGCTGGCCTCCGATGGTAATGCCACACAGAGGAAAGTCACTGACAGGAGGAGATGAGCAGGAGGAGAATGTGTGTGTGCACAGCAGTAGGAGGGCAGAAGACTCACACACATACCAGGACATGAGCAAACACACATATATTACCGTGCATAGAGCTCAACTTAAAAGTCCACTTGCAGAGTTAAAAGTCCAAAAGAACCATTTGACCGTTCAACACAACGCCTCAGCCACGATGCCTTGAGGAAACCTCTCTGACAGGAGCCAGCACCGATGTATATACCCCGGCGCTGTCTGGCTTCCTCCTGTACACTGAGTGCTCATTACGCAAAGAGCTGTGACTAACTTCATCTTTCTCTGGGACATCAGTGTGTCCTGCTCCGAATTAGGTCTAGGGAAGGGAGTTCCTGGCCGGGATCCCGTCAGGGAGGAGCATCCTCACTTACCTCCGGTCTCTGAACAGCTGAGACCGGTTCAGCTTGGGATGACATCACACACACACACACACACACACACACACACACACACACACACACAGTAAGCAAAGGAAATAACACATCTACGGGACACACGTACTGGCTTGTGACAGTTGATAAAAAAAAAGATCAGGCTGACTCTACTTGTTATGGTCAGGAAGCATTGAGTTCTTAAAAGTGTTTTCATTGTCTTTAAATGACAAACATAGCGATAGATAGGACAACAGACCGTGTTATATCAGTTGACGCACAAAGCAGCCTGTTGTCAAAGAGTAAGCTGGTTTATCTCACAATGCATTCGTGTTTTTATCAATATTATGCATGAACCTATCCCACAATCTCTGACGTAACCAAGTAGCACCTGTTTCACGTCACAGTATAATTCTCCACCGGACCGAACAAGTTGAAAGTTGACTCACCCGGAGTGGGTTCTCCAGGATCTCCGCCCGGTGAGGCTGAGGTGAGCTCGTGTTCAGGGCACTGGAGTTCTCCATGTCTCCCGTGTCGTTGAACAAAGACATGCTGGTCTCAGAGGCTTTCTCTTCACATCACCGCATCGCATCCCGCGCGTCCCACGTCCGCTTCTGTGGAAGCTCGGAGGGAGGTGGGAGAGCGTGGCGGAGCGCGTGCTGGCTTCAAGGGCGGTCTGGAAAAATCGAACTTTTCTATCAAGTTGTAGGCTACAGATCTTCTTTTTTTAAAAGCTTTTTTTTTGGGGTGGAATCAAAGTAGGTTTATAAAATATCACTAGTCCGCCGGATTCAAGATTCAAGATATTTGTATTGTCATATGCACAGATAACAGACAGTTACTCTGTACAATGAAAAGCGTATTGGGTCCTCCTAACACACAGAATTACAATGAACTTAAGGTACAAAATAAATAAAAATAAGGCACAAAATATAGTAGCAGTATTGCACAAAAATGTGATGACAGTATTGCACAATCAGTGTATAACGTGCTACAAATATACAAGTAGAAGTATAGTCGTGGCATGTGAAGTTCCAGCAGCAGCCGTTCACAGTTCAGTGATGAGGAGGTGCTACTACACTTTCTTTCTCGACCCGTTTTGTTTATATTCATCTGCAACTTCTCAGATGTACGACATTACGAGGTGCCAGTGAATGCAGCACGTGTGCGCGCACAGGTGCGGTTCCTGCTGCGCGTGCAAGGAGCACCAGATAAGCCCTTATGGCCCGCTGGCGTTCTGAACTAAACGTGCATTTGCCTGATGATGGCAGTCGGTGTTCAACACGTCGCCACCTGCTGGCCGCTTTCATGACGACAGACAGGACGTGACGTTGTCCTCACCCAAAGACAGCAGGTGTTTCATTGTGTTTGAACATGCGATATTAAGCTCGTTCGTTAGAGCTGCGCCTCGCCTGGAATCCAGACGAGAGCAGCGGCCGCAGCAGGAGGCGTTGACATTAAACTGCAATCAAGCCGGACAGTTGTCAGCTGTCAGCTGTGTATACGCAGGAAGTCACAGAAAAAAGTACTTCCTGTTAGTTCCGAACTTTTGTTTACTTGTAGTTTACGGATCACGTTTGGATTTATTCATATGTGTTTATAAATATATACTTATGTAAAAATGAGTGTGTAGCTGCATCCTTTGGTCTTTTGATGTCTGCCTGTGAAATACATTACTAGTAGTTTTGATGTGTGTTGTATAAATACGATTTTGTATTAACAACCACACAATTAATGTTTTTAGATCAAACATGAGACTAATAGTCAATAATCCAGCGTTAAGTATTACAACTACACATAAAATAAGAATTTTCTACAACACGTGGTGTTTGCTGTCAGATCTAAGAGCCAATCAGCTCTCTGATGTGGTGACAGCCAGGCGTTTCCCATCATGCACTGGGCCACGCAATTGTTGGAAAGCAACTGCGGCGGCTGACTCTGAAATCGACGACGACTTGATCTCGTGAGAGTATCGTTGACCACGTGTGCATGACGTCAGAGCATGTCGGGAGCAAGTCGGACACAAATCTATCCGGCATGCATTGCGCGCCGATCGATTCTGCGCAGAACTGGCTCATCTCGAACGAGCCTATTGTATCAGCAGCTGAAAAGGGAGACAGAAAATGGATCATCACAACAAGAGATGATGCAAATAAGGCCGGCTGGAGTGGGCAGTATCTGAACCCTGGTCAGTGCGTGTCGGATGCATCTTTTTATGGGATCTCACTGATCCGGCTCCATTTTTTGTGTGTGAATAGATGAACGCTTGTTTGTTCTGGTGCTCGACATAATCAAAAGGTTTTGATCATGTGCAGATGGGGCTGCAGCTTTCTTTCAAATATAAACACACACACACACACACACACACACACACACACACACACACACACACACACACACACACACGTTTTATATTCCAAAGATATTAGCATAAGGAAAATCATTTCAAATGGTATTCAGACTTTAAACAGATCAGGCAACAACATATATCGATTGGTTCATCATCAACTTTAGGGACTCAATCTTTAGGGATACTGTAGATTATATATTTATTTATTATTTAACCTTAATGTATCCATGATAACCCATTGATATTTTAAATCTCGTTTGCCAGGGGGTCCTGGTCAGGATGGAAAAGTAACTATACATAAACGCACAGATAATAGACTTTTTTAAAAAAAAACAGCAAACAAGTCAAATAAATTAAAATGAAAAAAACACAGACAAATTGCATCCATTAAAGAATTTCCATTCCATGTTGGGGCACGTATTTGGTGCACAAGTGATCCTTGATCCTGTTTGTTTAAATGCTAGCATGCTCTAAGATGTCTCTGTAGCTCACAAGATAACCCTGAGGAACAACGTTAACAAGAAAAAGGTAAAAAGAGAAGTATGTCTCAATGCTAGAAGTCCGTTCATCCTTAGAGGGTAAAGGGCAGTCCAAGCCAGTTGTGAGTGTCCACGCAAACAGTGGCTGTGAAGGACGCCACTCTGAGATCCAACTGTCAGTACGAGGAGAAGCACAGAAACACATAGTCAAACAAAGCAGTGCCTTGTGAGCAGACCTTAACGTGTAGAAGAGAGGTGGACGCGTCACCTTAACTTATCTCTTTGGTTTATGGACTTTTGAAGCCTGGAGTTCGGCATTTTGGTCGTCGACAACCAGGGTGTTTAGCTTATGCTTTTTTGCAACCGAAAGTGTCAAGAGAAGGCGGAGCTATGTAGTTTTATGTTGCTTTAACACAAGAAGCATATACATCTATACAACCAGGGGAGTCGTCCCCTGGTGGTCAGGAGAGAGAATGCAGCTTTAACGCATGAAGCATAGAGTTCTATACAGCCAGAGGAGTCACCCCATGGTGGTCAGTAGAGAGCATGCAGCTTTAACACATGAAGCATAGACTTCTATACAACCAGGGGAGTCACCCCCTGGTGGTCAGGAGAGAGAATGCAGCTTTAACGCATGAAGCATATACTTCTATACAACCAGACGAGTCGCCCCCTGGTGGTCCGAAGAGAGAATGCAGCTTTAACACATGAAGCATATACTTCTATACAACCAGAGGAGTCACCCCATGGTGGTCCGAAGAGAGAATGCAGCTTTAACACATGAAGTATAGACTTCTATACAACCAGGGGAGTCGCCCCCTGGTGGTCAGGAGAGAGAACGCAGCTTTACTTTTAATGTACAGTATATCATGTGTACATTTCTTGAGAAAAATGTGAATTGTTAGTGATCATGTGTGTATTAGAATGATGCACCAATAGTCCCATTATAACCTTTCCAATTGTTTAAATGATCAAAATTGTAGTACACAAATAGCTACTTTAGCGATTGTGATGTCACGTTTAATAAGTCCATATTGACAAAGAGTTATCATGTTACAATACATCTTTCACACAAAACCATTTAAACAAATCATTGCAAACACACCACAAAATACAGGTCCACACTTTTTAATCCCTCTCAACATTGTTTGGAAGTGGAATGACATACATTTTGTCTTTGGATCTAACCAATACACATTTACGTTTCAGTGATTGAGGATGCACAGCAATGACATTATTGGTGAAAGACACTTCATTTATAAATGTGGAGGATATATTTAGCTGAACATCTCTACAAACCTTTCTTCCACTCTTGGCAAGCTCTTTCACGAATACACAAAATCTATGTGTTTCGGATGCAATAGAGGCCCCATCAATAAAGGCTCATGATCTCACAGAATGTTCCATCGCTTAACTGTACAATTGAATTATTACGAATGATAAACAACATTGCAACAAATTAAACGGTCATAATATAAACCAGAATGAACTGTCACCCCTAGGAAATGTTTAATAGCCATCCTCTGCAGCACAGATGTGTTACCTTTATGGTGCTTGCTGTCGAGCCAGCTGTTTGGTGACACCTAGGCAGACACTGTGCTGGTACTCCGGAACAAATCCTGTGATCATGTTGAAACTCTCAAGTTCCATCAAAGGGGATGGGCCTTTTACACTCATTACTGGAGTATCAGGTGTTGCCAGCATAGCATGCTGAAAATGATTTGCCTCTGTCCTTAAGGGTGGTTCTGGAGTCACACCCATATTTGCCATTGAACTGTTTTGTGTTTCTCAGGAGGCGACGGGCAATTGAATCTGAAGAGCAGAGGAGTGAATGAACTTTGCTTGTATGCTCTATGTTTTCAGAATCCCTCCATTTAATTCCAATCTGTTGCAGTTCTTTGAGCTGTGACCCAAAAGCAGTCAAAAAAGTGATCATATTTGGCTTACTTTTACCAAACCATATGCATAGTATACATATATTGCCTTGGCGATCTCTTGGAGACAGCTCTATAATTTGACACTGAATTGGCCATAACTGAATGTTAGAACTGTTGAAAACTGGAATTCCATCACAATTCCACATAATTGTTATGTCATCAGCCCCTACTTGTCCACTCAGCTTGAGTTTTTGATATTCTGCCCCACCCTGAATATCTGAAACAATTCCTGGAATCAATTCCCTTTTATTTAAATGTATGTCAGACTTTTCTAAAACATCCACTATTTGGGTTGATAGGCTAAGAACCAGAAAGTAAGACCCAACCCTTAGGTTTTTTTCAATGTCAAATTCTGCTTTACAAGAAGAACAGATTTTTGGAGCTGTCTCACTTGGTCCCATGTAGCTTTCACAGGCAATGCAATAAAAATACGGCATATACTGGCCAAATAGTCCATAGGCTTTGTGAAAAAGATAAGAGGTTGCTGGCACCATGCCAGGGAAATGTTCATTGAACATTGAGAGAAGGTCCTGGAGAGCTACTCCTTTCAAATTGTGCCTCGGTACATATGACATGAGTAAGAGCAAACTCTGTCCTTTGCTGACGGGGGCACCAGGGTATACAGGGTCGTCATCGTGGCCTTTCTGTAATATAAAACAAAACTGATTACATTCACACAGAAAAAAACACAAAATGAAACAAGCAACAACACCAGTGTGCATAGATAATGTGTAATTCAATTGTTATACCTTTGATTGTTTTGAATTTGTTGATTTCCTTCTTGGCTCCTCTCCTGTCCACTTCCATCATCTCCCTCTGGTCCACGTCCATCATCTCCCTCTGGTCCACGCCCATCATCTTCTTCTTGTCCACTTTCATCATCTTCCTCTGGTCCACCTCCATCATCTTCCTCTAGTCCACCTTCATCATCTTCCTCTGGTCCACGTCCATCATCTTCCTCTGGTCCACCTCCATCATCTTCCTCTGGTCCACCTCCATCATCTTCCTCTAGTCCACCTCCATCATCTTCCTCTGGTCCACGTCCATCATCTTCCTCTGGTCCACCTCCATCATCTTCCTCTAGTCCACCTCCATCATCTTCCTCTGGTCCACGTCCATCATCTTCCTCTGGTCCACCTCCATCATCTTCCTCTGGTCCACCTCCATCATCTTCCTCTGGTCCACCTCCATCATCTTCCTCTGGTCCACCTCCATCATCTTCCTCTGGTCCACGTCCATCATCGTCCTCTGGTCCACTTCCATCATCTTGCTCTCCTTCCTCTTGTCTACTTCCACCATCTTCCTCTCTGTTGTCTGGTCCATTTTCCTCATCTTCACTTTGAGGATCTCTCTTCTCAGAACTTCTCCCTTTTTCTGATGTCACAACTTGTCTCCATTCCCCCATCTCTCCCTGTTCATTTTTATCACATTCTTGCTGGCTCCAGTCCACTTCTTGGTAAGCTTTAGTATCATCATCTGAAAGATGAATCTAAGACAAATGTGCAGCAATATATGCAGTATAAGACTAACAAAATAACTGCAGAACAAAACGGCAGTATTACGATAAAGGTCAAATGTAATGTCAAAGGTCACCCACACAATTACACTATAATTGTAAGGCTACCATTGCAGGCTATGTACCACATCGTCTACTCAGGCAAACATTCAGAATGATAGATAATTGTATTGTATGTACTGATCTTACCTTTTGTGAAACATTTCTTCTGTGAACAGATGTTCTAGGAACTGAAGATGCACAGAGAAATCTCTTGTAGAAATGTTTTTCCTGTTTCTGGTGATAAAGTACAAAGACAAATTATTCCAAAATTGTAAAACAGCTATTGCTTTATCCATTAGCGAAGCACTAGTAATTCTGTTTGCTGATAACCTTAATTTACAGTGGGCATGGGCATTTGTTTTAGGAATCCCAGGCAAATTGGCTTTTGTCTTGCAAAGATGTTTTTTTTTTCTTTTACACAAAAGTTATGTACTACGATATAATCATATTAAACAAATGAAGAATGATTGAGAGTGAAAATTATCTTCAAGAAAGTTATGTTTATCATCAGATAGGCCTAATCATATATATGGCATCCTATAGTATCCCAAACAGTCAAGTAAATCAAAGATGTTGACATCCTATCCTTGATATCCTATTCTTCTAGCAGTTCTCAGAAAAGTCTGAAAGCATAAAGATAAAAAAAAAATCCCTTTTTTAAATGACTTTCAAGAGTATAAGTAGTCTTTGTGCATCGTTATTACATGAAGTTTATAGTTATAACAACATATTTTGATTTAAAATGTGATAACAGGAACATTTTGTAAAATTGATCTCCTTGGACTCTTGCGCATGCATGATTAATTTTAAATCTGGACTGCGGAGTCTCCTGTGAGACTCAGCGAGCAGCATGCACCCGCTGCTCCCTCAGGACCGCACCCCTTTGTGTGAACGCAGCATTATGCATTCACTTTTTCGCGGGGGAAAGGGGACGCGGCTTTTCCGTGGTTTACAATTTCCACCATTCACCATTGAAATAACCACTAGTTCTGCTTTATACTTGTTGAGGAAGTCCCACAAACGTCGGAACATCAAACGCCATCGTATGGGTTCATAATATTAACCGTAGTCGCACACAGCTCCGACTCTTCCAGGACGAGTGTCTGAATGGAAACGGCAGGACGGCGGTGACGATTTTTTTGCAACGATATTTCGCCTCATCTGCCCCGCCCGGCAACCATTCGCGTCTGTGTGACCACGGGCCGCGACAAGGCCTTGATCCGGTTCAAATTACACTCGTACTGCACCTTTAACACTAGCTCAAAACCACTAAAGAGCTTGGAGTTTAAACAGATACATGTGCATTGACTTTACATGTAATCTACTCGCGCGAATAATTCGCTACTCTTTTGGTGTGAACGCAGCATAATGCAGAACAAAACGTGACACCAGAAAGTCTCCAATAACACTAGAAAAAGTCACACAAATTGTCTTTACCTGTTTCTGTTGAAGTCTTCTGTATTTTGTTGTTCTTGGCGTCATCAGTTGAGTCTCATCAGAATTCAAATGTCTCTTATATTTTCTCTGTGAAGCCATGATGAATTCGATTGAAAAAGACTGCCTAATAAAACAGTAAGTTCAGTAGTATCTCTTGAATAGGTCAGGGCCAAGCCATTGACCAATCACGTGCAGCATTTTTGTTGAACCAATCAGAGCAACCGACGTCACTCGTTCGTTCATCCCACCTTACCAACGCTGCAGCGCAGGTCTTCACCGCAGGTGTTCAACGCAGGAGGACATCATGACTTTTCAATTCGCCATATTTTACTTGCCGAACAAAACAGTAATAGTAAAAAGTAATGCTATTATGCTGGAAAAAGCCAATGAATTATATCAACCGACATCGAAGCCTGACCTCGAGGACGACAACATGTGGATTGCAGAGCTGCCAACTTTTCAAAAAACCTTGGAGTGAGATTTTGTCGGGGGTGACCAAAATTTAGCCGCGCACACAGCCACACACGTTGGTGGCTCAAATATCAGGAAATTTGAATTAATTTTTACTCGGGGAGAAAAGTCCAGTCTGTGTTGCTTGAACAAGAGCTTGAAGTCTGGTTGAATGAGGTGGAGATGAAGGACAGCTGACAGGTATCAGAGAGAGAGGATCTGATCTGTTGAACTTCATCACTAGAATGTTTGTTCTCATGTAGGTAGATCCAAAGAGAACCAACATCTTCTGAGCATCTTTCCTCATGTGAGGAACGTTCTCCTCTTTGAGAGAAGAGTGAAGATCCTGACTTAAAGTGCTCTGCCATAGTGGATCAGACCGCAGGTCAGATCCGCGGCGGCTTTGCGCGATTCATTTTTAATCTGGAGGCGGAGACTGCAGCGCGAGGCTCCTTGGGAGGCGGGGGTCTCGCGACAGAAACTGCAGAACAACACGCTTTCACTTCAGTTTCCAAGTCGGCAACACATGCGCGCACGCACATAAATAAATCGCCTTCAAAGTAAAAGCAGTGCTATTTGTATTGCATTCATGGCGTGCACCTTATTTATTTTTCATTTTTGATTGACCTCACGCGGGCCAGACTGGGAGAGCCGCGGGCCGTAAGATGCCCAGGTCTGCCTTAGTCTCTGCTCCTCCTGAGTTTCTCCCGCGGTTGTGTCTGTTTGAAAATCTTCTTCTGTTGCTATCTTCGAGACTCTTTGGGGAAAATAGAATGTCTATGCAGCGAATAGGTTTACAGATGCGCTCCTTAGCGCCATCTATCGTCGGGGAGTTTGAAAAGGAACGAACGCGCCTCAGCCCAAAATCTGATTTTTTTTTTTTGCCGTGAGAAATTGGTTGTGTGGCGTGAGTGCGTGTGAAAACATGCAAAAGCGTGTGTCACACGGCGAAACCGTGAGAGTTGGTAGCTCTGGGATTGAAATCAAATGTCCGACGAGAAAGCAACCAGAGAAGACAATGGCCGCCATAGTCCTGCTGTTTGGTGGTGAGTTAGGAGTTCATATTTCTCTTTTTTCAACTGCCTAACTTCTTAATTGTCTTTTTTGTCTAAAGAACAACAATGCTTAACTTTTTAGACTGTTCTTTATCAGATTTGTACAAAGAACTTTCCAAGACGAAAGGGTTATTCATTCTTGGCAAGGATATTTGGGCAGAGAAGGAGAGTAGGAGTGCCCGCAGGAAGAAAAAAATGAATGAGTGAATATTTATTTGTATGAGTCATTTTTGTGATGTGATTATTACATTTATATTTTAACTTTAAATGTGTATCCTACATGCTGATATGCTAGCTCAAATACTCGTAGCTAACGTTTGAGGGCGGCTGTAGCTCAGGGGGATGAGTGGTCGTCCTGCAACCACGAGGTCGCCGGCTCGATCCCCAGTCCCCCCATAGCTCACACGTGGAAGCGTCCCTGAGCAAGACACCCAACCCCCAACCGGTCCCCGGGTGCCGCCCATGGGCCAAATGCAGAGAAGAATTTCTCCAGGGGGATTAATAAAGGTTACTTTCTTTCTAAACCTTCGGCTACTCTCTTGTAATGGCGGATGCGTTATTGGCTAAACTGCTTCTTAGACCTGCCTCTCTTGGGCCAATACGAGTTCGCCCAGAGGCAGGCAGATAGGCGGAGAGGACGTGCAGGCAGGAAAAGCATATAAGTAAATACAAGTTGACTTGATTTGAGTCGTTCTCTATGATTCCATTTATGATATGAAGTAGTGGAAACAGCAGTTGTAGCAATTGGACGTCTTGTGCACTTTTCTAAAACTTTACTTGACACATTCTGTAATATCCAGTAATACACAATAGATGAAATCTCCTTTTCTGCTGTGGTCTTAGTAAATTCTTTAAGGGAGACTCCTCGGTCTTCCTCCAGGTTTCTGATAAACCTCATTTAAAAACTCTTTTATCTTTGTTCATATCTTAAAAATGTTTGGCAGGCAAAGCAAGTCAAAGTTAGAGAGGCTGCCAGGAACCAGGTGTTGCAGGACCTGAAGACGTCGTCTCAGAAGAGACTTCATGAAATGAGTTCAGAGGATGAATCTCCACAGCATGTAAGACGTACTCTTTTCTTGAGTTGTTGGCTACGTTGTTGCATGTTACTTATTGTTAGTTATTAAACTAGTTTGTCAATTGCTTAGGTATTTAAGTGTTCTGTAACAAATTCTCATATTTCCCATACTTTTACTTTTTGACCAGGTAAATACACCAAAAACGGCGGCTAGACGTGTGCTGTTACCTCCTGCGTCCAGTCCCAATCCTGATGACGGTTCTGATGACACGTACATTGAGAGCCCACAAGCCCACAACATGGCAAGTCATACTTATTTCTCTACCGTTTGTCATGTACTCTTTTAGACAGAAATTATGTATCTGTTGTATAGCCGTTTAAAGCTCTATTTTCTTGTCTTTAAAGATTCAGGAACCTAACTTTGAGGAAGATGTAGGTCTGACATCAACCCCGAAAACGGCAAGTACAATCAAAATGGAGCCTTGAATGATGGTCATCAGTGACCGATCGATCCTACACCGAACTGAGGAAAACTTAATAGTGTTTCAGTCGGACCATAACTCACCCTCACCTGTAGACTCTAATGTAATGTTGTCACTAATACAACATTTAAATTATTATCATTCGGAAGGTTTTTGCCACTTTAACACAACATATAAACCCAAACATTTTCCATTTTGTGAAAAACTAGTTCTATGATAGTAACACGTCAGTTATCTGTATATATCTGTTGTACAAGGACACATGGTATAAAGTAACTCCATTAAAAAAATGTACCCTTTGTGTTTTGTATTCCATTCTTTCTTGTATCAACAGATGGATGTTAACAACAGCATGGATGACATCATGGCATCCCTTCGTGGGAGGTTGTTCAGATGAGAATTGGAGGGGACAGTATGTTTAAACTAGGATTTAGCTTGTTTACACAATATTGCTCTGTACTGAAAAATGTTACTATTATCAACCTACTACTGGCCAACAGAGTTCATAGTAATCAAACAAATGTAACTTTATTTTTCAACGTTTTATTACATTCACCTAGAACTGCCAGAATTGATAAAGCAGAAGAAGGAGTGTGTGGACTATGTCCGGGCAATGATGACCTTCACTAGTGGGAGCCCTTCATCTGTTACGTCATCACCATCGTTGTGTATGGCCAGCGATGAAACGGTATGTAAAAAAAAAAAGTGGAACTAACTTGTTTCTTTAACTTGTCAGAGAAATGTTTTTCCCAGCATCGTCTGCTGTTCAAGTTAAAATGTGTCAGAAAAACAGTGATGGGATTTACTAGGTTACATGTGTCACACATCAGTCATGTGAATTAGTAGAGGGAACCTCCACACCACTGGTGGTACCGCTCCATAGAGGGATGTACAGACTACTATCAGTGTTTTAAATAATAAAGCACATTGTATTCATATGTGAATAACTTATATTAATTCCGAATAGGTAGGTAGAGATCTTCCAACTGTATATTAATGTGTTCCATTGAATCTCTCATACAGCACGCCTTGGAGGGCAGCATTGTGACGGTTTCGAAGAGGGCCTTCCTGCGGCTTAATAGGTCACGAATGACCCTTTTTTGCCATGAGCTGGCTGCCCTGGTGTTTTCCAAGGAGGTCCTCGCTACGTCTACCCTGACTGGAAAGTCTGGGAAAGGGGGACCTCCTAAAGACCAACTTGATGTAGCAAAAGTGCAGGCCATAACGGGTAGGTCATGTCTTGAGTGCAAAAAATAATATTGGTTCAACCAGATTTCCCGTGTAGTCAAAATATAAGAAAACTTTGTATGAATATGCTGTGTGACATCATCTCTCATCTCTTCTCTTAACAGATGCTGTTATAAAAGAATTTCCCCTGACCAGTGCCTCGGACGTGCGAGCCATCATAAGGCGTAACTGCAATAATGAGCAGTTCAATCAAAGGCGATATACGTGAATGGAGCCTGTTTCTATGTTGTTGTTTTTTAAGTTTTATTTTGTTTGGCGTACCATTTATAGTTCAATGTAATAAAGTGATTTTGTTTACTATCTGGGAAGTTCATTCAGCATTTAGGGTACACAATATTATATTTATAATGTGCTAATAGCATACCAAAAGTATACTTTTGGTATACTATTAACACAATATTATTATATTTATAATGTTCTAAAAGTATACTTTTGGTATACTATTAGCACATTATAATTATATTAAATGTGTAATGTTTACATATTTCTAATATACTAATAATATATTTCAAATCTACTTAAAACACATTTTGAATATACTTAAAACACATTTTAAGTGAACTATCGGCATGTATATTAGCATATACACAGAAATATACTTAAGTATGTACTAAGTATACTTGCTTCCAATTTAGCACACAAAAATATACTTAATATACTTAAAGTTGTACTTAAATACTATTTATGTACAACTTAAATATATTTAGTACAAAATAAGTTGTTCCAAAATAACACACTTTAAGTATACTTTTGATTAGTATACTGAAGCATACTAAGATTAAATATACTTAGTATATTTTTTTTCTGCCTGGGTTCAGATGACACCCTATAGTTTTCCAGTGACGGATGAGTTTTTTTAACCTTGACCTCAATTGTTGGAGGATCAAAGCGAGTACGGGTAGATCAAATCAAGCATTCTGATTGGTTGAGAGTGAGTCACGGGGTGTACTTTATTCAGCCATAAAGTACTGTACAGCCTGTTTACATTTAGAGCGTTCCATATCAGGGCGCACTTAAAATAACAGGTAGATTTAAATTGCGCAACCGTTAGTTGTCATTTCAAGCTTGACAGTTACCAAACATGTTTCGTGTAAACTTTAATATTTTGAGGGGAATGACTTTTGATGAGAATGTCAGCGGTGAATAGTGTATTTGTGGTCCCTGTTCCTGCTGTACAGTCAAACGTTGATACGGCTCACAATCAGGAGAGCAGAGCAGATAACGCTCTGAGAGCAGACTAGTTAGCGGGGAGCAAGTGCATAAAACCGGAAACTAAGATGAGGAATGAAAAGGGTTTGATCACAAAATCGTGATAATTTCCAGTGACAGTTAATTATGTCGGTAATTTCCCGGCGCGAGGTAAGTTCTCTAAACATCATGGAGAAGGAAAATGATGGAGAAAAGACTGACAGAAGCAGCGAGAGCACTTCTTTACATCAGTGGCTGAGTGTCATCCTCCACCCTGCTTCCAACCGGCCTGGTCAGTACATCTGCGATTTTATAGTCCCGTATGTGCGTATGTGCGTCCCCATATATGCGTCCCCGTATGTGCGTATGTGCGTCCCCATATGTGCGTCCCCATATATGCGTCCCACATACGGGACGCACATACACATACGCTATACACAGGACTATTTTCTCTGTCGCTGAAATGCGATACACAACGTTTGGTGGCTACAACTATTTTGTGCTGAAAGGGAGCTTACTATTACTATTTATAAAGTCGCAGGTACCCGTACTATAAAAGCAATAAGATACTCGAGGCAGTACTGTGTCTACAATAATGTACTGTTCAAGGGTTTGCCTGTGCACCTCTTGAGCTGGCAAGTTAGCGAGCTATTCTCTGGAGCGCCAGCCTGCGAAGTAGTCTCCCAGCGGCCGTAGACCAGCGCTGTCTCCAGTCCTGGAGGCCCTGCTGATGTCTGAGCTGAAGGAGTTTCCGGTGAATTTGCATTATTTCGTCTGAGTTTGCGAGAAATTGGACCTGGTGGCACGGATGACGAGCATTAAATATAACTATATAGGAATAGCCATCTTCTCTCTGATGATATAGTTTGCTTATGCAGGTCATATAGAGGCATTCAATTGAGACTGTTTCAGTAAAAGGTTCCCCTCAGTAACTGTGTAAGTAGGAATTTAAATGCAGAGCTTTCACGTCAGATGCAGTATTTTTTTACAGAAATGTCTTACTTTTGCTTACATAAAGAATTTGAGTAGTTCTTCAGTCACTGATAATATTTTAATACAGCTATCGCGCCATGATAAAATGTGACAGAACAATTTCTTTGAAAAGCAAGGCATGCTATCAATAAGACAGCAGATCTAAGGAGAGTTTTTCAGGAATAATCTATAAGGAATAGTCTCTCCTCGACAAATTAAACTCAACCGTGTGGGACAAGAATTAATCAAAAGCAGCCCGCTTCATCGGAAAGCACAAAGTGAATAATCTGCAGATGATGGCCCAAATAATTCAGAACGCACAGCCGAAGTAATCTTGAACAAAGTCATTGACATCAAGCTTCTTCACCCATAATGAAATCTGAGGTTGTGTGCCGTCAGAGATACCTCTCAGGACTGATGGGGTTAGCAGAGCGGGGAGAAGCCTAAATCAGATATGCTGCACAGAAGATGAACATTTCCCAGCAAGTATAGGATCAACGCTGGCTGTCGCCAAATGTAATCCTAAAAACTGTGACATTTGAACGGCGTCCAAATGTACCATAGTAAAAGTCATGTTGTCGCCTGTGTGGGATTATAACGCTTTCCGACGAGTGAGAGGAAACACGGTGAGAAATAATCAGAATGACACAGATCGCAAACATTAAAGAATCTCAGTGAATTGAAGGATGATACCCACTCAACACTATACTACTACTATCCTCCTGGACGATCATAATGGTACACAACATGGGATTATAATCATTGCAACAACATTCCCACACATCCTCCGATGAACCCATTAATAAGAAAAAGTGTGTCATTTCACGGTATTGTAATCAGAGGTCACGTGTGCTTTCAAGCTTTTGTTAAGCTTCCCAAATCCTGCAAATCTGCTGCGTGAGTACGTAGGGGATCCGTGGAGGCTTGTGACATAATCTATAACACCATATTGGGCGCACCTGAAGAGCATATGTTTAGTTTTCATTAAATGCCTGAAAAGCACCTAGCATTAGGAGACGCCACGTGTGAATCCGACTGTAAAGACCCAATCTGCTCGGGCAATCTCATGGGTTTATACACATGCTCATGTTAAGCTCCAATTGTTGGGGAGAAGAAACTAAATGCGATGAAATATTAATATGCTGGCTGCCTGGGAGTAACAATCTGGGAGTGAAAGATCCTATTTAGGAGTAAACAGTCCCACTGCTGCCCGCTGGCCGGCAGTTACGCTTCCAAATAAGTGCTGCAATACAATACAGCAAGTGGGAAATTGCTTCCAACGGTTCTAAATGTGTTTTCGATTGCGACTAAAGCCTGGTGTCTTAAACAGGGTGACCAGCAAATGACATCGGAAAGAGGAGACGGTCCCGGTGGCCCAGCCTAAGGGAGCAAAGGCTGCTAATAAACCGTCACTTTAGATCTCCCTCTTCAACGGAATGAAGTGATAGCGACAACCTTCATCACGGCTACTTAAACCTGTTTGCTGGGACCAAAAATGGGCCGCCTGTGTATTTTGAAAATGCTCAAAAGGCCCCTAATGTTGTTTTTGTTTTTCAGTGTATCACCTTAACAGCTCTAGACATGCCATAAACTCGTCCTGGATGTAATCAGCAGATTCCCATCACACCGTTCTTTTGCGCAGAATGCCTGCTGACAAAGAGCTGAGCGACACTAACAAGCCAGCAGGAGAATTATAGGAGGCAGCTTTTGTCTGCAGCCGCTATCACCTTCATTAGACACATCGGGACATGTAGAACAAAACCTTCAGCATCGTAATCAATCAAATCAAGTGTCCTGTTCCGTGTTCTGCAGACAGCGGGGCCGTTAACGACGTCGCCACTGAATCAATAGAAGGGAGATGCAGGTGATGTCGGGGCTTCATGGTGTAGTGAGGATCAGAAAGCATGGTTTTAAGTGAGGAGACGTTGGCACGTGTTGAATGTCATCCTTCTATTGATCCATCTAATTTTTACCAAAATGTAACAAAACAAAACAACTGTATTAGTAAATTTAGTGTAGTCATGATATTGCATCAAACACATCACTATAAATCATCTGAGACATTCTCACACACTTATGGTGTTTCTATGGTTTAATTGTATAAGTAATATTAAAGGGTTCCTCGGCTCCAAAACCAAGGTCACAAAAAGATGCGTTGTTGCACTTTAGTTCTGGTCTGGTTCCTGCTCACACTGTTTTTCGGAGGACTCGGCCTGGGAACAGTTGTACAACGTCTCCTGTGAATAATGATGTCATCAGGGTTAGCTCCGCTTGGGACGCACAGTCTTAATGGAAATCCTAAATCACCAACAGGAGGAAGTCACTTTCAAGGCGTCAGGAAAGGTCTAATGAAAGACACAAATGAGTTGCATCATGGGAATTGCAGGATCCAGACCTGGTAAGGATTTAAAGTCAAGATATCTCGACCTCCGCTGCAGGTGTTGACCATTCTTTTTTCATTCCGTTTCTTGTGAGTCAACTTAATGGAAGTGCAATAATAAATTAACGGGTACCACAAAGTTAAATTAAATATTATTCTATGATATTAGCTTGTGATCTTATCCTGTGGCATTACAATAATGTTTGGCAAATCTTCCATCCATACATGTAGTAAATATGGAGCTTATGGAAGTCAAGTTTCTGGCAGAAAGACAGTTATTTTACATTTTAACAGGAATCGCGTATCATCATTGCAGTCGTTTATTTTGTTCGTTGGTGACTCCCTCTCCTCTCCTCTCCTGCATCCCTCCCATCAGCACCAGGATGCTGAGATCACTCCTGGAGGGCGGTGCAGAGGGAGAGCTATGTGTTGCTGCGCAGCAACAGATAGACAGAAGGGAGGGAGGGGAGAGAGAGAGAGAGAGAGAGAGAGAGAGAGAGAGAGAGAGAGAGAGAGAGAGAGAGAGAGAGAGAGAGAGAGAGAGAGAGACAGAGAGAGAGAGGAATTCCCTCGCACAACAAAAAGCGGCTGCCAGGGCGTGTATCTGTTCCTATGGCTCCAGCATCACAGCTCTACATGGAGCCTGGACCTGTAGCTGAAGGAGGTGTTCGCTCGGCGGGTGCAGGATGTAAGGACTCCCGGCGAAAAGCAGCCTCCGGGTGAATTTAAGCAGGAGGTGCCCGTCAATGTATCTCTTGTCTGGAGGGGCACCATCGTATTTGACACCGTCCTCCACTGCTTAAGCTGAGCAAAGCAACGGAGACCCCAGGGGACAGGGTGTCTGCGGTCATCACGCGGGAGCTGCAACATGCGATCCCCGGAGTTGGAAGCAGAGTCTTCTCGTGGGGGGGTCCAGTGAGCTGGCGGCGCTTTGAAGTAAGTTGTAAAGGGTTTTGCAAAGCACTGCTCTCAGTGTAATTGTCTGTCATTTGGGCGAAAATACGTTGTCACAAATAGTTGTTCTGTTTCTTTTAGTTAAAAGAAAAAAGTCACAGGATAAACACATCTTCCTTTGTCTCTCTTGTGCTGACTGTCTCTTTCTCTTTGTGTCCATTTCATTTTGTCCGTCACTCTCCCTTTCATTATGTGCGCTGCGCGTGTGTGCGCGCGTGTGTGCGTGTGTGTGTGTGTGTGTGTGTGTGTGTGTGTGTGTGTGTGTGTGTGTGTGTGTGTGTGTGTGTGTGCGCGCGCGCGCGTGTGGCCCCCTCTCCAGACATGACAGGCCAGACCCTGGGGAGACCGGGCGGCGGGGCTCACACGGACGACAACGCCGCCATCCGCATCAACGTGGGCGGCTTCAAGAAGCGCCTCCGGTCCGACACCCTCTCCCGGTTCCCCGAGACCCGGCTCGCGCGCTTGCTCCTCTGCCAGTCCAAAGAGTCCATCCTGGAGCTGTGCGACGACTACGACGACACGGAAAAGGAGTTCTACTTCGACAGGAACCCGGCGCTCTTCCCCTATGTGTTGAATTTCTACAACACGGGCCGGCTGCACGTCATGGCCGAGCTGTGCATCTTCTCCTTCAGCCAGGAGATCGAGTACTGGGGCATCAACGAGTTCTTCATCGACTCGTGCTGCAGCAGTGCGTACCACTGCCGGAAGATGGACCAGGACCGGGAGGACTGGGACGACCGGAGCGACGAAGGGAGCACCACGTCGTCTTTCGACGAGCTGCTGGAGTTTTACAGCGACGCCACCAAGTTTGACAAGCAGCCGCTCGGGAGCGCGCGCAGGCGCGTGTGGCTGATGCTGGACAACCCCGGCTACTCAGTGGCCAGCCGCATCATCAGCATCCTCTCCATCCTCGTGGTGCTCGGCTCCATCGCCACCATGTGCATGAACAGCATGAGCGAGTTCAGCCTGGTGGACGGCGAGGGGCTCCCCGCGGAGGACCCCCGGTTCGAGACCGTGGAACACGTCGGCATCGGCTGGTTCACTCTGGAGCTGGTCGCCCGGTTCATGGTGGCGCCGGACCTGCTGCATTTCTTCGAGCACCCGTTGAACGTGATCGACCTGGTGTCCATACTTCCGTTTTACCTGACGCTGCTCATCAACCTGGTGGTGGAGAGCAGCCCGGCGCTGGCCAACCTGGGACGCGTCGCACAAGTGCTGAGGCTGATGAGGATCTTCCGCATCCTGAAGCTGGCGCGTCACTCCACGGGGCTGCGCTCGCTGGGGGCCACCCTCAGGAACAGTTACAAGGAGGTGGGCCTGCTGCTGCTCTACCTGGCCGTGGGGGTGTCGTTTTTCTCCGTCATGGCCTACACGGTGGAGAAAGAGGACAGCGAGGACTTCTCCACCATCCCGGCGTGCTGGTGGTGGGCCACCGTCAGCATGACCACCGTCGGGTACGGGGACGTGGTGCCGGTGTCCATCGCGGGCAAGCTGACCGCCTCGGCGTGCATCCTGGCCGGGATCCTCGTCGTCGTGCTCCCGATCACGCTCATTTTCAACAAATTCTCCCTCTTCTACAAGAGGCAGAAACAGCTGGAGGTCGCAATGAGGAGCTGCGACTTCGACGAGGGGATCAAGGAGGTGCCCTCGGTCAACCTGAGGAACTATTACGCGCACAAAGTCAAATCCCTCATGGCGAGCTTGTCAAACATGAGCAGGAGTTCACCTAGTGAGCACAGCCTGAACGAATCAATACACTGAGACGGACGGACACACACCTATCATTCAATGTGGCCCTTCACGAGGAGCTGTCCAGCCTCTGGATCAAAAAGCCCACTTCCTCACACTGGTGTCTGACCGTTTTTATATATATATATATATATATATATATATATATATATATATATATATATATATATATATATATATATATATATATATATATATATATACATACATACATACATACATACATACATACATATATATATATATATATATATATATATATATATACATATATATATATATATATATATATATATATATATATATATATATATATATATATGTGTGTGTGTGTGTGTGTGAGCACGTAAGATGAAAAAGACAGAATGCTGTAGTTGTTTCCAGTCCTAGACTGTGTCACACTGTAGTCCATCCTCCAGCTGTACATGTTGTGCTGTCCGAAAGTAGCTCTCTGGCATGCCCTGGCAGCCGCTTTTTGTTGTGCGAGGGAATCTCTCTCTCTCTCTCTCTCTCTCTCTCTCTCTCTCTCTCTCTCTCTCTCTCTCTCTCTCTCTCTCTCTCTCCACAGAGTCGTTGATGTGTAATTGTTGTGTTGCAACAGGATTACTTCAGATGTGTGGTGAAAAGCTAACTGTATTAAACAAAAATGCACAACATTTTTAGCGTCTATGATTGAGATAAGGCGTGAGAGCCTGAAGGGGGATTTATGTTTCGTGACTGACACGATATCTGAAACAGTCTGACGGGCACAGCAGCAACCATTCAAAGCCGACTTGTAAAAAACACACACACCTGAGGCCTCTGCTTCTTTTAAAAGTCCACCTAATACAAAGGAGTTCCAAACGATCCAGACTATTCTCTTTTACTGCTTCAGGAAAGGTCCAAAGAGAGACTGAAGACTACAGCAATCTTTCTGACTCAAACTTCCAAACCAAACACGGTCATTTTGATTTGAGTGTTACAGGAAGGCAGTCATTTCTGATCACACATCAGCCCCAATGAAAGAAAAACATCCTTTTTGGTTCTACTCCATACAATGCTCTGGAGAGAGACATGACACCCAGTCAACATGAGTATTTCAGTTTAAAGTGCTGTCAATGTGGACGCCACAATCCTTTTGTAACTCACAGCAACTTCTTTGTTGTTGTTTTTTTTCCCATTTGAAATAGATGATGAGTGAGGGACTTGTGTCGCAGCAACAACCGCCTTACTTCCGTTCTGAATGGTATCATAACTTTAACAGAAACAGAATATAGATTCTGTTGGTGCCTGGATGAGCACTCACGTGCACAGTGTAACAAACCAACTGCTTTCACAGTTACTGACGTTAACCCGCTGATGTTTGTTAAAAATTAGTGAAACCACATGAGAACTGTGAGGGTGAACATCCAGTTGTCTACGTCTCTGAATTAAACAGTACGGCTGAAGAGTGTTGAAAGCAGAGTTGAAATGAAAAGCAGACCATGGATGTATCACCATAGAATAGAAGTTGCACTGGTTCATGCTTTCTGCATATCACTTTGAGTAGAAGATACTTAGATGATATGTAAGGCTTGGCACCACTGCCTATTGAGAACCCAGCAGACAGATACAGGCCTCCTCATCTCCAGCCTGTAAACTTAGAATGGTAGAGACAACCTGCATATGTCTCCTGTTTCTACCGATTCCCAAGGTGTCGGCTTAGAGACTTTTCTCACCACCGTCTCTCCCTGCTTCTGGTCAGCATCACAACAGCTGTCTCACTCAACGCAGTAGCAGGAATACGACAGAGAGCATCGATTCCAGTTTAAAGGATAAAAAGTAATTTGGTTCAAGTGGACAACAGCTCTAAAAAACTCAATTATTTTGTCACCTGATATTTTCGTAGAGTTAGCCGCATTGATTCCAGCTCTTTAATCGAAGGAGCATTTTATTTTGAAGCCTGTTCTTGGAGAGTGATCTCTATATAACAGATGACTGTTGTTATGTGGAGCAGAATCTTCTCATACCGATGGAAAAACTGCACTGCGGCGCCTTTATCGCCGTCCGTGTTTTCTTTTTACAGATAATTCATTCAAGCACATGTTAGTGGCTTTAGCGATGCAACCAATCTTCTCCAGTGGTCTTGGGATAATTTGAAATTCACTGTCTCCAGATTTATATGAGTCGACAGGCAGAAGAATCAAAACATATTGGCACTCACAACTAATTACTTTTGAGCATACAAAACCACAGCCAGCAGCCACCTGTGGTACAGGAACTCCTGAGGGACTAGAGTCCAAAACACAATTAGTTTCATGTCTCCTTCTTTATTTTGCAAAATGTTACACCACAAAATGCATTATTACATATAAATCCCAAATGAAAAAACATTTGGTAAACCTATACATATCATAACAGTAGTAGAACAGAGGCTTTATTAATTCAAGGGATGATTGGAGAAAAAGCGAGTCGCACCGTGTGATTTTAAAGCACTTCGGCATCAAGGTCGCGCTCGCTTGAAAAATACTAATGAGAAATTCATATTTTGCAGCTTGTTTTCAAGGTTTTTCTGGGGCACTCATTTGGAGTTGTATTTACCCTCAGAGGCCAATTATATCAGCCTCCTTTTGTGTACTCCTGCACCTCAAAAGATTTAACCCCCCAGGCGCAAATCCCAAACACCACGCAGCGCCCAACCAGCACGGAGGAATCAGTAAACAAGTTACACAAATCAACAGAGGCACGCCAAACAAAATAATTCAATCTTTTCTATCTCCGGGATAAAAAAAACAGTTATAGGATTTGGAAAAAGGGGATGTGAGGTGGAAGATGGAGATGTCTGGCTCCACTGCCTCCATTGGCTGGCCTGCATCATTACTCTCTGTCTGTAGATAGATGTGAGCAGGGCCTGCCTGGCACACAACTGAGTGCAGATGGCAGCTCAGGTCATTAGAGGAAGGCCATGGTCAAATAAATAAATAAAAAATAAGTCTGTTGTCCTCCTTTACACCAGTAACCAGCAAAGGTTAAATCCAGTCCCACCATTTTGTTTTATTCACTGAGATCTAAATGTGTGACTCCTCACGCAGATGATTCAATTGTTTAAATGTATCTCCCGTGCCATCATTAAAGCTTTAAGAGCTATACTTTAAAATCAACTGAATTACTCGAAAAGAGTTTCTTTTGATCAAATTATATATATTTTTTAAAGTTCAAAGAGCATGGCTTAATTTGTTTCCTTTCACATTTTCTGTGAAGAAAGACAAGAGAGGGGGCGTGTTAACTCAGAGCTGACAGTAAATGGTGCGTGTCACATACCAGTGTGTAACGGGGAACTTATTGAAGCTGGCAGCGCACAGGCGTCATCTCCAGTCTGCTCTGTATCGGTGATATCTGTTACTAAGCAGGCGTTCCGTGTTGCTGCACATTACCATCTGCTACTATCTCTTTGCTTTAAACAGTGTGGGAAGATTACATCTTTTCAGTGCGCTTGTTTCGACCCCCCCTCCCTCCGCACACGCGCAACACTTTCTGCCTCCTCCCACCCTGTCTGATCTGTGAATATCTCCAGAAATAACCGCTCATTACATGGCTCACGGCACAGCTAATTATCACCTACAGATCGGATGCAGAATGCAGGTAATGCCAAACAAGGACAGCTGATCACATGCTGCTTCATGGCACCGTAGGAAAATCTAAATCAAAGTTTGTTGAAAGGCAATCAGGGCTTCGTTGTATTGCATTATTCAGCAGCCTAACTTCTTTATTTGGAGTAAACACTTCATATTATTGAGATGGAGCAGAGTATTGTGCTGACTTGCCAAAATAAAAATAAAAAGGAATGTTTTGATGATCGAACAAACGCCATCTTGGATACACATTTCTAAGAATGAGACTGGTAGTCTGTGTCTGTGCAAATTGTCATGACAATAGACTGCCACTGCCATTCTTTCATCCACATTCTTATTGTGTAGCCATTATGTGCAACTATGTCCGCACTCCTTGTTTTTTAAGGCAGACTTATTTGAAATGTTCAAGCATCACAAAAACCTCCAGCAGATAAAGCTGATCTTGGCCCGTCACCAGGAAACCTCGCGCTCTTGACAATCAAAGAACTCTATAGAAAAGTGGGACCATTAACATTCCTTCTTTTTAGTGCAGCACTCTGTCTACTACCATTAGGTGACTCATCCAGTCACAGACAGATGTTTTGTGATCTAAATCACAATAGTGTTCCCACAGAATTGTAATGGATAGCACAAATACTCCAATCCAACACTTAGCTAGCACTCTTCTACCTTTTACCAATGACTTTTAGGAAAATCAACTTCCAGATTTATTTTTGAAACTCCACATCTAGTCCTGTTTAAAAAGACTAAAAGGCTGGAAATGTATTTTTGTTCTCAACAGCCAAGAAGGGTAATGGTGTACTTTGGCAGTTTTGTTTGGATGGCAGAGGCGGCAGTAAGTGCAACACACTTTAATTATAGGAGCCTGTATGTTGCAGGACTTTCTAAGTGCGAGCAGAGGAGCTGAGCTGAACATGAAGTCGGATGCCTCAGTGATTTCACAAAGCTTTACATTTAGGGAGACTTTGTTAACACTTACTTTACCTATTGAGCGAGATGCTTTAACTGTGTGCTAGACCAGAAATAACCGTTGTCCACTAGAGTTTCTGGAACATTGATCAGGTATTAGTACCTCATTCAAGGTGACAATTCTGGCAAAAGAAGATTAGCTTTTTTTCATTTTCTTTTTGTGGATATTCTCAGCTGCTGAGAGGATGTACATTGGCATCCAGCCCCAACGGTGCTGTCCCTGCAGTCAGGTCAGGGACAAGTGCATGTCACACGTCTCTGACTCATCAGCTTCCATCGACTGCATATAGGGCAGTAGTCCACATTGTACAGGATCAGAAATTACAAGTCTGAGAAAAACATACAGTGGGTTGGGACTAACTTTTGCCGACAGATTGTTTGGAATGTGGGGTGCAATTTCGAGATGGTTCTTCTACCTAAGGGCCCGACTCCTACGTCGAACCGTTTCTGGGTCCTAGGTTGGATTATGAAATGATGTCTGAAATTGTGTACGATAGCATAGAATGCTGTGAGCCACACAACCTCCAGCAATCCCACCAAGACAAACACTGCAACCTTAACCTTTTCTTAGGCCTGTAGTCCACAGTTAGGTAACGTACCGTTAAGCAGCAAATAAGTTGTAGGCCTGCTAACCTCCTGATTTTGCTAATGTTAGCTAGCTATGCTACTGTTGTAACAAAACTAACATTAAAGTTAGCTGAAATTATGCTGGTGCTAGCGCTAACATTTTTGCTAATGACAGTAGGGCAAAGATAAGTTCTGTTATTATGTCATATGTGAAATCTTCCAAGTGAAAAGTGGTCAGGGAAAGCATAATATATGTATCTATATACACACACACACACACACACACACACACACACACACACACACACACACAAAGGCGATGCCCCTTTATCTCATTGAGATGTTTCTACTCATCAGTCCCATGTACTCCTCTGCACCTGGAGCGTGACTCACTGTATTTCATTGCAGCAAATCCAGCTGTTCTGGTGGAAACATAACGAGACGATGGTCACCTCACGAGGACAAGGAATGAGACAGCATCTCTACATGTAGCGACCCTGTAACCCCGGCGACGAGAGGGAAGGTATTGGGCAAGCACAATGTCACAAAACCGTCTGTCAATTAAAATAACGTTAAGCCTTAAGTCCAGAAAGTAGTTGAGAAGGAGCATGCATGCCAACATGCACAGCTCAGAGTACATTGAGCTTAGTGTCTCTCAGACACTGCTGCTCCCACAGGTGATCCAGAGAGTCAGCCAGACTCAGATTGGATCCATTATTACGTTTGGATGTGTGGTAGTCCGGGGTCGAGTCAAGAACACAGACACAGTCAGGAATCTACACGCTTCAAAGTGGGAAGAGAAATGGTTTGGGAGAGACATACAGATCACCTAACTGTCGGTCTGCATGTGTTTTTGCATGTTTGTGCAGTTTCTGTGTGCTTGCGTTTGTGAGTGTGCGTGTGAGTGTGTGTGTCATTACTTCCCTCCGGAATCAATTTCCTCTAGGTCTAGGATGTGCCAAGGACAGCGGTGCAGACAGTTTGATTTGTAAAGCCTGAACAGAAAGTGTCTGAGTGCCTTGGTGGCAGGCCACCTGATCCCAATGAAATGACATCAATAGCACCTTGAAACACCCAGATATTTCAAGGTGTGTACTTTGTAGAAAGAAAAAAACAATTACGTGAAAGGTTCTGCAGCAATAATACACAAAATAAGAACAAAGGTAGAGGACTATCAACCACACATGAAGAAAAAGCGTGGTATCCCTGCCTCTGATACTACAGGCAAAATACGATGAAATGATTAATGTGATTCAGGTCCACAAGCTGCAAGAAATATAGATGTTGATTCTGCTCAAAGAAAAGACAATAATAAAGATCCTGAATTAAAAGAAATGTTCAGTTGTTGGTGGAATGTGTCATCTGTGGCAGGAGACAACACACCCAACATGTACTTCCCAGGAAGTAGCAGGGGCTGTGATCACTTATTGTGAGACATGACATGAATGTAGCAGCATAATGAGTCTATTTCTGTTTCTTAGAACTGCAGCCTATTCCCTCTTTATGCTCTCTCCCTTTTTCCTCCATTGATTTTTCCCGGATCATCAGCTCGCTAAATACTAAGGGCTACTTTCATCCCCTATAGTATTCTGGAATGGTGGTAATTGCCTAGTATGTTAAAACTGCAGTGCCGTACCTTGTCTGCTGTTGTTAATTGCCTTAGAAATCCACCTGGTGTTAGAATTATAGTGTGCAAAATGCTGCAGCTGCTCCAGAGGGACTACACTGTCTAAATGAAGCCGATTATGGAAACAAACTGATCTTCAGCCTGGCGCTGGAGAGCAGCCTTATGTTGTTGTTTTTTCCATTTGAGTTTAGGTAAAGGTGGAGGTGCCTGGTATTCCCTCCGACTGAAACATGTTCTGTGTGACCAATAGCCCTCTTGTTAAAGTTTCTGCACTTTAACGCAAAAAGAACTACACAATTGTACAGCTTGCTAATCCTTCAAAAATAGTCCATGATTTCATTATTTGAGTAGAGGAAGAAGGTATTGCCCTTTTCCTAAGGCAGTGACAATGAATGATCTGAAAAATAGGAAATAGTAAATAGTAAATAGGAAAATGAATAGCTGGTTGTAGTCATTTGGGGTGCCCAACAACTAAACACATGGTGGAAAACAACTGACTGATTACCATGTAAATTAGATATAATACAATGTTATAGTATCGGAATGACTGGTAATTACAGAAAAAAATATATATATTCATCACAGCTTTTGCCAGTGACTGGTGTTTATTTGGAAGTATATATCATGTCACCAGTAATTTGATTGTACAGTCATGATAGCTGTATACATTTGGCCACATGGGGGCAGTGCAACAAGCTGTGAACATTTATACATTATCACCTAGTCAAGTTGTTGTGGCTAGCATGTCAGTAAACACTTATTTACACAACCAAGCAGACACTATCAATATCAGCATTTGTTTGGCACAAGAACAGCCACTTTTCCTACTTGTTTCGACTCTACTTTCTCAATGCACAGCTGGTTCTGGCTGTTGGCTGTTAGCTATTAGCATAGCGTTAACTTCCCACTGCTGGCAGACCACTCTCCCGGGAGGAAAGCAAATGGGAGCTACAAAGAAGTAGTTTGCCAGCAGCAGGGAGCGAGGCGCAGGGACGCAGGGTGCTTACGCTAATTCTTGTCTCATTTTCCGGTCTGACGAACAGTACATCAGTAAATTCATGTAGCCTACATCCTCGTAAAGACACAGAAAATGACAGAAGACAACCAACCACGAACTGTATTCATTTGACACTGGTCAATAACTGTGTGTTTCTACGTGTCAGGGAGTTATCCTTCAACGGCCAAAGAACTGTTCCAATGTCCAGGATCCTTCAAATCCACCAAGGTCTGAGTCTGGATCTGTTCTGTTTCAGGTAAACCAATGAACTACATGGACCACCTCGCAGCGGTTGCAATCAGACTCTTTTGCTCCAGCTAAAAACAGCTAATGACGGGCGTGAACAAAAACAGTAAAGTTGTGGGGCGTAAAACTAAAACACTGAGCTGAATGATGATTCTCTGCGTGTTCATCACTATAAGCGTCACTTTTCACAATTGCTCAATATAAAAAGCATCAATTAGCATCTTGGAGTAATATGTGTTGTGTGTTAATGTTCACACCACAGCAGAGCAACATTGACATTTTCTAATTGTTACCGTGTCATTGAGGCTTAATTAATCTGCTTTATCTAGAGCCATTTAAATAGTAGTCTTTTTTACCTCACAGATGCAAATGTTATACCTCACTAATAAAAATATATTACAGCATAGTTTTGGTAGGGATCTGGGTGATTCAGCTACCCGAGCTGAAAGAGGGACCAGCAGGGAGACGCTACCTTGTGTTAATAGTCATCCCACTGGAGGCGACAAGGGTGTGAATCTGAGAAAACAACTGAAGAGTGCAGATGGATGGCTTCCCATTATGGAACATTATAGCTTCCTCTGGGCCAAATATCTGCTAATGTGAGTGTGGAACACTGCTGTGTATTTTTATTGAGCTAATTATAGTTCTACGTGGAATGTAGCAATTCAAAAGTTGTTAAAGTGGCTTAATGTGGTTGTTCATAAGCATGATGTCCCTTTAATATCCAGAGAAATATGCCACAAATCACAATTGATGGCTATCAGGGGGAAAGGGTCTATATTTCTGGAGATGGTATAGGCAGCAGATATTGGCATAGACCTTTTATTTAACTGAAAAAAGGGTCCATGGCATTCGGAAACTTACGCTTCTGAAAACTGAAGCTAATGCTAAAGAAACTTAAACTTGTATTCTTTCTACTGGCCATCAGAGGGCGACTTCACTGGTTGCAAAAAGAAGTCTGTTTGTATAGAAGTCTATGAGAAACCGACTTCACTTCTCTCTTGATTTATTCCCTCAGCAAACATTGTAAACATGAGTTTACGTCTCAATCTCTAGTTTTATGGTCACATATAGAGTCAAATAAATATAAAAATATGCTTTGGGGCGGGCAACCTTGTGATTGACAGCAACTACTAAAGCGCTGTCAGGTTTGGGAGTTAGCTTTGTTTTTGTCTTAAAACTTTTCACTTCATGAATCACAACCAAAAACCAAGATGGCCAACAGCCATTACCCCAAACTTTAGGCTTCACAATGGTAGTCCACAAACCAACGGGTCACAGGAACTTCGTCCACTTCTTATTTACCATCTATTGTCCATGGCAGTGAAGATGCGTTTCAAATGGTTCAAATGCTAACTTTCATGCTCTGTCACATCAATTAGAATCAGCGATGTGGAAGAAAAGGGAGCAATGGAGGGAAAGAGGCAGAGAGATCTGCTCACCACAGACACTTTAAATATATCACTCTGGGCTGCATGTCAACTCCAATTGAGCAAACAACACTTAAGCAGGACTCCATCGAGTCCCAGGTAGACCGCCGCCGCTCGGCTGGTGCCTCCGTATGCGCACATCTGAGTACGCGTGTTCTGCTTTTCGATGAGGTGTCTCCCCAAAGAAGAGATCTGGATTCCAGTCACATCTGTGTGTGCAGTGATGCACCGAATAGGCACCTATACCCAAGGCAGCCCTGTGGCTTATGGAGAGTGCAGTGGAGTGTAGAAACAACAACAGGACCTTTGCGGTCCTTTAGGCGCCCTACCTTGGGAGGGGGTTACCAAGATGCTCTCTCCTGTGCTCTTGGGACCACAGGAGTAAGCAATGCAATGCTGCCTCTGTGAAGCACATGGTGGCGATTGCTTTCTGGAGAAATGTCACACCAATATTCCCTGCGTACCCGATTGGATTCCCCTACATCTATTAGGGCTCCTGGGGACGGAAGCGTCATTTGGAGTAGCTCATTACTCTTTCATGGATGCTTTTCAGCCACACACACACACACACGCACACACACACACACACACACACACACACACACGCACACGCACACGCACACGCACACACACACACACACAGCTTTACTCCATCCGTCAGCAGGAATCACATTTTTTTTTTTATCCAGAGGACATGAATCTGTCTGTCTGGTGGTGCCACTGGGCTCTAAACACAGCAAAGAGAATGGCGTCTGAGAGGGTGTGGAGTTAATGACTTTCTATCACTGCTGATATGGTGTAGACCAGGGATTCCCAAAGTGTGGCCCAAAGTGTGGCGCACCCCCTAGAGGCAGCTTGCGCACCCTCAGGGGTGCGCGAGCTGCCTCTAGGGGGTGCGCGAGAGGAAAAATGTAATGGTGGTCTAATGGTGTAATAATTAATATTAAACATCATTTAAAAAAAATTAAGTAGAATTTTTTAATTATAAAAATTCCCTTTGTAAGATTTAAATTTAAAATTAAAAACGTACAATTTAATAAATAGATGCACTTCCGGTCCGGCCGCCAGACCTTTACGTACACACTAGCTAGCCTAGCTTGTGCACATAACGTCATTTCATTCATTCAGCAACATCCATGAAAATATGTTAAACCGGCAGAAATCGGGGAAGCTGTCAGGTGGGACATCTGAAGCTATCAGTAATAAAAGAGGAGAGGGACAGAGAGAGAGGGAGGAACCGGAGGGAGAGAAACGGAGAGGTGCGTTGGGGAGAGACCGGGAGCACAGAGGCCCATCGCGGAGTCAAGGTGAAAAAAGAGGAAACGAGAGTGAGCATCAGACTGGGAAAAAAAGAGGAAATATGATGACAATTGTCAGGGTCTGGGCTTCACTTGGATTGGCAATGCAGATTGCCCGAAGCCACAGTGCGTGTTGTGCAGTGAGGTTCTGGCTAACTGTCTGAAGCCTCTTATTTGCGCCGCCACCTGAACACCAAGCATGCCAGTGCAAGTCAGAAGCCCCTTACATTTTTTAGATCAAAATTGGAAGAGTCACAAAACAGCCAAAAACAATTGCAGTCTAATTCATGTGTTGGGTCTACACAAAACGCACTACGGACTTCATATCTGCTCAGGTACCGAATAGCAAGGAAGGGTCTACCTCACACAATCGGCGAAGACTTGCTGTGTGCTTGCCAGCTGCTAAATAGATGGTGGAATGTATGATTGGAGAGAAAGAAGCTAAAAAGTTAGACATGATCCCGGTGTCCAACAACACTGTCTCGATGCTTTGTCCGAAGACATCCTGGCAACGTTAGTCGGTCGCGTGAAGAAGAGTGAGTTTTACTCTCTGCAAGTAGACTTGACAGGCTGAGCCACCTGCGCTGCATGTGAACATCCTCATATGGACTCCTCCTTTTTTATTTATATCGGTTTCTGAGCCTATGCATGTGCCACTCTTTGTTCTTTACGTGGCTTACTGTGTTTAAGTAAATAAATGTGAAATGCAATCTGCCTCTGAGCCTGTGCGTGTGTCCTCGCCATCCTTATTGCTCTTTAAAAGTGACGCCTTGTGTAACTGAAATTTATACAGCGGACTAAATCTTGTAACAAACGCCACGCGCGAGCAAACAGTTCTCGCATTGGTCCGATTTTATGCGGCTATAAATAGGCTCTGTTGCGTTTTTTTTTTAAGGTGTGGGGGTTTGGGGGTGCGTGAACCCGGTCGGGATGTAGAAGGGGGTGCGTGGCCTAAAAAGTTTGGGAACCCCTGGTGTAGACAAAGGACTCATCGCTCCCTTCAGACCTCAAAGGGAAGGAGCAAAGACAGGAAGAATTTATGGCATATCCCTACACATCATACATCACTGTTCTCAACATATAAATACTGTATTGGTTTTTCTCTACCTTTCTCTTTTTGGTTACTATTATGGTTCCTTTTTCTTTATCCTCCATCACGTAAACTCCCCCTGTTATATTTTACTGCCACTGAGAGCTAAGGGAAAAGTGTCAGACCAACGACAGACTGACATTGGCTTTCCTGGGGCCATACTGCTACTAAACTAATCCGACTTTACCCTAACTGAGGTTAGTTATATGGTGGCTTTCTCTATCAATTCATGTCGCCTTTGTAATGGATTACAAACCCACTTTCAATTGCATGAAGACAGTGTTTCAACTTGGTTTAATTTGCACTTTCGCCACATTCGCCATTATTAATGACAAAGATTGCTTATGAAAGATTGCTGTTCAGAGTTTGAAATGCAATGTTTTACTAGTCAATACTAACTTGTTCATCATTTCATTTACAAACACATACGCAAACATATTTCCACTAATACATCCACAAACAAGTGTCCTTAAATGCCCCTACAATGCAGTCATTAACAGGGGTCACAGTGATTCACGCAGTCAATGCTAATTTTCAGCTGAAGGGCGTTGGGAATAATTGGATTCCTATCATGCAAGACAGAAACAACTCCACACTCTTTATAATCAATATAGACAATTACTACTCCGCATGCACTTTAGATGGAGATGAAGAGCTAAGAATAGAGCTAGGTCAGCCAGGGGCAAAGGAGTCACAACTCCACAGTGTGGCATGGGTCATAATAGCGCCACCTAGAGTTGTATCAGTGACACAAAGAGATACTACCGTGGTGTTTGTAGAATTTAAAATGCTCAACGCAGACTGCAGCCTGGGCTGGCACATGCTCTGTTAGTTTGTCATTGATGTGACTTTGTACTTTGTCTTTTGAGAACAACTGAAGCCAGTTATGGGGTTTGGTTCTTTTTCTGCTCTGACATATCATTTCTGACTGATGAACATTTCTTACATTTCAAGCAAATTGAAAAAGAGCAAGTGTTGCTCTTGTGAAACTTGTCTAGCATTAAATGTAAGACTTATTTGACATTTCACAAACTAAAAGTAGAATCACTACTGTGCTATAACAGGCCTCAAAGTATGTAAAAGATCACTACTTTAAATGCAACAGACGGCTATAGAAAGTCAAGCCAACGCCTTATAACTGCATTATCTCTATTGGCCACCATGGGACTACTGCTCTGGTTGTATAGACGTCATATGCTTCATGTGTTAACGCTGCATTCTCTCTCCTGACCACCAGGGGGTGACTCCTCTGGTTGTTTAGAAGTCTATATAAATGACTCTACTTCTCTCTTGATTTATTCCCTCAGTAAACATTGTGAGCATGAGTTTATGTCTCAATCTCTAGTTTCAAGTCTTCTTCAATACAGCATGATGTTCATTTAGTACATTATGGTCATTTAGAGTCAAACCATAAAGCAGGGGATGCTTTAGGGCGGGCTTGCCTCTTGAGGCGCTACCACAGCATTGTCCAGTCTGAGAGTTGTCTGTGTTTCGTCTTACATCTTTAACCCTTTTGTATTGGGTAATTGGAACATTTTAGTCGCCTAAAAATGTCTTGTTCAGTGTTAGGTTGTAGTTTACAGCACAGTTTCTTAACTTTGGGGTCCAGAGACCCACTTGGGGTCATCTGAAATGCAGACAAGGTCATTGGAGATTTCTAAAACTGATGTAATGACATCATGGTTGATATAGTTTTCCAATATTTCTGGAGCTTTGCCTTACAAAAGTATGCCATATACAACTACCCATGACAACTTGGCAACTCATTCAATTGCTGTGAGAATATTGTAATTTAGTAATAAGGTCATAGGTTAGCTGGGCAGTATATGTGGGGTCACGGCCCAGCCACACAAGTCAGACATCACAAACCCTCACACGCAGACAGAGACACAGACTCACACAGAGGCTCATTAAGGGAGAGATGTGGGCCAGTTGATCACTGGGAGTCCATGCAGATCTAATGCACCACTGACCTAAAACTGACTCTGTCTGCCACCGCTCCTCCACCTCTCTTATCGGCACACTGTGTGCGGCTGGATGGATGCCTGCTCTCCGAATGTAATGGGCTGCTCTGACATCTACAGAAAAGGCTTGAGGGGATTGATCGGCGATTCCGGTTGTCTTCCCGCTCGGCCACTCGCAGCTTACAGATGAATCGCACAGGAAGTCGCAGAATCGGCCACTTGTTGTCCAACACCTTCTGCACAGAGCTCACAGTCAGCCACACTGAGGGAATCTCCTCCACTGAGACCCTTCCAACTGTTGTACTGTTAGTCCCAACAGCTGTGCTGTTATTTATATCTGAACTAAAGATAAATCCACCATTTTATTTGTGGAACTAATTAACACACTAAAATGTTCCCTTCATGCTTCATTTTTGAATCTCTTTTCTAATCTGAACGTTTATCTTTACTGGTGTCACACTGGAGAGGTGGAAAGTAACACTTTCCTGGAGCGGGCAGGAAAAGTGTAACCGATGGTTATGGGCAATATTCACAGATACTCATGGACAAATTATCTCCAAATAATTCATGAATATAGTGTACTGTATTGTGAAGTGGTATCAGAGCTACAATTTTGAGGTTCTTGCTCTACTACATTTCAAAGGGAAATATTGCACTTTTTTATCTGCATATTTATATATTATCCACATTTAAAAACTGTATGAAATAAAATGCATTTTAAAAAATTAAACCAACGGTTAACAACCTTTTATGGCTTATGTCCCATAACGAACACACACTATTTGGGGTCAAGTCACAAAATATTGATTTTTCTTTCCAACCCTATTAATAATCGTACAACGCCTCAGATTTATCTTGCATGCAGACTGGACCCCTAGGTTGGGAACAACTGGATTAAGTAATTAAAATAAGTCACAAAGTGCTTAACGGGAGCGGTATTTCAGACAAGAGGGAACCATAAATAACACAAGGTGACCATACAAGGGCTAATTTACCAGATTAGTTTTTGCAAACATGAAATGGATTAATAAAGGCACAATAGACCGAACCGTCGGGGAGCAGGCAGAGCACTCCATGGCCTCTAAAGCTCGGTCGCCACGGGTCTGGAGGCGAGTGTGTGGGACGGACAGAAGATTTAACAGGTTTGACCTGAGAGATTAGGTGGTAAATAAGTGTGTAGTTGTTCAGGAGTCTGACCGTGTGGTGTTGTGGTTAAATAAAAACACGTCAGTGTAAATAAAGAAGTTAAAAACTAGCTCCCCCTCAAGCAGCAATTAATTAATTTAAATGCATAATGTGATTATGAAAAATGTCTGGCTACAAATGTCAAGAGAATGTCTTTGCACAGGAAGGTACAGCATTGGCTGTTAACAGGCTCTCACATTGTTTTTTACTTCATCTCATCAGTAAAACAAACAGAATGTATTCATATTAGATTCACTGTCATAAGTAGACTACAATCATCACAACAATACAAACATGCAGGCTCCCTCATGTGGCTCAAAAGTTAAATGTTAGATAAAAGATTGTGGAAGAAATGTTGCACATGTATTTTGAGACCCAAATAACATCTCTTGTGTTAGCGAATGACTTAAGGTTACAGATCCGAAATACAGAAGACATTCATGAGAATAAAAACACTTAAAAACAAACAGAGAAGCCTCGCCTCCTCCTGGCTTTGAATTGCTCCTACATTCAGCTTGCTTTACAATACTAACAAATCCAGATGATATTGGGTTTCAAGCTGGAGTTTGTGAAAACACCATCTTCTCTGAGGCAGCAACTGACACTTTGCTAAATCCCACCCTTGGAACGCAGACTGGCCAATCATAGCGTAGCATCGGCCAGCTCCGATCAGGGTCCGACAACTGACTTTGAGGATTTTAAATACACAGTTGCCACTGCTGAATCAGTTTGACATCCTGGATATATCCTTCAAACACACATTGTAGACGCTTCTGTCCGCCCCTCGATTTATAAAAAAATAGATCATCATTATTCAGGGAGTACAGTTAGTGTGGGATTAGTTTGCTGGGATAGGAGCAGGGGGCGGCGCTTAGTGAAGGGACAATTCTCATGGGGTGGTAATGCTGTGTTGCACAACGAGCGACAAAAACAAACAAAACGGACAAGCGTGGTCAGTGTTGCTCAGGTGCTCATGGTGTAAAATAGTGCTGAGAAATGGAGCTTAGTGGTAGTTCAGGAAGGAAGACCCTACACTACGGGTCCGGTGGCAGCTGATTTGGGGGGGTGGGGCGTCCACTTGTAAGCAACCTACCGAAGGCATCATGGTGTCTCTAAGCCAATCAGATCGTTGCTGTCAAACTTTAAAGGTGTGCTCTACTCTGTGCTGTCAGTTGTCATTTCAGCGTGGAAATGAATGCAAATGCGATGGCGATAATGTCTAGTTGATGGTAACCGAAACCATGACAGTCAGTTTACGACCTCGATCCGCCGGAAGAGTCAGATCACAACATCGATGTTCAGCCGAAGCCAGCATTCAGCCGGCACGATGTTGGCGGAGCAACACTCACCCAGCACGGCACGGCCCAGCACGGCCCAGCACGGCCCCGCACGGCCCAGTGCAGCACGGTGCAGTACGGTGCAGCAGCGTCCACTCAGGAGCAAGAGACCTCTCGGCTCGGCGGAAAAATCACAGTGGTATTCCGGCATCAGGCCTCTCTCTCACTCCAGCTCCGCAGCGAGTAAGTTTAGTTAGTTGCGGCCAGTTGATCCCTCGTGGGGACCGGGCCGGAAGATCAGGCTTAGCCTAGCTCCGCAGGCAAAGAGGAAGCACGCTCCTCTACGGTAGACAACGCTGTTCAACAAGTCGCTGAGTAGCTGCATCCACATCATCGATGCCCACTTCAAGCCCGGTAAACGCCACCAGGGCTTCATACAGTTCCAGCCGGCAGGCTAAAACGGCGCGCCATAAACGGGAACGTTGTTCCGCCTCTCGGTGTTTAACGGATGAGGTACTGTGGGTCCAGACTCGTGTCTCGAGTCTCGATGTATGCTTTTGATTTAATCAGATGAACCGTCCTTCCAGTCGCGGGATGCGACCGATGCCGATGCGCACGATGAGTACAAAATCATGTTGCCCAAGCAATAACATTTCGATGCAGCAGGTGGAACGGTCCAATTAGGCCTCCCTCTCTTCAGCTCCGCCAGCTATTAATTATAACAGGTAACTTCCTTCGCCGGGCCGGAAGTATCAGGCTCATCTAAGGCAGCTCCGTCGATGCTCGCTTCAATCTGGTAAATGGCACCTGCTACTACAGGGTTACCGGCGACGCCACCACGGCGGTGTCCCGCTCCTCGGTTTCAACAGAACGATGGGTCCAGACACGCGCTTGGTGCTTCGATGCAGCATTTTCGAGTCAATCAATATGGGAGATTTCTCTGTGAATTCTCGTGGTTTGGAACTCAGCCGTGATATTACAAGCATATTTAGACATAACTAAGAGATACGCTTAGTGTATCCTCGCCAGAGGGTGGATGACGGACAGATAACGGCGCGCAGAGCAGTGGTATTCAGGTCCAGTGAGAGAATTCCTCACAAAGTCCGGAACATCCCAATAAGGGCCAACGGGCGAGTTAGTCCCATATTGTAGTAGCCAGCAGTGGTAATGAACAAACAACTGATTATCATATGTACAAATAAAAAGAGCGGTCGATTAAAGATATCTCAACGATAGTTTTCATCAGGTTTCCTTTAAATGGAGGAAGTATGACGATACATACTTAATGAGGAAGATCTTTGCATGTAAGAGTCTTGAGCATTCGGAAACGCTATATCAATTAAAAGTATTATTAGTTTATTTATTTCAGGTAGTATAGGACTCAGCGAAATCCAAATATGTAACAGGAGCTTTTGGGAAATGTGCATCTCAAAATAAAGTACTTCATTTTTCAAATGATTTAACTGACTTGTCCGGCTGCTTTGATGTCGGTACATCAGGGTGATGGGAGGTCCATCGAAAGCATGGTATTACATTTCTCAACTTTTAAAGAGATTGGGTGAACGGTAGGGCTGGTTAAAGCTGATCAAAGTCTTGTGTGGAGAATGCATATGGATAATCTCTCGGACTCATGTAATTCTCCGGTTGGGTCTCTTTCCCCGCCTCTCGTCCAGGGGTAAATCTAACTAGAGTGGCAAAGCTAAGCAAAAATACACTGGGTTGATTGGCTGAGTAGCTTCACGTGAAAGGACAACATGCTCGGTTGAGATGAGCCGGTCCTGCACAGAATCAGTCACCGGCGATCGGTGCGCAAGGCAGGCGGGTTGGATGTGTGGCCGACGTGGTCCCGACGTGGTCCCGACGTGCTCGGATGTCATGCACAACGTGGTCAACAATGATCTCACAAGAGCCAGGCGCCATAGTAGCTCTCCACCGGCTACATGGGCAGTGCAGGAGGGGAGGTGCCTGGCCGCCGCCATATCGGAGAGCTGATTGACTCTACAACTACGGGTTGTAGGAAATCCTGGTTTTCTGGGTAGTCGTGGTGCTTAAGGTGCGATTGTTGACTGTTGGGGAACTAACAGGAAGAACTGCTTAGGGGACTTGTGTATGCTTTGAGGGCCGCTGGAAGCGGTCCAACGGGACAGCAGTTTTGTCGGCGCCCCTACTTGCCAGGCGAGGCGCAGTTCATATCGGACAAACCTACACAGCGCACGTAATGGTTGCCGTGTTCTCGGACCGCTGTACGATCGCAGTCAGGATCGTATAATTCTCAATTAGCTATCAGTGGTTGGTCCAGAGACGTCTGGGTCATGTTAATATAAATTGTTATATTCTGTAGATAGTCTGCATTTCATTATTCTTATGTCTATTAGAGTTCAGGTTGGACGAGGTCAGTTTAACAGATACTGTCCGTGAGAAAGTTCTGTGAGAAACGTTCTTCAAGGTTCCACGCTTTGCTCTATCACACTCACACCTGTTTATCAGTACATTGGCGTTAGGGAAGCAGACTGGTCGTTGCATGTTCCAGCCTTGTGAGAAGATGAGGACACGATTCTCCTCCTCTTAGACAAGTTAGAGCCTATAACATATTAGAGGTTCATGATGGAAAACCGTGTATTAAAGAGCCGAACTTCCGGCTGTTCGGGGTGTAGTTTCGGACAGGCAACCTGCGTGTTGACTGGACTTCCTGCTATCGCGATGGCAGCGCTTGTTACTTTACTTGTTATCAAGGAAATTAAATTCAGAGAACGAGAGAAGTTGTTTGACTAAGTTCTTCCGGACGCTACACCAGGCATCCAATAATTAGTATGCATTAACAGCCATGACCGTGGTCCGCCTGGTAGCGACCCTGGCATAAAGTATAAGTGGCTCCATGCAGGCTCAGAATCTGGCGCTTTGGCGGGGGCTCGCACTACAGCGCAAGAACGGAAAATAAGCGTTACTCTCCCTTCTGGCAGCTCAATTTCGGCAAGAGTATCATCCATTATGGGATGCTGTCTGCGCCTGCTGGCGGGACATGGTGTTTTCCATGTCCAAATATGACAATCGGATTTATCTGCTGATGGGACAGCGCTGACCGGCAGGTCAGATCTGCGTACAATCAGGGAGATAGTGTGACATCTCCCAACGAGAAGGTGACTTTCCTCTGATTCACGAGAAACGTCTACATGGATGCCGGCCATCCGTGGGTTTTGGGGGGGGTTCTGTCAAGGCCTTCCTCGGTCGCATAGTTTGACTTCATCCATTGCTATAAGTAGCTGCATCATTATCGACCGAGGGCGCTCCTTTTCCAAAGGCATCATGAAGATAAATTCAGGTTACTGAATTTAGAGTTAATGCTCAATTATAGCAACTGATCAACTCGGCATTAGTCGGGGCCTACGTTAGAATAAGGGACTGCTACTTCGGCTGCAAACGAAGGCATCTCCTCATACCCCCCTGCAACAAGGGGACGTCACTCTGCTTCACCTCCTACCTCTGCCCATCTCGACACAATACTAGTAAGCAAACTCATGAAATTGTAAGTATCCGGTATGCATATAACTGGTGGTGGTGTCCGTTATAGGCCTGCAGGATTGGCAGGTACGGTGCCTTTCCATAGGGAGCGGTGATCTCAGGTTGGATAAGGTGTCCTGAGACTACTGCTAGATATTTCCGGGATGTTATTGATTTTGGGGAATCTCTTAGTGCGGTTGGCCTGACCTTCCAGGCTAGCCTTTCACTGCATTTCACTACTGGTTTAACGTGACCTCTTCTTAATTTCTGGTCTCACGTGACCACTGCTCAATCTCTGTGGTCTATCGTGATCTCTGCGTCTCCCTGGTCTATCGTGACCCCGGTGGTCTATCGTGCCCTCTCCTCTGACTGTCTCCCTGGTCTATCGCGACCTCGATGGTCTATCGCGATCTCAGCTGACTCCTTGGTCTATCGTGACCGCTGCTGACTCCCTGGTCTATCGTGACCTCGGTGGTCTATCGTGACCTCTGCGGCATTCACGGTCTCTCGTGACCTCTGCGTCATTCGTGGTCTCTCGTAACCTCTGCGTCATTCGTGGTCTCCGCTGCATTCCGGGTATCTCGTGAGCGCCACTGAATTTCTTGTCTATCGTGACTACTTCGTTACTTCCTGGTCTCAACGCCTTACTCTGTAGGTTGGGGTGTGTAAATTAAACTCTTCACTGGGTTAAAGACGACTCACGCAAGCTCACCTAACCTGTACTAATGTTGCCATGCGTCTCCTGATTAACTCCCCTTTTCCTTAGGCATTCACTGCTGCTGTAGGTAAGGTATTGCTTTATTTTATTGATATAAAATCTTTTTGGGGGATTTGGCCGGGTCAGAACTCGACGTCCCTGCCCCTTGTTTATCCTGGTTCAGGATAGAGTCCGATCGCCAAAGACTTTGCACTATTCATTGTTGCACTATTCATTGTGATTCCAACGGAATAAAATTATTGTGAATTCGGAACAAGTCTCTCCTGATTGAAATGGAGCTTAGTGGTAGTTCAGGAAGGAAGACCCTACACTACGGGTCGTTCATATATCGCAGTCTATTTCTTCATTACGGTAGCAGCTGATCAGGGGGGCGGGGGCGTCCACTTGTAAGCAACCAACCGAAGGCATCACGGTGTCTCTAAGCCAATCAGATCGTTGCTGTCAAACTTTAAAGGTGTGCTCTACTCTGTGCTGTCAGTTGTCATTTCAGCGTGGAAATGAATGCGACCCTCCTCCACCCCAGTCACCTCCAGGCAGCAGGCAGTCAACTCCTCACTCATCACGGGAGGACAGCAACTCCCTTCTTCACCACCACCACCAGTGTCCGGACTCCAGGGGGGGATTCGGCCGGGTCAGAACTCAGCGTCCCTGCCCCTTGTTTATCCTGGTTCAGGATAGAGTCCGATCGCCAAAGACTTTGCACTATTCATTGTTGCACTATTCATTGTGATTCCAACGGAATAAAATGATTGTGAATTCGGAACAAGTCTCTCCTGATTGAACTGGCTTACGGCAACTAAGATAGAACAGGGTGAAACCCCAAAAAGACTGGTTAAAGGTCCGCCAACGTCAGTGGGCCGTTGAAAAAAGTTCAGACCACCTCAACTTTGCTTTGAGCGTTTTACAGCAACAAATGTCAAGCATCAGTTTGTAGCTTCCATTGAAAATGACCTACTTTGATTTGTCACTCGTAGCGTGAACGCAGTACAAGACAGTTAAATAGTTTGGTGCTACTTTGTCATTTGCAAGTGTCTTCATCATTTCAAGTGTTAATTAAAAAAATGAACATTTCTTCAGAGGAAAGCACTGGAAGTGTAGTATTTCCACATACCAGAGACCAAGGCGATAACAACTGCTGACAGTCTGCTTGCTGACTGAAGACGGACTTTAAGTCCAAACGGTTTCACTGCTTGCACCTTTCTCTTCCCGTCACACTTCCTCCCTCCCATCACTTGACGCACACACCTGTTCCCACTCCCCTAATCAGCGCGGTCCACTTCCTTTGTTCGGATGTGAGATCGTCACAGCTGCACACCGTCTGTTGTTTACAATGAAAGATGAGTTCATCCCGCTGCCTGCATCTGTCACAACCCCTGACACACTGCACCACGCCGCTGCTTATGTGAACCTAGAATCGCACCTTGAGAATCACCTGACACAAGATGCCTATGATGTGTTTCTGAACCCAAAGTGAGGAGCTGCCATTAAGATTTTTCAGTGACGCTGAAAGAAAAAGAAAAAACTCATCAGTACAAGATGTCACTTAAGAGCTGTTGCTATGTGGATTGCTCCAAAATAGATTGCAGGGAGAACTTTTTTTTTTTGCTAAGAGAGGACTACTTTTATTTCAACCTTGAAGAAAAAAAAAGCAGATCTGAAAAGACGAGTTTCCTGACAAGCGACTCAACCACAGCACATTTCAAAATGCGTACAACGGAGTGTATGATTTCCCCTGTGTGCATAAATACACATATACATACATACAAGTATGCAAACACAGTAAATAATACATATGTGTGTCTGTGTACATCAGTGGGAGCAGAGAAGCAGTAAATCAGTCTCTTCTCAAAGGGACACGGCCGAGAGGCAAACCGCTGAGAGTGAGAGACAGTATCTTCATTACTTTTTCATCCAAACAATAGGCTCTCTCCACGACTAGCAGCCGGCAGCAGCCCCACCATATAATTGAGAAGATTTAATATTGTCAGGTAGAGAAACCGCTTTCCCAGAGGGTTAGAGAAGCAGATAACGGGATCACGAGCGTGAAGGGATCAAGTTATTTTTAAAGGGGTTTTCTATTTCAGGGCGATGTAATAATATAGATGAATGAGCAGATGAACTGAGCATCATAGATGGACTGCTCTGTCTGAAAATATGAATTTGCTCATTAAGGATTCCTCAAATTCAGTTCTACACCATGTAACGAGCTGTGGTTGAAAGAATGAACGGAAAAGTGGAGAAACAGTCATTCCGTGTATCGATCTGGACGACATGAACCCCACGCGGAGTTTCAGCCTTTCGGGAAAACACGGAATGACTGGATGCCGGTTGAAATGAATGGGAAACGAGGCCGAAAGGGGAAGACAGCTCGCTCCCTCCGGATGAGTCACTCTCTGAAACCTCGTTCCCAAACAAATTAGAGTGAAAACAAGCAGGGGAGCAGCATGACGCAGTCTGTGGAATCAATATGCTGCTAAATCCTGTTTGCCCACCTCTGCCCATCTATGCCCCCTCTTGCTATTGCTGGCTCACGTGTGTGTGTGTGTGTGTGTGTGTGTGTGTGTGTGTGTGTGTGTGTGTGTGTGTGTGTGTGCCCTGTAGCTGGCATCTGTTGCTGTTAGAGAATATGTTTTGCAACGAGATTATTACTGTAAAATGCAATGATGATAGTAATAAAAAACAACAAAAAACAGTTTGGCTGCTTCAAACCGAGGTTAACACATACCTTTTTTTTAAATCAAATTTGTCTTGATTTTCTTAGATATGCATATAAAGAAATATGAGCACACTATCCATCCATCCATCCATTTTCAACCGCTTATCCGGGGTCGGGTCGCGGTGGCAGCAGGTTCAGCAGGCCGACCCAGACTTCTCTCTCACCCGCAACATTTTCCAGCTCATTCTGGGGGACCCGAGGCATTCCAAGGCCAGCCGGGAGATATAATCCCTCCAGCGTGTCCTCGGTCTTCCCCGGGGTCTCCTACCAGTTGGACGTGCCTGGAAAACCTCTAATGGGAGGCGTCCAGGAGGCATCCTGACTAGATGCCCGAACCACCTCAGCTGACTCCTTTCGACACGAAGGAGCAGCGGCTCGACTCCAAGCTCCCTCCTGATGTCCGAGCTCCTTACCCTATCTCTAAGGCTGAGCCCGGCCACCCTACGGAGGAAGCTCATTTCGGCCGCTTGTATCTGAGACCTCGTTCTTTCGGTCACGACCCAGAGTTCGTGGCCATAGGTGAGGGTTGGAACGTAGACCGACCAGTAAATGGAGAGCTTTGCCTTCCGGCTCAGCTCCTCTTCACCAAGACGGACCGGTACAGCGCCTGTTTTACAGCTGCAGCCGCACCGATCCGCCTGTCGATCTCCCGCTCCACCTTACCCTCACTCGTGAACAAGACCCCGAGATACTTGAACTCCTTCGCTTGGGGTAGGCAGATTGTCCCCACCTGGAGGGAGCAATCCGCCGGTTTCCGGCAGAGCACCATGGCCTCAGATTTGGAGGCGCTGACTCTCATCCCTGCCACTTCACACTCGGATGGCCCGTGCCAACGGGTCTGGCACCCCATACTCCCGCAGCACCCCCACAAAAACCCCCGAGGGACCCGGTCGAAAGGTTTCTCCAGGTCTACAAACCACATGTAGACTGGTTGGACGAACTCCCAGGACCCCTCCAGTAGTCTTGCGAGGGTAAAGAGCTGGTCCACTGTTCCACGGCCTGGACGGAATCCGCACTGTTCGTCTTGAATCTGAGGTTCGACAATCGGTCGCAGCCTCCCTTCCAGCACCTTGGCATAAGCTTTTCCTGGGAGGCTGAGCAGTGTGATACCACGATAGTTCGAGCACACTCTCCGGTCCCCCTTCTTGAAGATGGGAACCACCACCCCGGTTTGCCAGTCCATGGGCACTGTTCCCGACCCACATGCGACACTGCAAAGACGTGTCAGCCAAGACAGCCCAACAGTGTCCAGCGCTTTCAGCATCTCAGTGCGGATCTCATCCACCCCCAGCGCCTTGCCACCAAGGAGCTTTTTGACTACCTTAGTGACCTCTGCCAAGGATATAGTTGCATCCACCCCAAGGACTTCAGGCACTGCCCCCTCTCCAGGGGACATGTTGGCCGGGTTTAGGAGTTCCTCAAAGTGCTCTTTCCACCGCCCGACGATGTCCACAGTCCGGGTCAGCAGTCCCCCCCCCCCGCTAAGAACAGCCTGGGGTAGGCCCTGCTTTCCCTTCCTGAGCCACCGGATGGTTTGCCAGAACCTCCTTGAGGCCAACCGAAAGTCCTTCTCCATGGCCTCCCCGAACTCCTCCCATGCCCGGGTTTTAGCATCCGCGACAGCCACAGCTGCAGCCCTTCTGGCCTGCCGGTACCCGTCAGCTGCTTCAGGAGACTCCTGAGCCAACCAGGCCCGAAAGGCCTCCTTCTTCAGCTTGACGGCTTCCTTCACCCCCGGTGTCCACCACCGGGTTCTCGGGTTGCCGCCACGACAGGCACCGATGACCTTCTGGCCACAGCTCCTAGCGGCCGCATCCACAATAGAGGCTTTGAACATGGTCCACTCGGATTCCATGTCCCCAGCCTCCCTCGGGATGTGTGAGAAGCTCTTCCGGAGGTGGGAGTTGAAGACCTCCCGGACAGGATCCTCTGCC